>NC_142075.1:11128333-11440416 GCF_059756535.1 Pantherophis guttatus | reverse complement strand
AAAGCGGATGCTAGGATGAGTTTCGGGGTGGAATTCCATGCTTAAAAATGTTATTAGTTGCTGTTTTTAAAAATCGAGTGTTTTTGGTGCCCAAGGAAAAAAACGCGTGATGCCGCGGTCAGAAAAAAAGTTGCTCAGGAGCAAAAAAGTTTTTTTGACTTAAATGTAAAAGCGGATGCTAGGATGAGTTTCGGGGTGGAATTCCATGCTTAAAAATGTTATTATTTGCTGTTTTTAAAAATCGAGTGTTTTTGGTGCCCGAGGAAGAAAACGCGTGATGCCGCGGTCACAAAAAAAGCTGCTCAGGAGCAAAAAAATTTTTTTGACTTAAATGTAAAACTGGATGCTAGGATGAGTTTCGGGGTGGAATTCCATGCTTAAAAATGTTATTATTTGCTGTTTTTAAAAATCGAGTGTTTTCGGTGCCCGAGGAAGAAAACGCGTGATGCCGCGGTCAGAAAAATAGCTGCTCAGGAGTAAAAAAATTCTTTTGACTTAAATGTAAAAGCGGATGCTAGGATGAGTTTCGGGGTGGAATTCCATGCTTAAAAATGTTATTATTTGCTGTTTTTAAAAATCGAGTGTTTTCGGTGCCCGAGGAAGAAAACGCGTGACGCCGCGGTCACAAAAAAAGCTGCTCAGGAGCAAAAAAATTCTTTTGACTTAAATGTAAAAGCAGATGCTAGGATGAGTTTCGGGGTGGAATTCCATGCTTAAAAATGTTATTATTTGCTGTTTTTAAAAATCGAGTGTTTTCGGTGCCCGAGGAAGAAAACGCGTGATGCCGCGGTCAGAAAAAAAGTTGCTCAGGACCAAAAAAATTTTTTTGACTTAAATGTAAAAGCGGATGCTAGGATGAGTTTCGGGGTGGAATTCCATGCTTAAAAATGTTATTATTTCCTGTTTTTAAAAATCGAGTGTTTTTGGTGCCCGAGGAAGAAAACGCGTGATGCCGCGGTCACAAAAAAAGCTGCTCAGGAGCAAAAAAATTCTTTTGACTTAAATGTAAAAGCAGATGCTAGGATGAGTTTCGGGGTGGAATTCCATGCTTAAAAATGTTATTATTTGCTGTTTTTAAAAATCGAGTGTTTTTGGTGCCCGAGGAAGAAAACGCGTGATGCCGCGGTCACAAAAAAAGCTGCTCAGGAGCAAAAAAATTTTTTTTGAGTTAAATGTAAAAGCGGATGCTAGGATGAGTTTCGGGGTGGAATTCCATGCTTAAAAATGTTATTATTTGCTGTTTTTAAAAATCGAGTGTTTTTGGTGCCCGAGGAAGAAAACGCATGATGCCGCGATCAGAAAAATAGCTGCTCAGGAGCAAAAAAATTCTTTTGACTTAAATGTAAAAGCGGATGCTAGGATGAGTTTCGGGGTGGAATTCCATGCTTAAAAATGTTATTATTTGCTGTTTTTAAAAATCGAGTGTTTTTGGTGCCCGAGGAAGAAAACGCGTGATGCCGCGGTCAGAAAAATAGCTGCTCAGGAGCAAAAAAATTCTTTTGACTTAAATGTAAAAGCGGATGCTAGGATGAGTTTCGGGTTGGAATTCCATGCTTAAAAATGTTATTAGTTGCTGTTTTTAAAAATCGAGTGTTTTTGGTGCCCAAGGAAGAAAACGCGTGATGCCGCGGTCAGAAAAAAAGTTGCTCAGGAGCAAAAAAGTTTTTTTGACTTAAATGTAAAAGCGGATGCTAGGATGAGTTTCGGGGTGGAATTCCATGCTTAAAAATGTTATTATTTGCTGTTTTTAAAAATCGAGTGTTTTTGGTGCCCGAGGAAGAAAACGCGTGATGCCGCGGTCAGAAAAAAAGTTGCTCACGAGCAAAAAAATTTTTTTGACTTAAATGTAAAAGCGGATGCTAGGATGAGTTTCGGGGTGGAATTCCATGCTTAAAAATGTTATTATTTGCTGTTTTTAAAAATCGAGTGTTTTTGGTGCCCGAGGAAGAAAACGCGTGATGCCGCGGTCAGAAAAAAAGCTGCTCAGGAGCAAAAAAATTCTTTTGACTTAAATGTAAAAGCAGATGCTAGGATGAGTTTCGGGGTGGAATTCCATGCTTAAAAATGTTATTATTTGCTGTTTTTAAAAATCGAGTGTTTTTGGTGCCCGAGGAAGAAAACGCGTGATGCCGCGGTCAGAAAAATAGCTGCTCAGGAGCAAAAAAATTCTTTTGACTTAAATGTAAAAGCAGATGCTAGGATGAGTTTCGGGGTGGAATTCCATGCTTAAAAATGTTATTATTTGCTGTTTTTAAAAATCGAGTGTTTTTGGTGCCCGAGGAAGAAAACGCGTGACGCCGCGGTCACAAAAAAAGCTGCTCAGGAGCAAAAAAATTCTTTTGACTTAAATGTAAAAGCAGATGCTAGGATGAGTTTCGGGGTGGAATTCCATGCTTAAAAATGTTATTATTTGCTGTTTTTAAAAATCGAGTGTTTTCGGTGCCCGAGGAAGAAAACGCGTGATGCCGCGGTCAGAAAAAAAGTTGCTCAGGACCAAAAAATTTTTTTTGACTTAAATGTAAAAGCGGATGCTAGGATGAGTTTCGGGGTGGAATTCCATGCTTAAAAATGTTATTATTTCCTGTTTTTAAAAATCGAGTGTTTTTGGTGCCCGAGGAAGAAAACGCGTGATGCCGCGGTCACAAAAAAAGCTGCTCAGGAGCAAAAAAATTCTTTTGACTTAAATGTAAAAGCAGATGCTAGGATGAGTTTCGGGGTGGAATTCCATGCTTAAAAATGTTATTATTTGCTGTTTTTAAAAATCGAGTGTTTTTGGTGCCCGAGGAAGAAAACGCGTGATGCCGCGGTCACAAAAAAAGCTGCTCAGGAGCAAAAAAATTTTTTTTGAGTTAAATGTAAAAGCGGATGCTAGGATGAGTTTCGGGGTGGAATTCCATGCTTAAAAATGTTATTATTTGCTGTTTTTAAAAATCGAGTGTTTTTGGTGCCCGAGGAAGAAAACGCATGATGCCGCGATCAGAAAAATAGCTGCTCAGGAGCAAAAAAATTCTTTTGACTTAAATGTAAAAGCGGATGCTAGGATGAGTTTCGGGGTGGAATTCCATGCTTAAAAATGTTATTATTTGCTGTTTTTAAAAATCGAGTGTTTTTGGTGCCCGAGGAAGAAAACGCGTGATGCCGCGGTCAGAAAAATAGCTGCTCAGGAGCAAAAAAATTCTTTTGACTTAAATGTAAAAGCGGATGCTAGGATGAGTTTCGGGTTGGAATTCCATGCTTAAAAATGTTATTAGTTGCTGTTTTTAAAAATCGAGTGTTTTTGGTGCCCAAGGAAGAAAACGCGTGATGCCGCGGTCAGAAAAAAAGTTGCTCAGGACCAAAAAATTTTTTTTGACTTAAATGTAAAAGCGGATGCTAGGATGAGTTTCGGGGTGGAATTCCATGCTTAAAAATGTTATTATTTGCTGTTTTTAAAAATCGAGTGTTTTTGGTGCCCAAGGAAGAAAACGCGTGATGCCGCGGTCAGAAAAAAAGTTGCTCACGAGCAAAAAAATTTTTTTGACTTAAATGTAAAAGCGGATGCTAGGATGAGTTTCGGGGTGGAATTCCATGCTTAAAAATGTTATTATTTGCTGTTTTTAAAAATCGAGTGTTTTTGGTGCCCGAGGAAGAAAACGCGTGATGCCGCGGTCAGAAAAAAAGCTGCTCAGGAGCAAAAAAATTCTTTTGACTTAAATGTAAAAGCAGATGCTAGGATGAGTTTCGGGGTGGAATTCCATGCTTAAAAATGTTATTATTTGCTGTTTTTAAAAATCGAGTGTTTTTGGTGCCCGAGGAAGAAAACGCGTGATGCCGCGGTCAGAAAAATAGCTGCTCAGGAGCAAAAAAATTCTTTTGACTTAAATGTAAAAGCAGATGCTAGGATGAGTTTCGGGGTGGAATTCCATGCTTAAAAATGTTATTATTTGCTGTTTTTAAAAATCGAGTGTTTTTGGTGCCCGAGGAAGAAAACGCGTGATGCCGCGGTCACAAAAAAAGCTGCTCAGGAGCAAAAAAATTCTTTTGACTTAAATGTAAAAGCGGATGCTAGGATGAGTTTCGGGGTGGAATTCCATGCTTAAAAATGATATTATTTGCTGTTTTTAAAAATCGAGTGTTTTTGGTGCCCGAGGAAGAAAACGCGTGATGCCGCGGTCAGAAAAATAGCTGCTCAGGAGCAAAAAAATTCTTTTGACTTAAATGTAAAAGCGGATGCTAGGATGAGTTTCGGGGTGGAATTCCATGCTTAAAAATGTTATTAGTTGCTGTTTTTAAAAATCGAGTGTTTTTGGTGCCCAAGGAAAAAAACGCGTGATGCCGTGGTCAGAAAAAAAGTTGCTCAGGAGCAAAAAAGTTTTTTTGACTTAAATGTAAAAGCGGATGCTAGGATGAGTTTCGGGGTGGAATTCCATGCTTAAAAATGTTATTATTTGCTGTTTTTAAAAATCGAGTGTTTTTGGTGCCCGAGGAAGAAAACGCGTGATGCCGCGGTCAGAAAAATAGCTGCTCAGGAGCAAAAAAATTCTTTTGACTTAAATGTAAAAGCGGATGCTAGGATGAGTTTCGGGGTGGAATTCCATGCTTAAAAATGTTATTAGTTGCTGTTTTTAAAAATCGAGTGTTTTTGGTGCCCAAGGAAAAAAACGCGTGATGCCGCGGTCAGAAAAAAAGTTGCTCAGGAGCAAAAAAGTTTTTTTGACTTAAATGTAAAAGCGGATGCTAGGATGAGTTTCGGGGTGGAATTCCATGCTTAAAAATGTTATTATTTGCTGTTTTTAAAAATCGAGTGTTTTTGGTGCCCGAGGAAGAAAACGCGTGATGCCGCGGTCACAAAAAAAGCTGCTCAGGAGCAAAAAAATTTTTTTGACTTAAATGTAAAACTGGATGCTAGGATGAGTTTCGGGGTGGAATTCCATGCTTAAAAATGTTATTATTTGCTGTTTTTAAAAATCGAGTGTTTTCGGTGCCCGAGGAAGAAAACGCGTGATGCCGCGGTCAGAAAAATAGCTGCTCAGGAGTAAAAAAATTCTTTTGACTTAAATGTAAAAGCGGATGCTAGGATGAGTTTCGGGGTGGAATTCCATGCTTAAAAATGTTATTATTTGCTGTTTTTAAAAATCGAGTGTTTTCGGTGCCCGAGGAAGAAAACGCGTGACGCCGCGGTCACAAAAAAAGCTGCTCAGGAGCAAAAAAATTCTTTTGACTTAAATGTAAAAGCAGATGCTAGGATGAGTTTCGGGGTGGAATTCCATGCTTAAAAATGTTATTATTTGCTGTTTTTAAAAATCGAGTGTTTTCGGTGCCCGAGGAAGAAAACGCGTGATGCCGCGGTCAGAAAAAAAGTTGCTCAGGACCAAAAAATTTTTTTTGACTTAAATGTAAAAGCGGATGCTAGGATGAGTTTCGGGGTGGAATTCCATGCTTAAAAATGTTATTATTTGCTGTTTTTAAAAATCGAGTGTTTTTGGTGCCCGAGGAAGAAAACGCGTGATGCCGCGGTCACAAAAAAAGCTGCTCAGGAGCAAAAAAATTCTTTTGACTTAAATGTAAAAGCAGATGCTAGGATGAGTTTCGGGGTGGAATTCCATGCTTAAAAATGTTATTATTTGCTGTTTTTAAAAATCGAGTGTTTTTGGTGCCCGAGGAAGAAAACGCGTGATGCCGCGGTCACAAAAAAAGCTGCTCAGGAGCAAAAAAATTTTTTTTGAGTTAAATGTAAAAGCGGATGCTAGGATGAGTTTCGGGGTGGAATTCCATGCTTAAAAATGTTATTATTTGCTGTTTTTAAAAATCGAGTGTTTTTGGTGCCCGAGGAAGAAAACGCATGATGCCGCGATCAGAAAAATAGCTGCTCAGGAGCAAAAAAAATTCTTTTGACTTAAATGTAAAAGCGGATGCTAGGATGAGTTTCGGGGTGGAATTCCATGCTTAAAAATGTTATTATTTGCTGTTTTTAAAAATCGAGTGTTTTTGGTGCCCGAGGAAGAAAACGCGTGATGCCGCGGTCAGAAAAATAGCTGCTCAGGAGCAAAAAAATTCTTTTGACTTAAATGTAAAAGCGGATGCTAGGATGAGTTTCGGGGTGGAATTCCATGCTTAAAAATGTTATTAGTTGCTGTTTTTAAAAATCGAGTGTTTTTGGTGCCCAAGGAAGAAAACGCGTGATGCCGCGGTCAGAAAAAAAGTTGCTCAGGACCAAAAAATTTTTTTTGACTTAAATGTAAAAGCGGATGCTAGGATGAGTTTCGGGGTGGAATTCCATGCTTAAAAATGTTATTATTTGCTGTTTTTAAAAATCGAGTGTTTTTGGTGCCCGAGGAAGAAAACGCGTGATGCCGCGGTCACAAAAAAAGCTGCACAGGAGCAAAAAAATTCTTTTGACTTAAATGTAAAAGCAGATGCTAGGATGAGTTTCGGGGTGGAATTCCATGCTTAAAAATGTTATTATTTGCTGTTTTTAAAAATCGAGTGTTTTTGGTGCCCGAGGAAGAAAACGCGTGATGCCGCGGTCACAAAAAAAGCTGCTCAGGAGCAAAAAAATTTTTTTTGAGTTAAATGTAAAAGCGGATGCTAGGATGAGTTTCGGGGTGGAATTCCATGCTTAAAAATGTTATTATTTGCTGTTTTTAAAAATCGAGTGTTTTTGGTGCCCGAGGAAGAAAACGCGTGATGCCGCGGTCAGAAAAAAAGTTGCTTAGGAGCAAAAAAATTTTTTTGACTTAAATGTAAAAGTGGATGCTAGGATGAGTTTCGGGGTGGAATTCCATGCTTAAAAATGTTATTATTTGCTGTTTTTAAAAATCGAGTGTTTTTGGTGCCCGAGGAAGAAAACGCGTGATGCCGCGGTCACAAAAAAAGCTGCTCAGGAGCAAAAAAAATTTTTTTGAGTTAAATGTAAAAGCGGATGCTAGGATGAGTTTCGGGGTGGAATTCCATGCTTAAAAATGTTATTATTTGCTGTTTTTAAAAATCGAGTGTTTTTGGTGCCCGAGGAAGAAAACGCGTGATGCCGCGGTCAGAAAAAAAGTTGCTTAGGAGCAAAAAAATTTTTTTGACTTAAATGTAAAAGTGGATGCTAGGATGAGTTTCGGGGTGGAATTCCATGCTTAAAAATGTTATTATTTGCTGTTTTTAAAAATCGAGTGTTTTTGGTGCCCAAGGAAGAAAACGCGTGATGCCGCGGTCAGAAAAAAAGTTGCTCACGAGCAAAAAAATTTTTTTGACTTAAATGTAAAAGCGGATGCTAGGATGAGTTTCGGGGTGGAATTCCATGCTTAAAAATGTTATTATTTGCTGTTTTTAAAAATCGAGTGTTTTTGGTGCCCGAGGAAGAAAACGCGTGATGCCGCGGTCAGAAAAATAGCTGCTCAGGAGCAAAAAAATTCTTTTGACTTAAATGTAAAAGCGGATGCTAGGATGAGTTTCGGGGTGGAATTCCATGCTTAAAAATGTTATTATTTGCTGTTTTTAAAAATCGAGTGTTTTTGGTGCCCAAGGAAGAAAACGCGTGATGCCGCGGTCAGAAAAAAAGCTGCTCAGGAGCAAAAAAATTCTTTTGACTTAAATGTAAAAGCAGATGCTAGGATGAGTTTCGGGGTGGAATTCCATGCTTAAAAATGTTATTATTTGCTGTTTTTAAAAATCGAGTGTTTTTGGTGCCCGAGGAAGAAAACGCGTGATGCCGCGGTCAGAAAAATAGCTGCTCAGGAGCAAAAAAATTCTTTTGACTTAAATGTAAAAGCGGATGCTAGGATGAGTTTCGGGGTGGAATTCCATGCTTAAAAATGTTATTAGTTGCTGTTTTTAAAAATCGAGTGTTTTTGGTGCCCAAGGAAAAAAACGCGTGATGCCGTGGTCAGAAAAAAAGTTGCTCAGGAGCAAAAAAGTTTTTTTGACTTAAATGTAAAAGCGGATGCTAGGATGAGTTTCGGGGTGGAATTCCATGCTTAAAAATGTTATTATTTGCTGTTTTTAAAAATCGAGTGTTTTTGGTGCCCGAGGAAGAAAACGCGTGATGCCGCGGTCAGAAAAATAGCTGCTCAGGAGCAAAAAAATTCTTTTGACTTAAATGTAAAAGCGGATGCTAGGATGAGTTTCGGGGTGGAATTCCATGCTTAAAAATGTTATTAGTTGCTGTTTTTAAAAATCGAGTGTTTTTGGTGCCCAAGGAAAAAAACGCGTGATGCCGCGGTCAGAAAAAAAGTTGCTCAGGAGCAAAAAAGTTTTTTTGACTTAAATGTAAAAGCGGATGCTAGGATGAGTTTCGGGGTGGAATTCCATGCTTAAAAATGTTATTATTTGCTGTTTTTAAAAATCGAGTGTTTTTGGTGCCCGAGGAAGAAAACGCGTGATGCCGCAGTCAGAAAAAAAGCTGCTCAGGAGCAAAAAAATTTTTTTGACTTAAATGTAAAACTGGATGCTAGGATGAGTTTCGGGGTGGAATTCCATGCTTAAAAATGTTATTATTTGCTGTTTTTAAAAATCGAGTGTTTTCGGTGCCCGAGGAAGAAAACGCGTGATGCCGCGGTCAGAAAAATAGCTGCTCAGGAGTAAAAAAATTCTTTTGACTTAAATGTAAAAGCGGATGCTAGGATGAGTTTCGGGGTGGAATTCCATGCTTAAAAATGTTATTATTTGCTGTTTTTAAAAATCGAGTGTTTTCGGTGCCCGAGGAAGAAAACGCGTGATGCCGCGGTCAGAAAAAAAGTTGCTCAGGACCAAAAAATTTTTTTTGACTTAAATGTAAAAGCGGATGCTAGGATGAGTTTCGGGGTGGAATTCCATGCTTAAAAATGTTATTATTTGCTGTTTTTAAAAATCGAGTGTTTTTGGTGCCCGAGGAAGAAAACGCGTGATGCCGCGGTCACAAAAAAAGCTGCTCAGGAGCAAAAAAATTCTTTTGACTTAAATGTAAAAGCAGATGCTAGGATGAGTTTCGGGGTGGAATTCCATGCTTAAAAATGTTATTATTTGCTGTTTTTAAAAATCGAGTGTTTTTGGTGCCCGAGGAAGAAAACGCGTGATGCCGCGGTCACAAAAAAAGCTGCTCAGGAGCAAAAAAATTTTTTGTGAGTTAAATGTAAAAGCGGATGCTAGGATGAGTTTCGGGGTGGAATTCCATGCTTAAAAATGTTATTATTTGCTGTTTTTAAAAATCGAGTGTTTTTGGTGCCCGAGGAAGAAAACGCATGATGCCGCGATCAGAAAAATAGCTGCTCAGGAGCAAAAAAATTCTTTTGACTTAAATGTAAAAGCGGATGCTAGGATGAGTTTCGGGGTGGAATTCCATGCTTAAAAATGTTATTATTTGCTGTTTTTAAAAATCGAGTGTTTTTGGTGCCCGAGGAAGAAAACGCGTGATGCCGCGGTCAGAAAAATAGCTGCTCAGGAGCAAAAAAATTCTTTTGACTTAAATGTAAAAGCGGATGCTAGGATGAGTTTCGGGGTGGAATTCCATGCTTAAAAATGTTATTAGTTGCTGTTTTTAAAAATCGAGTGTTTTTGGTGCCCAAGGAAGAAAACGCGTGATGCCGCGGTCAGAAAAAAAGTTGCTCAGGACCAAAAAATTTTTTTTGACTTAAATGTAAAAGCGGATGCTAGGATGAGTTTCGGGGTGGAATTCCATGCTTAAAAATGTTATTATTTGCTGTTTTTAAAAATCGAGTGTTTTTGGTGCCCGAGGAAGAAAACGCGTGATGCCGCGGTCACAAAAAAAGCTGCACAGGAGCAAAAAAATTCTTTTGACTTAAATGTAAAAGCAGATGCTAGGATGAGTTTCGGGGTGGAATTCCATGCTTAAAAATGTTATTATTTGCTGTTTTTAAAAATCGAGTGTTTTTGGTGCCCGAGGAAGAAAACGCGTGATGCCGCGGTCACAAAAAAAGCTGCTCAGGAGCAAAAAAATTTTTTTTGAGTTAAATGTAAAAGCGGATGCTAGGATGAGTTTCGGGGTGGAATTCCATGCTTAAAAATGTTATTATTTGCTGTTTTTAAAATCGAGTGTTTTCGGAGCCCGAGGAAGAAAACGCGTGATGCCGCGGTCAGAAAAATAGCTGCTCAGGAGTAAAAAAATTCTTTTGACTTAAATGTAAAAGCGGATGCTAGAATGAGTTTCGGGGTGGAATTCCATGCTTAAAAATGTTATTATTTGCTGTTTTTAAAAATCGAGTGTTTTCGGTGCCCGAGGAAGAAAACGCGTGATGCCGCGGTCAGAAAAAAAGTTGCTCAGGAGCAAAAAAGTTTTTTTGACTTAAATGTAAAAGCGGATGCTAGGATGAGTTTCGGGGTGGAATTCCATGCTTAAAAATGTTATTATTTGCTGTTTTTAAAAATCGAGTGTTTTCGGTGCCCGAGGAAGAAAACGCGTGATGCCGCGGTCAGAAAAAATGTTGCTCACGAGCAAAAAAATTTTTTTGACTTAAATGTAAAAGCGGATGCTAGGATGAGTTTCGGGGTGGAATTCCATGCTTAAAAATGTTATTATTTGCTGTTTTTAAAAATCGAGTGTTTTTGGTGCCCGAGGAAGAAAACGCGTGATGCCGGGGTCAGAAAAATAGCTGCTCAGGAGCAAAAAAATTCTTTTGACTTAAATGTAAAAGCAGATGCTAGGATGAGTTTCGGGGTGGAATTCCATGCTTAAAAATGATATTATTTGCTGTTTTTAAAAATCGAGTGTTTTTGGTGCCCGAGGAAGAAAACGCGTGATGCCGCGGTCAGAAAAATAGCTGCTCAGGAGCAAAAAAATTCTTTTGACTTAAATGTAAAAGCGGATGCTAGGATGAGTTTCGGGGTGGAATTCCATGCTTAAAAATGTTATTATTTGCTGTTTTTAAAAATCGAGTGTTTTCGGAGCCCGAGGAAGAAAACGCGTGATGCCGCGGTCAGAAAAATAGCTGCTCAGGAGTAAAAAAATTCTTTTGACTTAAATGTAAAAGCGGATGCTAGAATGAGTTTCGGGGTGGAATTCCATGCTTAAAAATGTTATTATTTGCTGTTTTTAAAAATCGAGTGTTTTCGGTGCCCGAGGAAGAAAACGCGTGATGCCGCGGTCAGAAAAATAGCTGCTCAGGAGCAAAAAAATTCTTTTGACTTAAATGTAAAAGCAGATGCTAGGATGAGTTTCGGGGTGGAATTCCATGCTTAAAAATGTTATTATTTGCTGTTTTTAAAAATCGAGTGTTTTCGGTGCCCGAGGAAGAAAACGCGTGATGCCGCGGTCAGAAAAAAAGTTGCTCAGGAGCAAAAAAGTTTTTTTTAACTTAAATGTAAAAGCGGATGCTAGGATGAGTTTCGGGGTGGAATTCCATGCTTAAAAATGTTATTATTTGCTGTTTTTAAAAATCGAGTGTTTTTGGTGCCCGAGGAAGAAAATGCGTGATGCTGCGGTCAGAAAAAATGTTGCTCACGAGCAAAAAAATTTTTTTGACTTAAATGTAAAAGCGGATGCTAGGATGAGTTTCGGGGTGGAATTCTATGCTTAAAAATGTTATTATTTGCTGTTTTTAAAAATCGAGTGTTTTTGGTGCCCGAGGAAGAAAACGCGTGATGCCGCGGTCAGAAAAATAGCTGCTCAGGAGCAAAAAATTCTTTTGACTTAAATGTAAAAGTGGATTGTATAATGAGGTTCGGGGTGGAATTCCATGCTTAAAAATGATATTATTTGCTGTTTTTAAAAATCGAGTGTTTTTGGTGCCCGAGGAAGAAAATGCGTAATGCTGCGGTCAGAAAAAATGTTGCTCACGAGCAAAATTTTTTTTTTGACTTAAATGTAAAAGTGGATTGTATAATGAGGTTCGGGGTGGAATTCCATGCTTAAAAATGTTATTATTTGCTGTTTTTAAAAATCGAGTGTTTTTGGTGCCCGAGGAAGAAAACGCGTGATGCCGCGGTCAGAAAAAATGTTGCTCACGAGCAAAAAATTTTTTTTGACTTAAATGTAAAAGCGGATGCTAGGATGAGTTTCGGGGTGGAATTCCATGCTTAAAAATGTTATTATTTGCTGTTTTTAAAAATCGAGTGTTTTTGGTGCCCGAGGAAGAAAACGCGTGATGCCGCGGTCAGAAAAATAGCTGCTCAGGAGCAAAAAAATTCTTTTGACTTAAATGTAAAAGTGGATTGTATAATGAGGTTCGGGGTGGAATTCCATGCTTAAAAATGATATTATTTGCTGTTTTTAAAAGTCGAGTGTTTTTGGTGCCC
Source organism: Pantherophis guttatus (assembly GCF_059756535.1). Lineage (NCBI taxonomy): Eukaryota > Metazoa > Chordata > Lepidosauria > Squamata > Colubridae > Pantherophis > Pantherophis guttatus. The sequence goes on along the minus strand of NC_142075.1, from coordinate 11,428,221 downwards.
GAGGAAGAAAATGCGTGATGCTGCGGTCAGAAAAAATGTTGCTCACGAGCAAAAATTTTTTTTTGACTTAAATGTAAAAGCGGATGCTAGGATGAGTTTCGGGGTGGAATTCCATGCTTAAAAATGATATTATTTGCTGTTTTTAAAAATCGAGTGTTTTTGGTGCCCGAGGAACAAAATGCGTGATGCTGCGGTCAGAAAAAATGTTGCTCACGAGAAAAAAATTTTTTTTGACTTAAATGTAAAAGCGGATGCTAGGATGAGTTTCGGGGTGGAATTCCATGCTTAAAAATGTTATTATTTGCTGTTTTTAAAAATCGAGTGTTTTTGGTGCCCGAGGAAGAAAACGCGTGATGCCGCGGTCAGAAAAATAGCTGCTCAGGAGCAAAAAAATTCTTTTGACTTAAATGTAAAAGTGGATTGTATAATGAGGTTCGGGGTGGAATTCCATGCTTAAAAATGATATTATTTGCTGTTTTTAAAAATCGAGTGTTTTTGGTGCCCGAGGAAGAAAACGCGTGATGCCGCGGTCACAAAAAAAGCTGCTCAGGAGCAAAAAAATTCTTTTGACTTAAATGTAAAAGCGGATGCTAGGATGAGTTTCGGGGTGGAATTCCATGCTTAAAAATGTTATTATTTGCTGTTTTTAAAAATCGAGTGTTTTTGGTGCCCGTGGAAGAAAACGCATGATGCCGCGATCAGAAAAATAGCTGCTCAGGAGCAAAAAAATTCTTTTGACTTAAATGTAAAAGCGGATGCTAGGATGAGTTTCGGGGTGGAATTCCATGCTTAAAAATGTTATTATTTGCTGTTTTTAAAAATCGAGTGTTTTCGGAGCCCGAGGAAGAAAACGCGTGATGCCGCGGTCAGAAAAATAGCTGCTCAGGAGTAAAAAAATTCTTTTGACTTAAATGTAAAAGCGGATGCTAGAATGAGTTTCGGGGTGGAATTCCATGCTTAAAAATGTTATTATTTGCTGTTTTTAAAAATCGAGTGTTTTCGGTGCCCGAGGAAGAAAACGCGTGATGCCGCGGTCAGAAAAATAGCTGCTCAGGAGCAAAAAAATTCTTTTGACTTAAATGTAAAAGCAGATGCTAGGATGAGTTTCGGGGTGGAATTCCATGCTTAAAAATGTTATTATTTGCTGTTTTTAAAAATCGAGTGTTTTCGGTGCCCGAGGAAGAAAACGCGTGATGCCGCGGTCAGAAAAAAAGTTGCTCAGGAGCAAAAAAGTTTTTTTTAACTTAAATGTAAAAGCGGATGCTAGGATGAGTTTCGGGGTGGAATTCCATGCTTAAAAATGTTATTATTTGCTGTTTTTAAAAATCGAGTGTTTTCGGTGCCCGAGGAAGAAAACGCGTGATGCTGCGGTCAGAAAAAATGTTGCTCACGAGCAAAAAAATTTTTTTGACTTAAATGTAAAAGCGGATGCTAGGATGAGTTTCGGGGTGGAATTCCATGCTTAAAAATGTTATTATTTGCTGTTTTTAAAAATCGAGTGTTTTTGGTGCCCGAGGAAGAAAACGCGTGATGCCGCGGTCAGAAAAAAAGTTGCTCAGGAGCAAAAAAGTTTTTTTGACTTAAATGTAAAAGCGGATGCTAGGATGAGTTTCGGGGTGGAATTCCATGCTTAAAAATGTTATTATTTGCTGTTTTTAAAAATCGAGTGTTTTCGGTGCCCGAGGAAGAAAACGCGTGAAGCCGCGGTCAGAAAAAATGTTGCTCACGAGCAAAAAAATTTTTTTGACTTAAATGTAAAAGCGGATGCTAGGATGAGTTTCGGGGTGGAATTCCATGCTTAAAAATGTTATTATTTGCTGTTTTTAAAAATCGAGTGTTTTTGGTGCCCGAGGAAGAAAACGCGTGATGCCGCGGTCAGAAAAATAGCTGCTCAGGAGCAAAAAAATTCTTTTGACTTAAATGTAAAAGCAGATGCTAGGATGAGTTTCGGGGTGGAATTCCATGCTTAAAAATGATATTATTTGCTGTTTTTAAAAATCGAGTGTTTTTGGTGCCCGAGGAAGAAAACGCGTGATGCCGCGGTCACAAAAAAAGCTGCTCAGGAGCAAAAAAATTTTTTTTGAGTTAAATGTAAAAGCGGATGCTAGGATGAGTTTCGGGGTGGAATTCCATGCTTAAAAATGTTATTATTTGCTGTTTTTAAAAATCGAGTGTTTTTGGTGCCCGTGGAAGAAAACGCATGATGCCGCGATCAGAAAAATAGCTGCTCAGGAGCAAAAAAATTCTTTTGACTTAAATGTAAAAGCGGATGCTAGGATGAGTTTCGGGGTGGAATTCCATGCTTAAAAATGTTATTATTTGCTGTTTTTAAAAATCGAGTGTTTTCGGAGCCCGAGGAAGAAAACGCGTGATGCCGCGGTCAGAAAAATAGCTGCTCAGGAGTAAAAAAATTCTTTTGACTTAAATGTAAAAGCGGATGCTAGAATGAGTTTCGGGGTGGAATTCCATGCTTAAAAATGTTATTATTTGCTGTTTTTAAAAATCGAGTGTTTTCGGTGCCCGAGGAAGAAAACGCGTGATGCCGCGGTCAGAAAAATAGCTGCTCAGGAGCAAAAAAATTCTTTTGACTTAAATGTAAAAGCAGATGCTAGGATGAGTTTCGGGGTGGAATTCCATGCTTAAAAATGTTATTATTTGCTGTTTTTAAAAATCGAGTGTTTTTGGTGCCCGAGGAAGAAAACGCGTGATGCCGCGGTCAGAAAAATAGCTGCTCAGGAGCAAAAAAATTCTTTTGACTTAAATGTAAAAGTGGATTGTATAATGAGGTTCGGGGTGGAATTCCATGCTTAAAAATGATATTATTTGCTGTTTTTAAAAATCGAGTGTTTTTGGTGCCCGAGGAAGAAAATGCGTAATGCTGCGGTCAGAAAAAATGTTGCTCACGAGCAAAATTTTTTTTTTGACTTAAATGTAAAAGTGGATTGTATAATGAGATTCGGGGTGGAATTCCATGCTTAAAAATGTTATTATTTGCTGTTTTTAAAAATCGAGTGTTTTTGGTGCCCGAGGAAGAAAACGCTTGATGCCGCGGTCAGAAAAATAGCTGCTCAGGAGCAAAAAAATTCTTTTGACTTAAATGTAAAAGTGGATTGTATAATGAGGTTCGGGGTGGAATTCCATGCTTAAAAATGATATTATTTGCTGTTTTTAAAAGTCGAGTGTTTTTGGTGCCCGTGGAAGAAAATGCGTGATGCTGCTGTCAGAAAAAATGTTGCTCACGAGCAAAATTTTTTTTTTGACTTAAATGTAAAAGCGGATGCTAGGATGAGTTTCGGGGTGGAATTCCATGCTTAAAAATGACATTATTTGCTGTTTTTAAAAATCGAGTGTTTTTGGTGCCCGAGGAACAAAATGCGTGATGCTGCGGTCAGAAAAAATGTTGCTCACGAGAAAAAAAATTTTTTTGACTTAAATGTAAAAGCGGATGCTAGGATGAGTTTCGGGGTGGAATTCCATGCTTAAAAATGTTATTATTTGCTGTTTTTAAAAATCGAGTGTTTTTGGTGCCCGAGGAAGAAAACGCGTGATGCCGCGGTCAGAAAAATAGCTGCTCAGGAGCAAAAAAATTCTTTTGACTTAAATGTAAAAGTGGATTGTATAATGAGGTTCGGGGTGGAATTCCATGCTTAAAAATGATATTATTTGCTGTTTTTAAAAATCGAGTGTTTTTGGTGCCCGAGGAAGAAAATGCGTGATGCTGCGGTCAGAAAAAATGTTGCTCACGAGCAAAAAAATTCTTTTGACTTAAATGTAAAAGTGGATTGTATAATGAGGTTCGGGGTGGAATTCCATGCTTAAAAATGTTATTATTTGCTGTTTTTAAAAATCGAGTGTTTTTGGTGCCCGAGGAAGAAAACGCGTGATGCCGCGGTCAGAAAAATAACTGCTCAGGAGCAAAAAAATTTTTTTGACTTAAATGTAAAAGCGGATGCTAGGATGAGTTTTGGGGTGTAATTCCATGCTTAAAAATGTTATTAGTTGCTGTTTTTCAAAATCGAGTGTGTTTGGTGCCCGAGGAAGAAAATGCGTGATGCTGCGGTCAGAAAAAATGTTGCTCACGAGCAAAAAATTTTTTTTGACTTAAATGTAAAAGCGGATGCTAGGATGAGTTTCGGGGTGGAATTCCATGCTTAAAAATGTTATTATTTGCTGTTTTTAAAAATCGAGTGTTTTTGGTGCCCGAGGAAGAAAACTCGTGATGCCGCGGTCACAAAAATAGCTGCTCAGGAGCAAAAAAATTCTTTTGACTTAAATGTAAAAGTGGATTGTATAATGAGTTTCGGGGTGGAATTCCATGCTTAAAAATGTTATTATTTGCTGTTTTTAAAAATCGAGTGTTTTTGGTGCCCGAGGAAAAAAACGCGTGATGCCGCGGTCAGAAAAATAGCTGCTCAGGAGCAAAAAAATTCTTTTGACTTAAATGTAAAAGTGGATTGTATAATGAGTTTCGGGGTGGAATTCCATGCTTAAAAATGATATTATTTGCTGTTTTTAAAAATCGAGTGTTTTTGGTGCCCGAGGAAGAAAACGCGTGATGCCGCGGTCAGAAAAAAAGCTGCTCAGGAGCAAAAAAATTCTTTTGACTTAAATGTAAAAGCAGATGCTAGGATGAGTTTCGGGGTGGAATTCCATGCTTAAAAATGTTATTATTTGCTGTTTTTAAAAATCGAGTGTTTTTGGTGCCCGAGGAAGAAAACGCGTGATGCCGCGGTCAGAAAAATAGCTGCTCAGGAGCAAAAAAATTCTTTTGACTTAAATGTAAAAGTGGATTGTATAATGAGGTTCGGGGTGGAATTCCATGCTTAAAAATGATATTATTTGCTGTTTTTAAAAATCGAGTGTTTTTGGTGCCCGAGGAAGAAAACGCGTGATGCCGCGGTCAGAAAAAAAGCTGCTCAGGAGGAAAAAAATTCTTTTGACTGAAATGTAAAAGCAGATGCTAGGATGAGTTTCGGGGTGGAATTCCATGCTTAAAAATGTTACTATTTGCTGTTTTTAAAAATCGAGTGTTTTTGGTGCCCGAGGAAGAAAACGCGTGATGCCGCGGTCAGAAAAATAGCTGCTCAGGAGCAAAAAAATTCTTTTGACTTAAATGTAAAAGCAGATGCTAGGATGAGTTTCGGGGTGGAATTCCATGCTTAAAAATGTTACTATTTGCTGTTTTTAAAAATCGAGTGTTTTTGGTGCCCGAGGAAGAAAACGCGTGATGCCGCGGTCAGAAAAATAGCTGCTCAGGAGCAAAAAAATTCTTTTGACTTAAATGTAAAAGTGGATTGTATAATGAGGTTCGGGGTGGAATTCCATGCTTAAAAATGATATTATTTGCTGTTTTTAAAAATCGAGTGTTTTTGGTGCCCGAGGAAGAAAATGCGTGATGCTGCGGTCAGAAAAAATGTTGCTCACGAGCAAAAAAATTTTTTTGACTTAAATGTAAAAGCGGATGCTAGGATGAGTTTCGGGGTGGAATTCCATGCTTAAAAATGTTATTATTTGCTGTTTTTAAAAATCGAGTGTTTTTGGTGCCCGAGGAAGAAAACGCGTGATGCCGCGGTCAGAAAAATAGCTGCTCAGGAGCAAAAAAATTCTTTTGACTTAAATGTAAAAGTGGATTGTATAATGAGGTTCGGGGTGGAATTCCATGCTTAAAAATGATATTATTTGCTGTTTTTAAAAATCGAGTGTTTTTGGTGCCCGAGGAAGAAAATGCGTGATGCTGCGGTCAGAAAAAATGTTGCTCACGAGCAAAAAAATTTTTTTGACTTAAATGTAAAAGCGGATGCTAGGATGAGTTTCGGGGTGGAATTCCATGCTTAAAAATGATATTATTTGCTGTTTTTAAAAATCGAGTGTTTTTGGTGCCCGAGGAAGAAAATGCGTGATGCTGCGGTCAGAAAAAATGTTGCTCACGAGCAAAAAATTTTTTTTGACTTAAATGTAAAAGCGGATGCTAGGATGAGTTTCGGGGTGGAATTCCATGCTTAAAAATGTTATTATTTGCTGTTTTTAAAAATCGAGTGTTTTTGGTGCCCGAGGAAGAAAATGCGTGATGCTGCGGTCAGAAAAAATGTTGCTCACGAGCAAAAAAATTTTTTTGACTTAAATGTAAAAGCGGATGCTAGGATGAGTTTCGGGGTGGAATTCCATGCTTAAAAATGTTATTATTTGCTGTTTTTAAAAATCGAGTGTTTTTGGTGCCCGAGGAAGAAAACGCGTGATGCCGCTGTCAGAAAAATAGCTGCTCAGGAGCAAAAAAATTCTTTTGACTTAAATGTAAAAGTGGATTGTATAATGAGGTTCGGGGTGGAATTCCATGCTTAAAAATGATATTATTTGCTGTTTTTAAAAATCGAGTGTTTTTGGTGCCCGAGGAAGAAAATGCGTGATGCTGCGGTCAGAAAAAATGTTGCTCACGAGCAAAAAAATTTTTTTGACTTAAATGTAAAAGCGGATGCTAGGATGAGTTTCGGGGTGGAATTCCATGCTTAAAAATGTTATTAGTTGCTGTTTTTAAAAATCGAGTGTTTTTGGTGCCCGAGGAAGAAAACGCGTGATGCCGCGGTCAGAAAAAAAGCTGGTCAGGAGGAAAAAAATTCTTTTGACTTAAATGTAAAAGTGGATGCTAGGATGAGTTTCGGGGTGGAATTCCATGCTTAAAAATGTTATTAGTTGCTGTTTTTAAAAATCGAGTGTTTTTGGTGCCCAAGGAAAAAAACGCGTGATGCCGCGGTCAGAAAAAAAGTTGCTCATGAGCAAAAAAATTCTTTTGACTTAAGTGTAAAAGCGGATGCTAGGATGAGTTTCGGGGTGGAATTCCATGCTTAAAAATGTTATTAGTTGCTGTTTTTAAAAATCGAGTGTTTTTGGTGCCCGAGGAAGAAAACGCGTGATGCCGTGGTCAGAAAAAAAGCTGGTCAGGAGGAAAAAAATTCTTTTGACTTAAATGTAAAAGTGGATGCTAGGATGAGTTTCGGGGTGGAATTCCATGCTTAAAAATGTTATTATTTGCTGTTTTTAAAAATCGAGTGTTTTCGGTGCCCGAGGAAGAAAACGCGTGATGCCGCGGTCAGAAAAAAAGTTGCTCATGAGCAAAAAAATTCTTTTGACTTAAGTGTAAAAGCGGATGCTAGGATGAGTTTCGGGGTGGAATTCCATGCTTAAAAATGTTATTAGTTGCTGTTTTTAAAAATCGAGTGTTTTTGGTGCCCAAGGAAAAAAACGCGTGATGCCGCGGTCAGAAAAAAAGTTGCTCATGAGCAAAAAAGTTTTTTTGACTTAAATGTAAAAGCGGATGCTAGGATGAGTTTCGGGGTGGAATTCCATGCTTAAAAATGTTATTAGTTGCTGTTTTTAAAAATCGAGTGTTTTTGGTGCCCGAGGAAGAAAACGCGTGATGCCGCGGTCAGAAAAAAAGTTGCTCATGAGCAAAAAAGTTTTTTTGACTTAAATGTAAAAGCGGATGCTAGGATGAGTTTCGGGGTGGAATTCCATGCTTAAAAATGTTATTATTTGCTGTTTTTAAAAATCGAGTGTTTTTGGTGCCCGAGGAAGAAAACGCGTGATGCCGCGGTCAGAAAAATAGCTGCTCAGGAGCAAAAAAATTCTTTTGACTTAAATGTAAAAGTGGATTGTATAATGAGGTTCGGGGTGGAATTCCATGCTTAAAAATGATATTATTTGCTGTTTTTAAAAATCGAGTGTTTTTGGTGCCCGAGGAAGAAAATGCGTGATGCTGCGGTCAGAAAAAATGTTGCTCACGAGCAAAAAATTTTTTTTGACTTAAATGTAAAAGCGGATGCTAGGATGAGTTTCGGGGTGGAATTCCATGCTTAAAAATGTTATTATTTGCTGTTTTTAAAAATCGAGTGTTTTTGGTGCCCGAGGAAGAAAACGCGTGATGCCGCGGCCAGAAAAATAGCTGCTCAGGAGCAAAAAAATTCTTTTGACTTAAATGTAAAAGTGGATTGTATAATGAGGTTCGGGGTGGAATTCCATGCTTAAAAATGATATTATTTGCTGTTTTTAAAAATCGAGTGTTTTTGGTGCCCGAGGAAGAAAATGCATGATGCTGCGGTCAGAAAAAATGTTGGTCACGAGCAAAAAAAATTTTTTGACTTAAATGTAAAAGCGGATGCTAGGATGAGTTTCGGGGTGGAATTCCATGCTTAAAAATGTTATTATTTGCTGTTTTTAAAAATCGAGTGTTTTTGGTGCCCGAGGAAGAAAACGCGTGATGCCGCGGTCAGAAAAATAGCTGCTCAGGAGCAAAAAAATTCTTTTGACTTAAATGTAAAAGTGGATTGTATAATGAGGTTCGGGGTGGAATTCCATGCTTAAAAATGATATTATTTGCTGTTTTTAAAAATCGAGTGTTTTTGGTGCCCGAGGAAGAAAATGCGTGATGCTGCGGTCAGAAAAAATGTTGCTCACGAGCAAAAAATTTTTTTTGACTTAAATGTAAAAGCGGATGCTAGGATGAGTTTCGGGGTGGAATTCCATGCTTAAAAATGTTATTAGTTGCTGTTTTTAAAAATCGAGTGTTTTTGGTGCCCGAGGAAGAAAACGCGTGATGCCGCGGTCAGAAAAAAAGCTGGTCAGGAGGAAAAAAATTCTTTTGACTTAAATGTAAAAGTGGATGCTAGGATGAGTTTCGGGGTGGAATTCCATGCTTAAAAATGTTATTAGTTGCTGTTTTTAAAAATCGAGTGTTTTTGGTGCCCAAGGAAAAAAACGCGTGATGCCGCGGTCAGAAAAAAAGTTGCTCATGAGCAAAAAAGTTTTTTTGACTTAAATGTAAAAGCGGATGCTAGGATGAGTTTTGGGGTGGAATTCCATGCTTAAAAATGTTATTATTTGCTGTTTTTAAAAATCAAGTGTTTTTGGTGCTCGAGGAAGAAAACGCGTGATGCCGCGGTCAGAAAAAAAGTTGCTCATGAGCAAAAAAGTTTTTTTGACTTAAATGTAAAAGCGGATGCTAGAATGAGTTTCGGGGTGGAATTCCATGCTTAAAAATGTTATTAGTTGCTGTTTTTAAAAATCGAGTGTTTTTGGTGCCCGAGGAAGAAAACGCGTGATGCCGCGGTCAGAAAAAAAGCTGGTCAGGAGCAAAAAAATTCTTTTGACTTAAATGTAAAAGTGGATGCTAGGATGAGTTTCGGGGTGGAATTCCATGCTTAAAAATGTTATTAGTTGCTGTTTTTAAAAATCGAGTGTTTTTGGTGCTCGAGGAAGAAAACGCGTGATGCCGCGGTCAGAAAAAAAGTTGCTCATGAGCAAAAAAGTTTTTTTGACTTAAATGTAAAAGCGGATGCTAGGATGAGTTTCGGGGTGGAATTCCATGCTTAAAAATGTTATTATTTGCTGTTTTTAAAAATCGAGTGTTTTTGGTGCTCGAGGAAGAAAACGCGTGATGCCGCGGTCAGAAAAAAAGTTGCTCATGAGCAAAAAAGTTTTTTTGACTTAAATGTAAAAGCGGATGCTAGGATGAGTTTCGGGGTGGAATTCCATGCTTAAAAATGTTATTATTTGCTGTTTTTAAAAATCGAGTGTTTTTGGTGCCCGAGGAAGAAAACGCGTGATGCCGCGGTCAGAAAAAAAGCTGCTCAGGAGGTATTTGAAACTAGATGACAAATCATTGTTTAAGGAAAGATGGAATGTTTGTATTTTGAAAAATAAAAAAATAAAAAAAGAGAGAAAGAAATCTTACAAACTTTTTAAAAATGTAAATGTGGGCTTTTTAGTGAAAGAAGGGCACGGTGGAAAGCAAAGATCGACCACAGCTAGACAAAATGTGAATAGGGAGAAAGGCTATTTTTTTTTAAAAAAAAAAGTCCTCCAATGGATTCTATGTATTCTTACATAGCTTAAAATGTTTTGAATGTGTCCTATGAAGTCATTATTCACGGAGAAGACCCAGATGTTGGAAAACCCAAAGCTAATTGGTTAAAAGGTTAACAAAAGATAAAGTGCGTAGATACTATCCTTACACACTAGCATAAGAACCCAAGGAAGCCATTGCCAGAAGAGATTATCCAAGAGAGAGAGAGAGAGAGAGAGAGAGAGAGAGAGAGCTGGAAGCAACAAAATCATCAACAATGAAAACAGAGAACAGGATGTGCGTTATCTGAATTGATCTGCAAATATTTCTTGATGTGCTCAAAGCTTACAACTCAGTTGTGGTTTATACATCAGGGGATCTATTCTTCTTGGCATCTTCAACCAAGCATGTTTGAGAAGGAAGTTTCAGTAACTTTGAGGATTATCTAAAATACTGTTTAATCTATTTCCTCTTATGGAAGAGGGGACAGTTTTTTCCTTTGTAGACAAGGAAAACTAAAATCATTGCCTCAGCTTACGTGAATTAAGTATTTAAAACCGATGAAGAAAAAGTGTTTCATGCAGATTATGTAAGATTTGGTAAATGTCAAGAGTTTTGTAATGACCCAGCTTTATTTCAATGTTCAATTGAGAGCATTGTTCATGAATTGGAAGGTCAATAGCACTTCTGCAACTGGGTGACTATTTTATTTTATTTTATTATTTTATTTTATTTTATTATTTTATTTTATTTTATTTTATTTTATTTTATTATTTTCTTTTCTTTTCTTTTATTCTTTTATTCTTTTCTTTATTTTCTTTTATTATTTTATTTTATTTCTACCTTGCATCTTTTTTTTTCTGTTTGAGCATGTTAATCTCTTCCTTTTCAATCAGAATAGAGCTGGAAGGAACTTTAGAGATCTTCTAGTCCAACCCTCTGCTAAAGCAGGAGACACTATACCAGTGATGGTGAACCTTTTAGACACCGAGTGCCCAAACTGTGTGTGGGTGCATGCCCAACCTGAAAGATGCACATGTGTGCGCAAATGTGTGCATGCATGGACATGCACGCACACATGCATGGACATGCACGCATGTGCAACAGAGACCCGAAGACCAGCTGGCTGGCGGGAGGTGGGGCATCCCAACACCAGCAGCGCAGCAAGAGGTAAGATCTTTTTCTTTCGTGAGCTTCTGTTTTGGTGTTTGCAGGGAAACAGAATCTCACAAAAGAAATGCCATTGAGATTTGACCTAGGGCGACGGTGCGTATGCCAGCAGAGAGGGCTCTGTGTGCCACCTCTGGCCCGTGTGCCATAGGTTCACCATCACAGCTCTATATCATTTCAGACAAGTGGCTGTCCAGTCTCTTCTTAAAAACCTCCAGTGATGAAGCACCCACAACTGCTGAAGGCAAAGCTGTTCCACTGGTTAATTGTTCTCACTGTTAGGAAGTTTCTCCTCAATTCCAGGTGGCTTCTCTCCTTGATTAGTTTCCATCCATTCTTTCTTATCTTGCCTTCTGGTGCTTTGGAAAATAAGTTGACCCCCCTCCTCTTTGTGGCAACCTCTCAAACACTGGAATACTGTAAACACACACCTAGGGAAGTGTGTGTTTCAAATCCTGTTGATAGAGATCACCTAAGTTTTCTTTTTAGATGGACGAATATTGGCGGGGGGGGGAGAGAGAGAGAGTAAAAAAGAAGGAGGGAGGGAGGGAGAGAGAAAGGGAGAGATAGAGAGAAGGAGGGAGGGAGGGGGAGAGAGAGGGAGAGAGAGAGAAAAAGAGGGAGGGAGAGAGAAGGGGGAGGGAGAGAGACAGAGCAAGAAGGAGGGAGGGAGGGAGAGAGAGAGAAGGAGGAAGGGAGGGAGGAGAGAGAGAGAGAGAGAGAAGAAGGGAAGGAGGGAAAGAGAGAGGGAGAAAGAGAGGGAGAGATAGACCTACAATTTGATCTCCCTCTTCTGAAGGTTGGTTGTACTCAAAAGCTGGAATTTGAGACCATGATTGGGACAGGGAGGAGAGATATTAACTTTTTGCCAAATGACTACATGGTTTTCTTCCCTTAGCTGCTCCTAATGCAGCCAAACGCAACTGTATAAACCAGACAAAGGACATATTCAAATTACTCCACCCATTTCTTATGTTGCAAGGATTCTTCTTTAGCATCTCCGTCCTTCCTTGTCCTCAGTCTGGGGACACTCTGCTACTTCCTAAGTCTATTGTTTTAAAGGTGTTTTCAAAAAGCATCTAAGTTTCCCTGTTCAAACATCCTTATCTTAGTCACAGTTGACCTACAAACCGATGTTTGTGAAGCTCAGCGGCTTAATCTCCTGGAAGCAAAACTTGCCTTCTGGTGAATGGCTCTTGATCAGCCTGGATTTGCTGAAGTCGTGGATATTTGTATGTTTTCAGAGCTGGTTCTCCTTCTTGACTTAGTTTTGATACCTCTGAGCACATAGGCAATCCATCAACAATACCCTCACTTGATGGATTGGGATTCCAGCTCCCATAATTCTCAGCCCCCCGTAGACAAAACTGGGAGAATTTCCCTAGTATTTCGGGATCAATGTTATCAGAGGTGGGCTTCAGATCCTTTAGCAACGGGTTGGGTGGGCGTGGCCATGGTGGGAGTGGCCTAGTTGGCCGCCTGCACCACGGCGGAAGGGGGGTTGTTTTTCACCCTCCCCAGGCACCGGAGGCTTTCCTTGAGGCAAAAACTGCTTCCCCTTTGGGGTTCAGAAGCCCTCCAGAGGCTGGAAATAGGCCCATTTCCGAACTTCCAGAACTTCCGGGAGGCCCGTATTTTGCCTTCCTCAGGCTCCCAGAGGCTTTCCTTGAGCCTCTGGGAGGGCGAAAACAGCTTCCCCCGGGATCTGGAGGCCAGAAACAGGCCCTTTTCTGGACTTCTGGAACCTCTGGTAGGCCTGTTTTTTGCCCTCCAAGACCCTCTGCGCGGCCCCTTCACTTACCTGGAATGATGAATGAGCCGCGTAGAGACTCCTGGGAAGAGCAGGCATGGGCGGCTGGGGCGGGTGGGGTGGGCGTGGCCAGCCAGGGGTGGCATTTGGGGGTTCGCTGAACCCCAGCGATCCTTGGCTAGAGGATCGCCTGAACCCTGCCGAATCCCCAGGAGCCCACCCCTGGATGTTACCTTTTGCCTCTTAAGTCCCACCAAACATCCAGGCGAAGAACCAGGGTCCGAGGTTGAGAGACATGAAGTGCATATTTTCCCCACAAAGGGCATATACAGGTAGTTCTTGTTTAGCGGCTGTTTCATTTAGCAACCATTCACAGTTACAACAGTAATGAAAAAGTAACTTTACAACCAATCCTCACATTTATAACCTTCACCGTTTTGTAAAACAAAGGAAAGCGGAAGTTGGATAGTAAGCACAATTGTGGCTCCACTTAGCAACCCTTCATTTAATCATTTAAGTTGGCAGTCCCAACTGTGGTCACTAAACAAGGACTGCCTGGTATATCTTTGCAATTCTCCTGCTGGGATGCTTATCGTTCAAGGTAAATTTTACAAATGGAATTAAAAATCGTCAGTGGTTAAGACATCCACCTGGACTCAGGTAAAAAAACCATCCTCTTTCAGAGAGGAAGAAAAATTTGGGGATAGAGAAGAATAGATTTTTGGCCCAATGGTAATTTTGACTTCCTGTGACTACCCTCTTATTTATCCTGCTAACAATCCAAGAATGTTGTCCTTCTTTCTGGGATTTTTATGAGGAGAAATAAAGATGGAACATGCCCCCATCAACAGAAGACCAACAAAGAAATGAAACTTGATGTCTGAATACGCCATAGTATTTCTGTGAATTTTGTAGGGTGGATTCTAAAAGCTAGTCTGGAAGCATTCAGAATTGGCATGCCCTTAAAAATGGCCGCCAAGATCCCTTGGTGTGGCTTCACACCTTCTAATGATATTCTGGGACTAGGCCTTAATAGGGATTTCCTTCTGGGCCTAGATCCAACCCTTTACATGTGGCCTTGCTGAAGGGAGAAGTCAGACAATTAGAACAGTTTGTGAAAGTGTGGAACAGCTGGGGAAACACAATAGCTTTGTTTGAAGGCAGCCCCTTTAAAAGGCTCCTTGGTTTAGTGAATCTGGATTGGGTTGGCAAATTCTGAGTTATTTTAGTTATGAATGGAATAGAATGGAATAGAATAGAATAGAACACAACACAACACAACACAACACAACACAACACAACACAACACAATACAACACAACACAATACAGTACAGCTGGTAGGTCTTCTAGTCCAACCCCCTGCTAAAGTAGGAGACCCTATACCCGTGGTGGCACGTGGAGCCATATCGGTGAGCAAGCGAGCGATGCCCTAGCTCAGCTCCAGAGCACATGCGCACACCGGCCAGCTGATTGTTGGGCCTTCTGGGTACACCGGAAGTTGGAAACAGGCTGTTTCCAGCCTCTGGAGGGCCTCTGGGGGGGTGGGGAAGGCCGTTTTCGCCCTTCCCAGGCTCCTAGAAAGCCTCTGGAGCCTGGGGAAGCGAAAAATGGTCCAACCGGAAGTTGGCAAATGGGCGGTTTCTGGCCTGCGTAGGGCCTCCGGTGGGTGGAGAAGGCCCGTTTTTCACTCTCCCCAGGCTCCAGAGGTTTTCTAGGAGGTCGGCAAATGGGCCGTTTCTGGCCTCTGGATGGCCTCTGGGGGATGAGGAAGGCTGTTTTCGCCCTCCCCAGACTCCAAAAAAGCCTCTGGAGCCTGGGGAGGGTGAAAAACGGGCCTATCGGGCACACCGTGCCATCGCGTGCCAGAAGCAGGGTGAGCATGGGGGGTTGTGCGCACATGCACAGAGGGGGGGCAGGGCACATTGAATTATGGGTGTGGGCATGTGCGGGCATGACCCCCCGTGCTCCCCCCGCTTTTGGCACGCGACGGCAAAAAGGTTAGCTATCACTGCCCTATACCATTTCAGGCAAGTGGCTGTCCAGTCTCTTAAAAGCCTCAAGTGATGGAGCACCCACGATTTCTGAAGACAAATTGTTCCACTGGTTAATTGCCCTCACTGTTAGGAAGTTTCTCCTTAATTCCAGGTTGCTTCTTTCTTTGATTAGTTTCCAACTGTTGTTTCTTGTCCTGCCCTCTGTTTCTTTGAAGAATAAATTGACCTCCTCTTCTTTGTGGCAGCCCCTCAGAATACTGCTATCATGTCACCCCTAATTCTTTTTTTCTCTAGACTATCCAAAAATCCAAATCCTGCAACCGTAGTTCATATGTTTTAGTCTCCAGGCTTTGAAGGAGTAACAACATGGCACCGCTAACCTTCTCCTCCCATGACAGTTTTTTATTGTTATAGAGTAAAGAAGTCCATTGTCTGCCTCTGCTTT
Organism: Pantherophis guttatus; assembly: GCF_059756535.1. Taxonomy (NCBI): domain Eukaryota; kingdom Metazoa; phylum Chordata; class Lepidosauria; order Squamata; family Colubridae; genus Pantherophis; species Pantherophis guttatus. Next base: position 11,413,025 of record NC_142075.1, on the reverse strand, counting down.
TCTTTTCTTTTAATAGAAATAGAAATAGAATAACAGAGTTGGAAGGGACCTTGGAGGTCTTCCAGTCCAACCACCTGCTTAGGCAGGAAACCCTACACCACTTCAGACAAATGGTTATCCAACCTCTTCTTAAAAACTTCCAGTGTTGGAGTCTTCACAACTTCTGGAGACAAGTTGTTCCACTGATTAATTGTTTTCACTGTCAGGAAATGTCTCCTTAGTTTTAAGTTGCTTCTCTCCTTGATTAGTTTCCACCCATTGCTTCTTGTCCTGCCCTCAGGTGCTTTGGAGAATAGCTGGACTCCCTCTTCTTTGTGGCAGCCCCTGAGATATTGGAACACTGCTATCATGTCTCCCCTAGCCCTTCTTTTCATCAGACTAGACATACCCAGTTCCTGCAACTGTTCTTCCTATGTTTTAGCCGCCAGTCCCCTAATTTTCTTTTTTAATACTTTGCTAAGAAGTTTTGAACACATAATAAACAGTAGTCAAACTTCGTTACACACACAAAAAAAAACCCGCTTGAAAAATGTCAGGAAAAAAGAGAGGATGCATCACCCCCAAATAAATTCTAATCAGACGTCTAAAATCTAGCACTTGGGGGGGGGGAAAGGAAATGATCTTTCTTAAATGGATTCCAGGTTGGCTGCAGCGATATCATTAATTTTCCTAGTTCAGCTTGACAATAAATTTTAATTCGAACCGTTTCTTCTAGATGAAATGTTATGATTTCCAATCCTGAAGCTAGGAAAAAATGTTGTGCTTTCAATACAGCTGAACTGTGGTTTTTTTGGAATTGTTCGGCAGTGTCTTCTCTAATGAATAAAAAATAAATCACAGCTGCAGTGATAGTTCATCTCCAGCAAATATACTTTTTTTTTATAACAAATTACTTATATATAGATGTGTGGTGTATCTCTCCCTGTGTCTGAGTCCCTGTGTGTTCTAAACATGTACATTTCCCAGTAAACGGCAGCATTTAGCTGACCTCAGCTGATCTTGGAAAAGCTAAGCAAGGTCAGATCTACCGTATTTTTCGGGGTATAAGATGCACCGGAGTATAAGACGCACCTTAATTTTTGGGGAGGAAAATAAGAAAAAAGCTGATTGGCAGGTAGTTCGGCCTCCCGGAATACCCCCCAATCAGCTGTTCCCAGAGGTGAATTTTAGTAACAGGTTCTTTGGTTGTGAGCTTTGTGCCTCACTTTTTTTTTTTGCTTTTTTTCCTGCCTCTGAAACTTCTGAAACTCTGTTTCAGAAAAAGCTTTTTTTTCTGCCTCTGAAAGCCTCCGAAACAGAGCTTCAGAAAAAAAAGCCTCTGAAGCTCTGTTTGGGGCTTCTTTTCTGAAGCTTCTTTTCTGATGCCTTTTTCAGCCTCTGAAACGTCCATTTGAGAAGCTAGGCGGGGCTACATTAGGAGTATAAGACACACCCAGATTTTCACCCTCTTTTTTGGGGGAAAAAGGTGCACCTTATACTCTGAAAAATGTGGTAATTATTTCATTGCTAGGAGACTTCAAGGAAATTACAGGCCCATTGAAGAAGTCAAAACATGTCAGAAGAAGACAATGGCAAGACACTTCTGTATGGCTGCCAAAAACTTCAGGGATGTGTTTATGAAGTCTCTAGGAATCAGGTTTGATTTGAGAGAGACTTTGCTTAAAATCTAATGACCCCAGCCTCAGAATTCATAGTAAAAATAGCCAAGTGGTAGGTAGCTTCTGCCTTGCCTAAGAACTATCATCAACAGTACAGGGACAATCAGTCAAGAAATATGCTGCAGACGAGCACTAGGTAGAATAGCCATTAAAGTCTTGGAAAAGATATTCAAATGTTTCTACACCTACAAACATCAAAATTGGGGAAGCCCTGCTATTCGCTGTGATACTCTATGGTAACAAAAGTTGGGTTTTGAAGAAGCAGGATAGGAAGAGTATTGGTGTTGGAGAAGACAATACCATGGACAGCCAAGAAAACAAATTGATGGATCATGGAACAAATCAACTTAGTTTTCTCACTTGAGGCACAAATGACCAGGATCAAATTATTCTACTTTGGACACATTCGGTGAAGACCTAACTCTCTGGAAAAGGCTCTAATGCTGGGAATTGGTGGAAGGAAAGAGAAGAAGATGGACTCCGTTATAATGACAATGGGTGCATCATCTGGAGCAGTGGTGGGTTTCAACATTTTTTACTACCAGTTCTGTGGGCATGGGTTGGTGGGTGTGGGATGGCATGGGTTGGTGGGCGTGGCAGGGGAAGGATACTGTAAAATCTCTATTTCCACCTCACTCCAGGGGAAGGATACTGTAAAATCTCCATTCCCTCCCCAATCCAAGGTAAGGTTACTACAAAATCCCCATTTCCTCCCGATCAGCTGGGACTTGGGAGGCAGAGAATAGATGGGGGCAGGGCCAGTCAGAATTTTTACTACCGGTTCTCCAAACTGCTCAAAATTTCCACTACCGGTTCTCCAGAACGGGTCAGTACCTGCTGAAACCCACCTCTGATCTGGAGACTTGAAAGAACAGGTTAGGGAAGAGTCTGAATGTTGTCTGAAGTTTTGTGAAGGTTGAATCATTGCAAGTGGACTAATTTACTAAAAATTGCTTCCGTTGGAATGATTCAATCTTCAGGCAACCTTCAGACACCTCTGCCTGGATGACTGACAGTCTTCACAACAGGATAGGGACAGATCGTCACGAAGAAAATCTGTTAATGTAGATTTTTTTTCTACCTAAAGGTTAACTACCAGTTAAACATTCAATTCTCTATATTTTTAGTGCAATTTCAGTAATTTGTTCCCTCTCAAATTGTTTTTAAAGTATCAGAGCAAGATAATTTAACAAGTGGCAGAAGTCTATTTTTCAGGCTAATGTTCTAAGTCAACTGCCCTCAGCCTGATGTGCAGATGTCCTGGGATTGCAACTTGATTTGAGGGAATTCTAAGTTTTTAATCTTGGAAGATTTAATGTTGGAGAAAGCTGTTCAAAATGGCTTCCATAATCTATTCACTCCAGTCAGTGCTGCTGGTTCATGAGGTTCACACATCTGGAAGTTGCCTAGGTTGGGAAATCTGGAATAAGTCATAAATTATGGTTTAATGTGAGGTATGAAGGCAACTTAAGCTTGGAAAAAGAACAGGGTTTTTTTTTCAGCAGGAAGTTGAAAAAAAATCAAGATGGGAGCCATGCTTGCACAACTGAAGCCCTACCTTTTTTAAAATCTCCCCATAACTACCCCAAAAGAGGATAAGTCTGGATATCAGGGTCAGGAACATCAGAAGAAGAGGGGGGGGGAATCTTAATTTTTCCCACAAGACATAAATAAAGAACCTTGGTAGAACGAATTTCTTGGCAGCCATTTTTAATGACACTGAACTGAAGATGAGACGCTACAATGATTTGAAAAACAATATTCTGTTTTCTTTACTGTTTGAACACTGAAACCAAGCTTTTGTGGGTAAAGAGTGAATTGGAAGAAGGTTGGCTGAGGACGATGTCAGAATGTGCTTAATAAATCTGTGTGAACTGGGGAACATCCTCATTCCAAGTGTCAACTTCATTTGGCAAATTGACAAGAGTGGCTCAAACTATTAACTGGGACGGATATGATTGAGGTTTGATGAAAAAGGAAAACCTATTTTCAGGCAGAAACGAATCCAAGACCCCCAAATCAAGTTGAAGGCAACCCCGTTGCAGGCATCAATCAATGATTTGAACCGACTTTCCCATTCCAGTCAGAAAATTGACTCAGTCCACACATTTTGATTAAAATGCCATTGAAATAAATTTTGCATTGAATAGTCTCACTGGGTTTTGACTCACCATTTAGAGAGTGTTGCTACTCAGAATTCTGTACTCATTTATTTATGCATTTATTTATTCATTATTTATGCTATACTGCCCATCTCACCTTGTACATAAAAAAGATAAAAGATTGTCTATCTAATGAAAAGACGGAGTAGGGGAGACATGATAGCAGTCTTCCAATATCTCAGGGGCTGCCACAAAGAAGAGGGAGTGAAGCTACTCTCCAAAGCACCTGAGGGCAGGACAAGAAGTAACGGGTGGAAACTAATCAAGGAGAGAAGCAACTTAGAACTAAGGAGAAATTTCCTGACAGTTAGAACAATTAATCAGTGGAACAACTTGCCTGCAGAAGTTCTGAATGCCCTAACATTGGAAATTTTTAAGAAGATGTTGGATAACCATTTGTCTGAAGTGGTGTAGGGTTTCCTGCCTGGGCAGGGGGTTGGACTAGAAGACCTTCAAAGTGCCTTCCAACTCTGTTATTCTGCTTTTCTGATAAGATTTGCTCCTCCCCCCCCCAAAAAATAAAACAGTTTGGGAAAAAAAACATAATAAAGAACAACCGAGAACACAAAAAGAGAACCTTGCTTTATATTTTTCTCTTCTTCCATTCTGATTCTAGGAACTGCTTTTCTTTTTTTTTGTTTTCTATGTCAAGGAATTACTTACATGTGGTTCCATGAAATAGGCAATTTGGAGTTTTGACCATACTGTCTAATTGTTGGGCTTTTGTTCAAAAAAATAATGAGCAAAGCCAATAGTTAGAGAACATTACATAAAAATCACTGCCAACTTGCCAAGCCAAAGTGAATGGCGGAATGTCATATGATCTGGATGTTTAAATGGTCACAAATAAGACTCCTTGGCTGTATTTGCAGAAAACCTCAAGTCAGGTCAAGATTTAGCAGCTGCATTCGCACAACGTGCTTGGAATGATGAACGCTACAGTAATTGTGATAATTAGATGTCCTTGGTGCTCTCTGAGCTTGGTTGTTTTCTTGCAGGTGTTTCATTACCTAAACTAGGTAACATCAAATGTGCTAGAATGCAGAGCAAACTCCACTCCCTTCTAGTACTGATGATGTTACCTAGTTGGGTAACGAAACATTTGCAGGAAAATAGCCAAGCTCAGAAAGCACCAAGGAGCTCATAGTCCTCCTCCTCCTCCTCCTCCTCCTCCTCCTCCTCCTCCTCCTCCTCCTCCTCCTCCTGTCTCTGCACACCCCATTCCCTTCTAGCACTGATGATGTTATCTAGTTGGGTAATGAAACATCTGCAAGAAAACCACCAAGCTCAGAAAGCACGAAGGACCCCCCTCACTTTAATCCTGAGCTACAAGTATTCTATCACTAACCAACATGATAACTTTTTGTGGTTTAGCCTCTTGTTTGAATATACCGGGAATTCTCTCCAACATCTGGGTGGTTTTCATTTTTTTTTATAATTGGGGTAAGATGGTGTCACTTTCTAGCCAAGGATTTCATCTGGCTAGTTTTTTGCTCCCTTGATTGTGCAGATAAATATTGAGCTCCTTCAATATTTCTGCAGGTGGCCAACCTTATCTGAGCATGATAATAAGCAGGATCAACGGTGATCAGTATACTAAACCCTCAGTTTAATGGGTCATTTAGAGGGAAAGGGGTGTCTGTTAAAACAGAATGTCAGTTAAAACCAAAGTACTTTTTGTGCTCTCGCCCTAATGACATTCAGGAACTTATTAAAAGCCTGGCTATTCTCCCAGGCTTTGAGCTTCTGTTGGATGGTTATTTTATTTTTTCCTTATTCTTGGGCTGCTCGTTATTTTTGTTTGTTTTTAAACATTTTTTTTTTAGTTTTTAAACTGTAAGCTTCCCAGAGTTGCTGGAAGTTGGTGACCTCCAAACTGTAAATAAATAAAATAAAATAAATAAAAATAAAATAAAATACCCATCCAACCTTTGGTTATTACATTCTCTCTTCAATTCTACACATTATAATCTTCCCAGCATCCTTTTACCAGACTGTATGAACCACAATCCTTCCAGTACTTTCCCACTAGTCTTGGGACCCTACCCCGATCTTCCCTGACTTTCCCTGAAACCACAAATGCTTGATTTAATGGACTCGCTGGTTATTTGGGGAGGCTGAAATCTGGACCAGTATAGCTGAAGTCTGTTAAATCAAGGCCCGCTAAATCAAGAGCTTAATCAATGTGCTTGAATGAAACTCGATCAGTTCTGTAGACTGGACTAGGAAGATCTTTCTTCTTCTTCTTCTTCTTCTTCTTCTTCTTCTTCTTCTTCTTCTTCTTCTTCTTCTTCTTCTTCTTCTTCTTCTTCTTCTTCTTCTTCTTCTTCTTCTTCTTCTTCTTCTTCTTCTTCTTCTTCTTCTTCTTCTTCTTCTCCTTCTCCTTCTCCTTCTCCTTCTCCTCCTCCTCCTTCTTCTTCTTCTTTTTTGCTTTAATTTATATGCCGCCCTTCTCCGGAGACTCAGGGCGGCTTACAATGCGTTAAGCAATAGCCTTCATCCTTTTGTATATTTATACAAAGTCAGCTTATTGCCCCCACAATCTGGGTCCTCATTTTACCTACCTTTGAAAGGATGGAAGGCTGAGTCAACCTTGAGCCAACCTTGAGCCAACCTTGAGCTCTTCAAATCAAGATGCATTCCCCCGAGTACCTTGCTGTTCTTTCCAGTAATAAATATCTAATATGTCCTTGACTTACACCGGTCCATTTAATGACCGTTCAAAATTGCAACATCACTGGAAAAAAGTGGCTTATGACTGTTTTTCACAGTGCTTACAGCCATTACAGTATCCCCATAATAATGAGATCAAAATTCAGACGCTTGGCAACTGACTTATACTGACGACGGTTGCAGTGCCCCCATGGACATGTGATCAGCTTTTGTGACCTTCCGACCAGCAGATGCACTTGACAACCGTGCTACTAATTTAACAAGTGCAGTGATTCACTTAATAAGTGTTAAGCAAGAAAGGTCGTAAAAAAGGGCAAAAAACTCAACAAATGTCTCACTTAAAGACATAAAGTTTGGGCTCAATTGTGGTCGTAAGTCAAGGATGGCCTCCATGTTTCCTTTCCTATTGCTCAAATCTCTTTGAGGTGACCGTCTCACTTTCCCAAAGAGTAAGGCCGGCCGTTCAGGGGTGGGGCTGCTGGGGGTTCGCAGGAGTTTGGGAGAACCTCTAGCTAAGATTCTATAGAATTCGAAGAACCCCCCAAATCTCACTCCTGGCTGGCCCCGCCCACCCTGTCCCACCCCTCCCAGGAGTCTCCACATGGCCTATTTTGGATGCAGGTAAGTGCAGGGCGCGGGTGGAGGCTCAGGCCCATTTCTGGCCTCCAGAGGGCCTCCAGAGCTTGGGGAGGCCGTTTTTGTCTTCCCGGAGGCTCAAGAAAAGCCTCCGGAGCCTGGGGAGGGCAAAAACACCCCCTCTGCTATAGTGCAGGAGGCCGACTAGGCCACGCCCATCATGGCCACACCACCCAGCAATGGGCAGAGAACCCCTTGCTAAAATTTTTGAAGCCCACCCCTGCAGCCGTTGACCAGAAGGATGGACTATTCCAGCTTCAAACCACTCTCCCTCTTCTGCTCAGTTGAAAGGTTAGCGAATGGACAGCGTTCCCCTCTGGGCTACAGATGAGATTTGTCTGCCTTCCCTACTTTGCAAGCAGACAAGCTGCTTCTATCCTTTTTTAGCTCCCTAAGAATAAGGCAGTGTTAGGCCTTCTGATGACATCAGCCTTGGTGAGCTAAGTCATGGGTGAGTGTGTGTAAATACATAAACCAAAAGGAAGCCAGCTGGCTTTGTGAGACTTGAGCTGCGGTGAGAGTTACAAGAAGGCTGGGCTGCCTGCCTGGAGATGCTCGCCTCTCTCCAATCTTACAACAGCAGACAACGAAGTGACTAATACTGGCTTGTCGGTGGAAGCCAGGATTCTACCAAGAAGGTCTGTTTCTACCCGGAACACTTCACTGACCTTCTAATCCCAATGGAGAGGCAATGAAACCACTCTCTCTCTCTCCTATGTCAATCCAGGCCCTGATCCAAATCAGCAGGAGAGGACACAACATCTAATTCCTTTATGAAAGCCATTTATCCAAACTGAATTTCAAAATCTTCACGCCCTTTGAAATTTAGCAGATTTGGTCACAGTCTGTTCTACCAGACAGAGATTTCTTAGGGCAAATATTTATCAATCAGTCAACCAATCAGAATAGAGTTGGAAGGGACCTGGAGGTCTTACGTTTATTATTTTATTTCATTTCATTTTATTATTTTATTTCATTTTATTATTTCATTTTATTATATTTAATTTAATTTAATTTAATTTAATTTAATTATTTCTGTTAAGGATATTGTTGTTGTGTTACCAACCAGCATAGTGTAGGCTCAAACCATATCCTAACAATTTCTACCTTGCATCTTTTCTTTTTCTGTCTGAGCACATTAATTTCTTCCTTTTCAATCAGAATAGAGCTGGGAAGGAACTTTGGAGGTCTACTATAGTCCAACTCCCTGCTCAAGCAGGAGACCCTATAGCTATGATGGCGAACCTATGACACGCGTGCCACAGTTGGCACACAGAGCCATATCGGTGGGCACACAAGCGTTGCCCTAGCTCAGCTCCAGTACGACTGGAAGTTGGGAAAAGGAGGACCTCTGGGGTGGGGGAAGCCATTTTCACGCCCCCCCCCAGGCTCCTAGAAAGGCTCTGAACCTGGGGAGAGTGAAAAACGGGCCTTCTGGGCCCACCAGAAGTCAGCAAATGGGCCGTTTCTGGCCTTCGGAGGGCCTCCGGGAGGATGGGAAAGGCCGTTTTTGCCCTCCCCAGGCTCCTAGAAAGGCTCTGGAGCCTGAGGAGAGCGAAAAATGGGCCTACCGGGTCCACCATGCTATCGTGTGCCAAAAGCAGGGGGAATGCGGGGGGGGGGGGTCACATGCACATGCATTGGGGGGTGGGGTGCATTGAATTATGGGTATGGGCGTGTGCACGCATGACACCCCCCCTGCTTCCCCCCCCCGCTTTTGGCACGCGATGGCAAAATGGTTAGCTATCACTGCCCTATGGCATTCGGGACAAACGGCTGTCCAATCTCATCTTAAGAACCTCCAGTGATGGAGCATCCACAAGTTCTGGAGGCAAGCTGTTCCACTGGTTAATTGTCCCCACTGTTAGGAAGTTTCTCCTCAATTCCAGGTTGCTTCTCTCCTTGATTAGTTTCCATCCATTGTGTCTTGTCTTGCCTTCTGGTGCTTTGGAAAATAAGCTGACCCCCTTCTTCTATGTGGCAGCCCTGGAATGCCACTATCATGTCACCCCTAGTCCTTCTTTTCTCTAGACTACCCATACCCAGTTCCTGCAAGAGTTCTTTGCATGTTTTAGTCTCCAGGCCTTTAATCATCCTAGTTACTCTTCTCTGCACTTTTTCCAAAGCCTCAACATTTTTGGGGGGGGTAATAATGTGGTGACCAAAACTTGATGCAGTATTCCAGGTCTTACTGAGGATTTATAAAGGTGTGTCTATAATTACACACTGACACATGATTTATCACAACCTTCATGACTCCCAGTCCTTTGGAGATGATCAGACTCCATTTGAAAAAGCTCCTTTGAAACATGCAGGGATGCCCATATAACTTCCGTCTGCAGCTCTTGGAAGCAGCTGCATCTTTTCCCAACCACTAAGGAAGCATCTTTTCTTGTGCCGTCAAAAGGTTCTAAAGACTTTTGTGGAATAAAGAATTGAAAAACTGCACAGACAATACTTACGGATTCTCTCACAGTCCAGTTCGAACCTGTAAGCTAAATTCTTATATTTTACGAAGCCATTCTTTGTCTTTAGATTAGTGGCTACATGACCCATTCGTTATGGTTTCCAAGCCATGATTTAATATGTACTGTATAATCTGAGCCATTTTGGCTACTTAAGCAGACTTCATGTGATGTAGCAACTCTGTGATATATATACTACTAACCAATATTGCAAGGTCCTTGGTAATGTAGATAGAAGAAATAATGTGAATAAAAAAGGAATCATACAGAGTCAGATATATGGGCTCTGGAGGACCCTCTCTATTCACATTATTATAAGGGGAAGACGTGCTTAGATACATGAACTCTGAGAGAACCTCTCTATTCACGTTATTATAAGAGAGGAAAGTGCTTGTTGGAGATTATATTAACAAACAGTTAAACCTCATTAAGTGGTAATATATCTTCTGAGACCTAGATGTGACGAAAGGACCGCCATATGGAAAACATCTGAGTGACCTCACTGTGAATGACACAAAGACCTATATGTTACAAAGAGTTACTTAATCCAATAAACTTACCCAAGGATAGCAGTAACTCTCCCATTAACAACTACAAGCACTTAAGGAAAAGTTGTGTGGCTAAGATAATTTTATAAACTAAGATTAATGGTTTAAGTAATTAGATGAACATATTATCCAATGTATGTAACCATATAGGGAAAATCGGATGTATGATCTCATGTTAACCATATATGGAAAATGTATGATCTCACTGAATCCTTTGTCTTAGAAATGTATAAAACCAATTGTATCAGAGTTCTCTCCTTGTTCAAAGCTTCAGGTACAAAACTGGCTCTGAACCTTGCGCAATAAAACTGTCTCTGGCTGACCCAGGAATGTTGTTTGGTCTCATCATTCCACAACATTGGTGCTCTCTGAGCTTGGTGGTTTTCTTGCAGACCTTTCATTACCAAACTAGGTAACGCCATCACTGCTGCAAGAAAACCACCAAGTTCAGAGAGCACCAAGGATCCCACAGTTCAACCCTGAGCTATAAATATTCTCTTCTATCACTAGCCAATATACTGTCATCTTCAATTCTGGCTTTGTTTATTGTGTGAATCCATCCGTGAATTCCTACAACTTAAAATAGAGTTGACGACTTTTGTGGCTTAGTATGTTTTATAAACTCAGGAAGTTAATTGTTCAGTGGCTTTTTATAGGCAATATGCATTATCTAGTTACTAAATTAACCCATTTTGTTTGGTTTGCACAGTTAACTGAACCATAAATACACTAAACCACATCAAAGTCTAACCCAGGTTAAAATAAACAAAGCTAATCCAGTCTGCAAAAATCAATGTGATTGGTTTTAGCTTTTATCTGGTGAAGCATTTATAGTCAGGGCGCTATGAGGTAACTGGATTTAGAATAGAATAACAGAGTTGGAAGGGGCCTTGGAGATCTTCTAGTCCAACCCCCTGCTTCGGCAGTGTAGGAAGTTAGCATCTAACCCCTCTCTTAGAAAAATGAAATATTTTAGGAAATATTAAAAAGGCAGAATATTATGTTTCCCTGTATGAGAAATGGAGAAACATGTTTTAAAGACAAAGCAGCTCCCACCTTCCTGCCTCCCCCCCTATTATCAATGGGCCAGAGGCAGAAACCCTATCCCTCTCCACACCTTTGTTAATGGACCATCATCTGCAATACAATAGGACCCATCTAGCAACAGAAACTAACACAACAGGACCCATCTAGCAACAGAAACTCACCACATGACACCTGGGAAGATTACATCAGCCAGCAAGGCTAGCTAAGACCCCCACCCCCTGGGAGTCGGACAACCAATCAGGATACTCTTTCTGGGCCCCAGGAAGTTCAAAGCCAGAGAGGGCATAAAACCCGGGGACTCACTGCGTCTCGTCCCCTTTTCCTGTTCAGGAACTCAAGTCATGTGATCCTGTCCACCATTAAACCATCTTTCCAAGCAGTCTCCATGTTTCCAGTGTCTTTTTCCCCACTTGGAGCTGAACCCAGAAGGATATTTCTTCTAACAGGCAGGAAACCCTACCATTTCACACAAATCATTGTCCAATCTCTTCTTAAAAATTCCCAGTGTTGGAGCATCCACAACTTCTGGAGGCAAGTTGTTCCACTGGTTAATTGTTCTCACTGCCAGGAAATTTCTCCTTAGTTCTAAGTTGCTTCTCTCCTTGATTAGTTTCCACCCATTGCTTCTTGTCCTGCCCTCAGGTGCTTTGGAGAATAGCTTGACTCCCCCTTCTTTGTGGCAGCCCCTGAGATACTGGAACACTGCTATCATGTCTCCCCTAGTCCTTCTTTTCATTAAACTAGACATGCCCAGTTCCTGCAACCGTTCTTTATTAATTCAGATTAATTCAGAAAACCCTGATTCAATATAATAAGCAGTTGTACAAACACCCTATTATAACTGAAAACCGTGAATGGTGTCATAGCACATTCTTGCCAAACTAGGTATAAATTATTCAACCCATTTATAAATTGCAGGACTTGTTTATCAGCCAAGATGAGCCAAGCAGTGGTGGGTTTCAAAAGTTTTTACTACCAGTTCTGTAGGCGTGGCTTGGTGGGCGTGGCAGGAGAAGGATACTGTAAAATCTCTATTCCCACCCACTCCAGGGGAAGGTTATTGCAAAATCTCCATTTCCTCCTGATCAGCGGGAACTTGGGAGGCAGAGAATAGATGGGGGCGGGGCCAGTCAGAATTTTTACTACCGGTTCTCCGAACTACTCAAAATTTCTGCTACTGGTTCTCCAGAACTGGTTTGGTTTGGTTTGGTTTGGTTTGGTTTGGTTTGGTTTGGTTTGGTTTGGTTTGGTTTGGTTTGGTTTGGTTTCCTTTCCTTTCCTTTCCTTTCCTTTCCTTTCCTTTCCTTTCCTTTCCTTTTTCTTCTCCCTTCCTTTCCTTTCCTTTCCTTTCTTTTCTCTTCCTTTCCTTTCCTTTCCTTTCCTTTCCTTTCCTTTCCTTTCCTTTCCTTTCCTTTCCTTTCCTTTCCTTTCCTTTCCTTTCCGGCAACTTTTGCTTTTACATTTGTTGGCTGTTTCTAGTTGTCATCTGTATTGTGGCTGTTGCACTCCTATACAGCTGCCTTGAACCAGACTTTCTTCTGAAATGACATTACGCTTAACCATCCTTTTTCTGTATATTTGGAAATCTCTGCTCTTTTGTTTCCTATGACTAAGATCTTCTCTTTGTTATTTCTCTGGTAGTTAACCAGAATTTCCTGGTGTTTTTTTCCCCCAATAGAGAATGGGTCCATCAACTTCCCCTGTTCCAGGGAATATTTATGGCAGGGCTAAAAAAATAAATAAATTCAAGGCGGCAGTTTGACCCTGTCATAAAGGCCTGGCCTGTTCCTTTTTAAAATGTTTTGCGCATGAAACACACATTAAAAAGGGATTCAGCATTGATTGCATAGTCATAGTGGCAACTTGGGTTTTGTTGACCTTCCCCTGCAGATATATTTGCCTGTTCTAAAATGTTTTACTTCTCGAGCCGTTACAGCAGCAAATGGTTTTGCTTTATTTGTTCCACTTAAAATATCCTGCTGGAAATTTGCAACCGCTCGAGCAGACTGAAGCAAGGCCTGGAGTTTTGGTAGTGAAGTTGTGAGGTTCTCTTGGTTCATTGTTTTTACCTTTAATTTATGCTGGGGATTAAGTGCCTTAAATTCTACTGAGCAAATATCAATAGTTCTGAGTTTCAGGAATCTCCCAGTTGCAAGAGGTTTGAGCTCCTCAGTAGAAATCGTTTGAATTGTTCTCTTCCAAAGATGAGACAGCAGCAGCTACCCAACTTCGATGGGATAGAATAGAATAGAATAGAATAGAATAGAATAGAATAGAAGAGAAGAGAAGAGAAGAGAAGAGAAGAGAAGAGAAGAGAAGAGAAGAGAAGAGAAGAGAATTCTTTAGTGGCCAAATGTGATTGGACACACAAAGAATTTGTCTTTGGTGTTTATGCTCTCAGTGTACATAAGGAGAATAAAATACATCCATCAAGAATAAAAAGATACTTAGAGGTAGTTAAGGTTACTAATAAACTATCAAATCATATTAGGAAACAAGTAGAAACAGTATAAATTGAAAGATACAAGCAACATGGTTATAGTAATAAGTGGGAAGAGATAGATAGTAAGGAAGAGAAGGATAAAAGTAATACAGTCTTAGTAAATGATTTGACAGTGTTGTGGGAATTAGTTGTTAAGCAGAGTGATGGCATTCAGGGAAAAACTGTCTTTGTGTCTAGTTATTCTGGTGTGCAGTGCTCTATAGCGTCGTTTTGAGGGTAGGAATTGAAACAGTTTATGTCCAGGGTGCGAGGGGTCTGTAGATATTTTCACAGCCCTCTTTTTGACTCGTGCAGTATACAGGTCCTCAATGGAAGGCAGGTTGGTGGCCATTGTTTTTTCTGCATTTCTAATTATCCTCTGAAGTCTGTGTCTGTCTTGTTGGGTTGCAGAACCGAACCAAACAGTTATGGAGGTGCAGATGACAGACTCAATAATTCCTCTGTATGTAGTTTATGTAATAATTTATAAATTTATAATTTTATGTAATAATAATAATTACATTATTATTAATATAATAATAATTTATGTAATAATTCCTCTGTTTGATGTGGAGAACTTGAAATGAGGAAGCTCTTTTTCGGCAGTGGACAAGTTCTTCACACCTTTATAAGGAAGGGAAAGGGCCCAGGCATTGTGGCCTTTGTGCAAATTCTTTCATCATTGCAGACCATGTTGTGGGTCCCGTCCCCTAAGGAGATACATTTGGAGGGACCCAGAAGAAGAGCCTTCTCTGTGGTGGCTCCTTCTTTCTGGAACATCATTACCCCCACCCCCCAGAGATTAGACTGGCCCCCACTCTGACACTCTTTTGGAAGGCCCTGAAGGCATGGTTCTGCCAGTGGGCCTGAGGAACCCAGAGCGGGATGGAGTCCATTAAATGGCTTGTATGAATTTGTGCTGTCACTGGCATGGGGGTTATTTTATTATTTTTCTTTTTTATTATTTTTATATCTTTCATATTGTGTTTTTATGTCTTTTTAACCCATCCTGAGTTGAAATGTGAGAGTAGAAATATAAATCATCATCTTCTTCTTCTTTTACTTCTCCTTCTCCTTGTCCTTCTCCTTCTCCTTCTCCTTCTCCTTCTCCTTCTCCTTCTCCTTCTCCTTCTCCTTCTCCTTCTTCTCCTTCTCCTTCTCCTTCTCCTTCTCCTTCTCCTTCTCCTTCTCCTTCTTCTTCTTCTTCTTCTTCTTCTGTCACTTTTTTCAGTGCTATTGTAATTTTGAATGGTCCCTAAATGAACTGTTGTAAGTTAAGGACTACCTGTATCAACCCCCAACCCCCCGACTACCTGTATCAACCCTCCGACTACCTGTATCAACCCTCTTGATGAGACTCCTCTTCTTCTTCTTCTTCTTCTTCTTCTTCTTCTTCTTCTTCTTCTTCTTCTTCTTCTTCTTCTTCTTCTTCTTCTTCTTCTTCTTCTTCTTCTGCTGCTGCTGCTGCTGCTGCTGCTGCTGCTGCTTCTGCTTCTCCTTCTCCTTCTCCTTCTCCTTCTCCTTCTCCTTCTCCTTCTCCTTCTTCTTCTTCTCCTTCTCCTCCTACTCCTACTCCTACTCCTACTCCTACTCCTACTCCTTCTTCATCATCAATTTCCAGTTGATGCTACTCCTTAAACTGAAGAATTTATATACAGAAAGCACCAGAAGCTGCCATGCCTTTCCCAACCTAGTATCATCCAAATATTACTGGAACTCCCATAATTCTCAGCCAGTAGGACCAAATTCTGGGAATTTGTAGTCCCACCACATCTGGAGAACACCAGGTTGGGGAAGAAAGCTGACACCTACCACCCAACAGACACAGATTGCCTGAAAATTGCCAGGAAGTTATCATCAGATCTTCAAAACTGCAAGCAGCATTCTCTCTCTGGAGTAAACCCTGACTGCCTTCACACATCTCTAATTAAATACTATGAATTAACACTCTTTCTTAGTTCTTGCAATATGTTGGACCACAAGCTAATCAAATCATGATGTTGGCATTAACATGCTAAGCTGTAGAGAACTCAACTTATGTTTTCTAAATTTAATGAAGTTTAATAAACAGCTTAATTAATCCAACTTGGTTTATTGTGTGAATGTGACTGCTAGGTTGCAACTGATTATGTTAAGAGTTGTTATAGTAAGCAAAATATTAGAAATTGGTGTATTACACGGGTGAAATCCAGCAGGTTCTGACAGGTTCTGGAGAACCGGTAGCAGAAATTTTGAGCAGTTTGGAGAACTGGCAAATACCACTGCTGGCTGGCCCCAGAGTGGGGTGAGAATGGAGATTTTGCAATATCCTTCTCCCAGGAATGGGGAGGGAATGGAGATTTTGCAGTATCCTTCCCCCAGGAGTGGGGAGGGAATGGAGATTTTGCAGTGTCCTTCCCCTGGAGCGGGGTGGGAATGGAGATTTTGCAGTATCCTTCCCCTGCCACCCAAACCATATAAATAGTAATGAGCAAAATATAAATGGCACCATTTTCTGGTTTATACATAGCAAGTATCTAAACAAAATAATAGAAATCAAGTTAATCCTGGATTATAGATCCACAATTTACGGATACGTCTGAGGCTGGTACCCAAAATTGCTATTTTTAATGCAACGCAAGGAGAGACATTATTAAACACACTGTTTGTGGAGTTTAATAAATTCCTCATCTTCAAGCATTGGGACAAGGTCTTTCTACAGAACTGTCAATTCCAACCAAAGAGGACCATGTTGATGAGATGTCTGCAAAGAGGAGAAAATATCAAGAATCCAATCACTCAACTCTAAGCCACATATTTTCTCCCCTACTGAAACTTATATCTTTTCACAAATCTCTACACCATAATGAGAATGACTCTTTCCATAGTATTATTAAACCTTGTTATAGCTGAGTGGAACCTCCGTATTTAGAAGCCCAACAGCATTAACACTTCGTACTAAAATAATAAATATTTCAGGCATTTAGTTGGTTCAGAACGAGATACTTGGTTAGACAAAGTCTTATTTGATTTGATCTGAAAAGGAAGCCCAGACTTTCCACCATCGGCAGCCAGGAAGAGTTTCGCATTTAGTTTGGAAAACCTTTGTCCTTAATTCCAAAGAATTAAGACAGATGCAACCAAATTCAGTCGTGGAAACCACAGCCGAAGAGAAGGCAAAAATAATCTTCTTTGCTTTCCAAAGGCAAAGCGCATTTCTGCCACGCTTTACGGCAGGGGTGGGATGTAAAATCTGTTACTACCAGTTCTGTGGGCGTGGCTTGATGAGGGGTAATGTGACTGGGTGGGCGTGGCCAACTTTTTTTTTTTTTTACTTTTAAAAGCATTTTTTCTACAACCTCTTCAGCCGAAGAGATTGTAGAAAAAAATGCTTTTAAAAGGCTCTGACGATCAGGCAATTTAGCTGGGATCGTCAGAGGCTTTTAAAAGCATTTTTCCCCAATCACTTCGGCCGAAGAGGTTGTAGAAAAAATGCTCTTAAAAGGCTCTGACGAGCCCAGCTCAATTGCCTGATCGTCAGAGCCTTTTAAAAGCATTTTTTCTACAACCTCTTCAGCCAAAGAGGTTTTAGAAAAAATGCTTTTAAAAGTTTTAAAAAAAACCCCTCTGATGATCGCGTGGCTCAGCTGGGCGTGGGAGGGAGCAGGGATTTTTGCTACCGGTTCTCCGATCCACCCACCACCATCACTACCGGATCAGGCGATCCGGTCTGAACCGGGAACATTTCACCCCTGCCTTACGGGCAAAACCTCTGGAAATGAAGGGAAAAAGGGGGCTCCTTTTTAAAATGTTAAAGGAAGAAACTGGCCAGCCATGCAGAGGAGAAACCATCTGAGTGCCAATGGCAGTAGCTGTGAGAATTTATTTCTTTACATCTAGAAGTTAGAGTTAAGTGGGAAGAATATCAATAGAATGATTTATTACACACTGCAGCGAGAACAGCCAAACCAGAGAAGATGGATGTATTTGCATTTTTTTTATTCAGCTAGGAGGCCAACAATTATGACAATGACATATTGGGGGGGGGAAGGACTCGTTCTTTGCATTTAGATTGTAATTCAGCTGGTGCAGGAAAAATACACACATGTAACGAAGGGCACATGACCATTGTTGAAAGTCTTTCTCCCGCAACGTAACAGCCCTCAAATACTGGAAGACAATTGTCATGTCATTGTCAACCTCAAAATGACTTCATCTGAAACCATGCTTACTTCTGCTTCATTTCTTGGTTGCCGTTCCGGGGAGAGGAGGGAAAGCATGGAGTGGGGGGGACTCAGGAATGTGGAGGAATGTGGAGGGGGGGAAACTCAGGAATGTGCCTCAGCTGGCAAGACATAACATCTAGCAGCCGGCCTGAGAACCAAGGTTATGTCAACGGACACCTGTCGAAGTTGGGTGGGAACCTACTGGTACATCTGGACTAATTGGCTCATGTTTAACCTGGAAATGAGGAGAAATTTTCTGACAGTGAGAACCATCAACCCGTGGAACAGAAGTTGCCTTCGGAAGTTGTGGGAGCTTCATACCTTGAGACTTTCAAGAAAAGATTGGACTGCCATTTGTCAGAAATGGTGTAGGGTCTCCTGCTTGGGCGGGTTCTATTCTATTCTATTCTATTCTATTCTATTCTATTCTATTCTATTCTATTCTATTCTATTCTAGACTAGACTAGACTAGACTAGACTAGACTAGACTAGACTAGACTAGACTAGAACATATGAAGAATGGTTACATGAACTGGGCATGGCTAGTCTAGTGAAGAGAAGGACCAGGAGAGACATGGTAGCCATCTTCCAATACTTGAGGGGCTGCCACAGAGAGGAGGGGGACAAGCTATTTTCCAAAGCACCCGAAGGCCAGACAAGGAATAATGGATGGAAACTGACCAAGGAGAGATTCAACCTAGAAATGAGGAGGAACTTTCTGACAGTGAGAACCATCAACCCATGGAAGAGAAGTTGCCTTCGGAAGTTGTAGGAGCTTCACCACTTGAGACTTTCAAGAAGAGATTGGACTGCCATTTGTCAGAAATGGTGTAGGGTCTCCTGCTTGGGTGGGGGATTAGACTAAATGACCTACAAGGTCCCTTCCAACTCTGTTAATCTGTTACCTGACCTGAGAGACATGGGGGTGGGAGGTCTCATTCTTTGAACTATCCCTAAGCGTGGGAATAATTTAGAGGTACCCTGTTTCCCTGAAAATAAGACATCCCCTGATAATAAGCCCAATCGGGCTTTTGAGCACATGCGATAAAATAAACCACCCCCTGAAAATAAGCCCTCCTCAAAAATATTTAAATGCAGAGTGGAAATCAGGTAAGATGGCAAGAGGAGCCCCATCTTGCTCCACACGCCCCAAAATAATAAGACCTCCCTGAAAATAAGGCCAAGCGCTTATTTCGGGGTTCAAAAAAATATAAGATAGGGTCTTATTTTGGGGGAAACACAGTAGCTTCACCTTTCTAACTGCCGATATGATGTACTCAATAAAGGATTTCTTGAATCTGAACAAAGTATCAAGAGTCCTGAGATCCTGGAGTTCATGACTTGGAAGGAGGACATCCATCCTCTTTGTTAGAAGAGACATTCCTAGTTCCCATAATCGTTTACCGAATGGGTTGACCTCTAGACCCCAAATCATCTTTGTTGCTCTTCTTTGCACTCTTTCTAGGGTGAGACAATCCCAAGGGTGAAATGCTCCCGGTTCGGACTGGATCGCCCGATCCGGTAGCGATGGAGGCGGGTGGTTCGGAGAACCGGTAGCAAAAATCCCTGCCCCCCCCCACCATGCCCAGCTGAGCCGCACGATCATCAGAGGCTTTTTCTTTTTTTACTTTTAAAAGCATTTTTTCTACAACCTCTTCCGACGAAAAAAAAATGCTTTTAAAAGTAAAAAAAAAAAAAAAGCCTCTGATGATTGCGCGGCTCAGCTGGGATCGTCAGAGGCTTTTCAAAGCATTTTTTTTCTGCAACCTCGTCTGCCGAAGAGGTGGTTAAAAAAATGTTTTGAAAAGCCTCTGACGATCCCAGCTGAGTTGCCTGATCGGCAGAGAGGCTTTTCAAAGCATTAGAAAAAATACTTTGAAAAGTATTTTTTAAAAAAAGTTGGCCACGCCCACCCAGTCACATTACTCCCCCCCACCAAGCCACGCCCACAGAACCGGTAGTAACAAATTTCATCCCTGGACAATCCCCATATGACCCTAGGATCAACTTTAGCCCTCTTTACATGTGCTGTTTTGCATGCCGCAGCTGTTTCCAGTTTCCACTTAGAACAGGGAAAAATATTATGAAATGCATTGGGGCTCCTGCTTCATTGATGGATCGGTCCTGCAGCTAGACTCTCTTCGGCGACAATTTAAAAGGACCCTGTTTTCTTTTAAAGTGGCCCTCTTTGATGCAAACCATTTGCAATTAACAGCAAAAAAACATAAAACTTTCTAACCGCGGGCTGTCAGTTATACATTTTGTAGATTCATTCCTGTTGGAATTGCCGTGTTGTGGGGTTTTTTTTTTGATCCTACCCCTTTTTTTCCTCCAAATGATTTTTCTCCTTAATTGCAAAATGCTCTGGAATCAGCATTTTTGATGCAGGGTATTCATTAAAAGGGTCCGTTTGACAGGTTAAAGTGGCATCCATACACACACTGAGGAAAGTGGTAGCTCCAGAAACCCCCAAATTCTGAGTTTCATTCAAACCCAGTTTTTGACATAAAGAAGCCCTGTAAAATAATCTGTGGGGTTTGGCAGTTTCCCCTTCCATCAAGGTTTAGCAACTGTCCAGAGTCATGATAGTCAGATAGGCAGCCATATAGATCAGTGGTGAAATCCAATTTTTTTTACTACCGGTTCTGTGGGCATGGCCTGGTGGGCATGGTGTGGTCTGGTGGGCGTGGCTTGGTGGCAGGGGAAGGATACTGCAAAATCTCCATTCTCACCCCACTCCTGGGGGAAGGATATTGCAAAATCTCCATTCCCACTCCACTCTGGGGCCAGCCAGAGGTGGTATTTGCCAGTTGTCTGAACTACTCAAAATTTCCGCTACCGGTTCTCCAGAACCTCTCAGGACCTGCTGAATTTCACTCCTGATATAGATGGTTTAAACCAGGGGTGTCTAACCTTGGCAACATTAAGATTTGCGGACTTCAATTCTCAGAATTCCCTAGCCAACACGGGAGTTGAAGTCCCCAAGTCTTAAAGTTGTCAAGGTTGGACACTCCTGATTTAAACACACACACACACACACACACACATACACACACACACACAACACACACCTACCATGGAAGTTATTTTTCATTTGAATTTTGGAGAAGTTACACCACTGGAACAGGTTTCCAATATGAAGACACAGCTCAGAAATGTATAAATACGGAAGCAACTGCTTTTGAGTCTTTTACAGAGGGCTCTCTTTGCAGCCGAATGACTAACCTTTTCTAACTGGAAAAGCTCCCATTTCCTGGTACTTTTCATGATGAATTAAAACAATATTTTACAAGGGACATCTTTTTTTTTTTTAAAAAAAATAATAATTACCTGGTGCCTACTTGCTCGTTAGGGACCATGTCTCCCTCTGTCTCCTAGGTATGCTTTTCAGAATTTAGAATATCGCTGACTGCCTTTCCGTTGCAGATGTTCTTTCTTAACTAGAACCAGATCTGATGTAAGATTAAGCATTGCATTAATTTTAAGTCTTTTTTCCTCTAAAAAAACAACAACCAACTTTTAGCCCAGTTCAATCATAATGCCTGATTCAGAAGCCCCTAAAACCTTTGGAGGATAAACAATCAGCCAAAAAAACCCCATCATCATGTCGGCAACATGCGCTATCGCTTATCTAAACATGATGTGCTTAGGCCAGGCCTAGAACACATGCAGGCAATTCCTGTTGTGGTCATTGTTTTCTCCTGTGAATGGAGCTGTGTGTATTGACTGTGAAAACCTTTGTCATATATCTCTGTCTCCCATGTGCTTTTCCCCTGGACGCATGGATTTCATTTGGAAATATATTAACATTAAATACTAAAAAAACTATTCTATGATATCATAGCAGTGTTCCAATATCTGAGGGGCTGCCACAAAGAAGAGGGAGTCAAGCTATTCTCCAAAGCACCTGAGGGCAGGACAAGAAGCAATGGGTGGAAACTAATCAAGGAGAGAAGCAACCTAGAACTAAGGAGAAATTCCTGACAGTTAGAACAGTTAATCCGTGGAACAACTTGCCTCCAGAAGTTGTGAATGCTCCAACACTGGAAGTTTTTAAGAAGATGTTGGATACCCATTTGTCTGAAGTCTGAAGTGTAGGTGTAGGGTTTCCTGCCTAGGCAGGGGGTTGGACTGGAAGACCTCCAAGGTCCCTTCCAACTCTGTTATTCTATTTCTATTTCTATTAAAAGAAAAGAAAAGCAGAGGCAGACAATGGACTATACTATTCCAGACAGGTGGCTGTCCAGTTCTTCTTAAAAGCCTCCAGTGATGGAGCACCCACAACTGCTGAAGGTTTCACTGGTTAATTGTTCTCACTGTCAGGAAATTTCTTCTTAGTTCTGGGTTAGATCTCTCCTTGATTAGTTTCCACCCATTGCTTCTTGTCCTGCCCTTAGGTGGTTTGTAGAATAGGTTGACTCCCTCTTCTTTGTGGCAGTCCCTGAGATATTAGAAGACTGCTATCCAGTTATCCCTAGACCGTCTGTTCATTATTTCGGTTGTTTTTTATTTGCAACTTTTCCATGTCCTTTTTTGAGAGTTGTGATCAAAACTGTACAAAATATTCCAGATGTATACATTTTCTGTCCAATCAAGAATCATCCAGTGAAACAGTTTGGAAGAAGATTCAGAACAAACAACAAAAAGTAATTTTTTTTCCACAATACATAATTAGTTTTGCATTAAGGTTCTTTCATTCTTGGCAGTATTATTTTTTATATCTTTCCTAATGATGTGTAGCATGGAATCTCATTAAGTGTTGCACCTTATGATTCTTGACGAATGTATCTTGTCTTTTTATGTACACTGAGAGCCTATGCACCAAAGACAAATTCCTTGTGTGTCCATCACACTTGGCCAAGAAAGAATTCTATTCTATTCTATATGCTCCCCCTCCCAATTATCACCCATTGACTTAACATCTTTGTTGAGTTATCCATCATAACATTTTCCTGGTTAGTTACAGTCAATTCAAACCCCCATCAGTATATATATATGCAAAATCAGGGACATTCTTCCACTATATGGGAAGTTACATTTATTTAAATGAATTGCATTTAGTATTTCGAGGTCCTTTGGGAAGTCCCCACAATGCTAGATGGACCAATGTGAAGACCGTAGAAAATCACTTCCTTATTTTCTAGGGAAATTTTCTAATGGCTTTCTTCCCACATTTGGTACCTTCCAGATGTTTTGATGCTACAACTAGCAGAATTCGAGGCCCGGGGGAATCTCCGTTGCCAACCAACATGTTCCAATACATCCTGAAGGCACCCCATGTAGGGGAAAGCTGAGACAAGCTTCCTTTAAGATCATGCATTGCAGAATTCTTACGTTTTATTTCACGTTGGCTCGGTATACCGTGCAAATCTAACCATTGTAGTCTATAAAAAAAAATTGCACCTTTTCTCCAAAATGGGAAGGGAACCTTAAACCATGCAAGGCGGAGGAATTCTTCTCTCCCACCAATTGGAGGGGAAAAAAATGAACAGAGTTGGGGGTGAGTTTTTGAGTTTTAGACTGGGTGCCTGACTAATGTCCACAATTCCCATCTCCCATCCTTCATTATTCCCAATGAAAAGGCTTCAAAACTGGAAGGCACCGATCCAACTTCTTAGCATAAACGGTGAATTTGGGCCCATGTGGAACTCTTCCAAACAGCCTCCCGAGACCGACCGCATTCCGGCCGCCACCCACAGCACAAAGAGCTGGTGTTGCCTTCAGAGAAGCCAGTTAACCATTTGACATCTCTCGGAGAGCCAAGCCATATGCCAGGCTGACAAAGGCTCTTCTCTGAAACATCTGCCGGCAACGGGGGTGTGGGGGGGAGAGGAGTGGGAGAGGGAGGAAGTGGCTGTTGGTGTGTGCGCGCGTGTGTGTTAAAAAACAGGGGGTTGCGTGCCATTCGCAGGAGTGAAGGAATGGGACCTCGGGCAATGCTTAGCTGTCGCCCCTCAGCGTTTCTCATCATTCATGGGAAGCAGCCGTTGTTGGGGTCCAGCTGCCAGGAAATCTCTGGCTTGAAATGAAAGCCACTCTGGAAGGGCTTTTCAGCTGGCCCAACCTGTGATAAAGAACAAGGAGCAGGAAATGAAAAAAGAGAGCTTGGGAGCCTGGGGCTGTATCCTGTGGAACGAGGCACGCCATGGAGGGATGGAGGAGGCGTGGGATAATTTTCCATTTGGAGGTGCTGAAGGGGCTGATGCCAAGAGGGGTGTGTATGTGTTTGTTTGTTTGTTTTCCAAAAAAGTTTTTTATATGCAGAATGTTTTGAAGAAAAAAATTCAGTTTTCTCCACAATTGTTTTTATTGCGTATAGTTAAGGGTTTTACATTGGGTGAAGTAAAGCTGATATTGTATATGATAACAGCAGCGAGATTACTGATAGGTCAATATTGGAAAAATGAAGCTATGCCCACTATTGAAGAATGGATTTTGAAGATGGCCAGCTTTGCAGAGATGGCGAAGATTTCAGCATATTTAAAAGATTGGACACAAGAGACTTATGCATGGGAGTGGAAAAAGTGGATAGATTATGTGCAGAATAAATATCAAACTAGGAAATATCAGATAGCTTTTAACTGAAAGTATTATATAGGGATAGAATAATTGAATTTTGTGAAGATGTGAAAAATATTCAGGGGGTGGAGGGGTTCAAGTTTTATAAAAAGGGGATTTGGATTTGGATTATATTTTGTGGAAGTCCGGGGGGGAGGGGAGGGCTAGGGGGGGTCAGGGAGGGTTAGGGGGGAAATTGGGGAGAAAATGTAATTGTAAAACTTTTTCAATAAAAAAAAAGTTTTTTATTTTTATTTCTCATAAACACATTTACACCAGTGGTGGGTTCCAACCGGCTTTACTACCAGTTCTCTTTGTGCACGCGCTTCGCGCGCAATCGCCACGCGTAAGCTCATTTCGCTCGCATGTGTCCCAAACTTGTGCTCCCCGCAAGCGTGTTAGGAATCTGCCCAGCTGAGGTGCGGCAATCCACTCTGCCGCACCTATCAGCTGGGATAAAAAAGAAGAAATAAAAGGTAGGAATAACGCGGGGGTGGGCGGGACAAAGAGAACCGGTTTGGTGACATCATATCGTCACCGCTACCGGTTCAGCTGAACCAGGCCAAACTGGGAGGAACCCACCACTGATTTACACATACAGTCATTTCCATCATTTTTCATTCATCTTTTCTTTTAACTTTCATTTTTCATTTTTACTTTTTCGGGGCTGCTCTTTTACCTTTTACCTTCACTCCAACCTTTCTTCTTCTCCTCCCCCTCTCTTCCTTGCTCTTTCTCCTCCTACTTCCTTCGTTCTTCCTCTCCTTCTCTTTCCTACTTCCCCTTCTTTTCCCCCACTCCTCTCTTCTTCCCACCTTCTAACCTTCTCCTCTGCTCCTCTTTCCCCTCCCTTTTCTTCCTCTCCTTTTCTCTTTCTTCTTTCTCCTCTCCTCTGAGGAGTGTGTATTTGTGTGTGTGTATGAGAGAGAGAGAGAGAGAGAGAGAGAGAGAGAGAGAGAGAGAGAGAGAGAGAGAGAGAGAGAGAGAGAGAGAGAGGAAGAGGAGAATCACCTGTCTGGACCAAGCCATTTAAGTAGCTCTAAGAGTCGGTCGCCCATGTTCAGTTCTGCAGGGCCAGGTTGTACAGATAGTGCTCAATTTACAACAGTTCATGGAATGAGCCATTCAAAGTTATGACAGCGTTGGAAAAAAGTGACCTACGACCATTTTTCTCCGGATGACTCTAGCGGCATCCCCAATGGTCACAGGATCCAACTTCAGACGCTTGGCAACTGACTCATATTTATGACGATGGCAGTGTCCCAGGGTCATGTGATCGACCTTCTTTTGCGACCTTTTGCCCAGCAAAGTCAACGAGGAAACTAGATTCACTTAAACCACCGTGTTGCTAATTTAACTTAACACTTAACACCTTCGTGAGGTTACCTAACACTGATGATGTTACCTAGTTAGGGTAGTAAAACATCTGCAAGACAACAAACAAACTCAGAGGGCACCAAGGACCTTGCAATATTGGTTAGCATATATATCACAGAGTTCCTACATCACATAAAGTCTGCTTAAGTAGCCAAAATGGCTAAGGTTATACATATTAAATCATGGATTGCAAAACCATAATGATTGGAACATGTAGCCACTAAGCTACATGGGGAAGGATATTGTAAAATCTCCATTCCCTCCCCACTCCAGGGGAAGGTTACTGCAAAATCCCCATTTCCTCCCGATCAGCTGGGACTCGGGAGGCAGAGAATAGATGGGGGCAGGGCCAGTCAGAATTTTTACTACCGGTTCTCCGAACTACTCAAAATTTCCGCTACCAGTTCGCTAGAACCTGCTGAAACTCACCTCTGATGTTGTGGCTTGGGGGGGAAAAGTGATGTGTGGCAAATAGCCAGGATGAAAATCCAAAGCGAAGCCATTTAAGTTTCAAGCTAGGCCAGGAGCTCTTTGTCTCATTTAGAGAACACCTTGCAGGATTTCGCCCGCTGTTTCTCTAGAAACCTTTTGGGCAAATGGCTGGAAACGGATGCCTTAAATCCTGCTTTTACGGCGTCTTTCTCTGGCTTCATGCTTCATTTTAACTTCATGTTCTGCTTCGTTTCCCCCCCACACAAAAAACAACAACAACCCAACAACAAACTATTAATGTGATTACGTTTTCATTATCTCTTGCATTGTGTTTGATCATTCCAATCTGGAAGAATAAAAATCGACGGGGATGATGATGGGGATGCTAACCCCACCAAAACAATAACAACGATAATACTAATAGAAAGGGTCATTTAATTTCTTACTGATTGTTTTTCCAAGGGCTAATCTACAGAAACAGACAGTTGCGTCTCCTTCATGCCAGAAAGCCTGGAGAGTTGAGACAAAAAAAGGAACTTCTGGTTCTTCAAACAGAAAATCCCAAAGTCTGGAAGAAAAAAAAAAAAAAAAAACCCTGTATAATGAAAGATTATAAACATTAATTATACAAAGTGAAGGGGTGGAAAGAAATGGTGATTTAGTTAATCAGCTCTTCCCTGTCCCATGGAGCTTGCATCACTGAGCACTTGCGAAAAGATTGGATATAAATGCTTTTAATTAACTTTGGGTTTCCGTAATCATCTGCAGAACAGGAGGGCTTTCATTAAGAAAAGGACGACAGCAAAAGGGTAAAAGGCAAATAAATCTCCAGCAGTGAAAAGGAGGTAGACAGGAAGCCTGTGTGTTACACAAGAGTAGGAAGAGCAGGAAGTTTCAATAATCCCAGCTTGAGCCTTTACCAATCGTCTTATAGCCCAGTGTGGTCTGAACTGATTCTCTTGCCAGTTTTTTTTTTTTTTAAAGATTATATGTTCACTCTGCTAAGATAACAATTTCGAAAGTATATATTCACATGAATGGGAACTAAGGTTTAATGTAACATTTCTTGAAAGAAAGGTATTAATAAGGATCACCCACACTAACAATCACTCACAATAGCAATAGCAATTAGACTTATATACTGCTTTACAGTGCTTTCCAGCCCTCTCTAAGCGGTTTACAGAGTCAGCCTCTTGCCCCCAACAATCTGGGTCCTCATTTTACTCACCTCGAAAAGATGGAAGGCTGATTCAACCTTGAGCCTGGTGAGAATCGAACTGCCAAATTGCAGGCAGCCAGCAGTCAACAGACGTAGCCTGCAATACTGCATTCTAACCACGGGGAGGGAGGGAGGGAGGGAGGGAGGAAGGAAGGAAGGAAGGAAGGAAGGAAGGAAGGAAGGAAGGAAGGAAGGAAGGAAGGAAGGAAGATAGCAATAGCACTTAGACTTATATAGCACTTTACAGTGCTTTTACAGCCCTCTCTAAGCAGTTTACAGAGTCAGCCTATTGCACCCAATAATTTGGGTCCTCATTTTACTCACCTCGGAAGGATGGAAGGCTGAGTCAACCTTGAGCCTAGTGAGATTCGAACTGCCAAATTGCAAGCAGCCGGTGGTCAACAGAAGTAGCCTGCAATACTACATTCTAACCACAGGGAGGGAGGGAGGGAGGGAGGGAGGGAGGGAGGGAGGAAGGAAGGAAGGAAGGAAGGAAGGAAGGAAGGAAGGAAGGAAGGAAGGAAGGAAGGAAGGAAGGAAGGACTCTCTAAGTGGTTTACAGAGTCAGCATATTGCCCCCAACAATCTGGGTCCTCATTTTACTCACCTTGGAAGAATAGAAGGCTGAGTCAACCTTGGTTACCTATTACAGGTAATCCTCAACATATGACTACAACTGCAGTTGTTAAGTTAGTAACACGGTTGTTAAGTGAATCAGGCTTCCCCGTTGACTTGTCAAAAGATTGCAGAAAAGGATGACGTGACCCCTGGGACACTGCAGTCGTCATAAATATGAATCAGTTGCCAAGCATCTGAATGGAAATCACATGAACATGTGGAGGCTGCAAGGGTGAAAAATGGCCATAAGTCACTTTTTTCAGTGCTGCTGTACCTTTGAATGGTCATTAAATGAACTGTTGTAAGCCAAGGACCACGTGTATCTTGATCTGAGCTAAAGGGAAATTCAGCAGTTGACTGACTGATTGCCATCAAATTGTGTCAACTCTTAGCAAACACATAGAGAGATAGTGTCCAATCTGATCCTTCTGTCAGGGTTCCGATGGATGCCCTAATTAAATCATGAGCCTCGAGCCAAGCTTCAAAAGAAATCCAGTTCTTTATTAGGAACTTCATGTCAGCACGTTCCCAAGTGAAGCCAGCTTTGATCCTACGTAATTTATGCCCCAATCATGAACCTGTTCTCCCCCCCCCCTCGGGTGTGTCATCAATCACATTCGCCAACAGAGCAATTTCGCGGGTTGTAGAGAGCACTCCCCTCTCACTGCTGTTGATAACCCTGGGATACAGCCTTGAGAGAGATAAGTCTGGAATGTGCATCTGTCTTTGGCTGCCGTGCCGTTTTGTTGGTTTCCCATCCCGCCCCTGTGTTTATGGCAACTTAAGAGCAGGTCAGAGATGCTTTGCGAGTTGACACCTTCAGGTCTTCTAAAAATCCACCCAACGCTACTGTGATTAAGTCCATCCACTTTGTCACTGGTTCTCCTCCTGATTCTGCGTCTGTCCAACTTTCCCCAGCACTGTAGACTTTTCGGGAGATAGAAATGTAATATCTTTTGACTATTTCATACTGTGCTCCCTTATAGGCTTCATTGTACAAAGTCATGGTGGCACAGTGCTTAGAATGCAGTATTGCAGGCTGACTCTGCCCACTGCCAGGAGTTCGATCCTCACCAGCTCAAAGTTGACTCAGCCTTCCCTCCTTCCGAGGTGGGTAAAATGAGGAGACAGATTGTTGGGAGCAATATGTTGACACTGTAAAGCACTTAGGGAGGGCTGTAAAGCACTGTAAAGCGGTATATAAGTCTAAGTGCTATTGCTATTACTACCTAAAAAATAAAACAACTCCTCGGTTTCTCAAGTCTAGGTGTTCCAATCTTTAGGTCTTCTTTTACTTCACATTATCTAGATGTGTTGACATTCCAACTCAAGCAACTCACCAGCCAGAGCAACAAATACCTCCCGAGTTGTAGAATGTGTGCCTTAGAGCTTTGGACTTGAAATCATAGAGCCAAAACCCTAAAGTACACTCACTATTTTCCCTAATATTTAGCATTTTGTTTTGTTTGAAATAGCCAAAGAGACTAAGCAGATGCCAGGTTACAAAGAGCTCCTGTATGTTTGAAAGTCGCCCTGAGTCTTCGGAGAGGGGAAGCATACAAATTGAATTAATAAATAATAATAAATAAATAAATATTTGCCTAGTCATACCCCCTTTTCAAGCAGGAAATCCTACACCATTCCAGACAAGTGGCTGTCCAGTCTCTTCTTTAAAAAAAACCTCCAATGTTGGAGCATTCACAACTTCTGGAGGCAAGTCGTTCCATTGGTTAATTGTTCTGTCGGGAAAGTTCTCCTTAATTCTATGTTGGTTCTTTTCAGTGGTGAAATCCAAATTATTTTATTACCGGTTCTGTGGGCATGCCTTGGTGGGCGTGGTATAGCTTGGTGGGCGTGGCAGGGGAAGGATACTGCAAAATCTCTATTCTCACTCCACTCCAGGAAAAGGATACTGCAAAATCTCCATTCCCACCCCACTCCAGGGGAAGAATACTGCAAAATCTCCATTCCCACCCCACTCTGGGGCCAGCCAGAGGTGGTATTTGCCGGTTCTCCAAATTACTCAAAATTTCCGCTACCGGTTCTCCGAACTGCTCAAAATTTCCACTACCGGTTCTCCAGAACCTGTCAGAACCTGCTGGATTTCACCTCTGATTCTTTCCTCATTTAGTTTCCATCCTTTGCTTCTTGTTCTGCCCTCAGGCGCTTGGGAGAATAGGTTGACTTCTTCACTTCCCAGCATAGCAAACAATCACAAACTCTGCTGCAATTAAGGCTTCGGACTCCATACATAGGGATGAAGGATCTGTGAGCTTCTAATTGTTGCTGAACTATAGTTCTCAGCGCCTCCGCATCAATTATCATGGTGGCCAGAGTTGCTGAGATTTATAATTCACCTAACAACTGAACAAGGCAGGTTTCTTCCCTCGGGATATCTGAGAGTCAATTCCACTGAATATAGCAAGACTTGCTTCTGAAAAGACACACTTGGAATAGTATTGGGAGATTTGCCAGACCAATTCTTGAATACAGCTTGTCTGCCTGGAATCCATACTGTATATCAGACATTAATACAATTGAGCGAGTCCAGAGGTATTTCATGAGAAGAGTACTCCACTCCTCTGCTCACAATAGAATCCCTTATGTCACTAGGCTCAACACTGGGCCTGGACAACCTGGACAACCTGGACAACCTGGACAACCTGGAACTACACCGCCTACAGTCTGACCTAAGCATATTACACAAAATTGTCTGCTACAACATCCTACCTGTCAATGACTACTTCAGCTTCAACCTCAATAATACTCGGGCAAACAATAAATAAAACTCAAGGTAAACCGCTCCAAACTCAATTGCCGAAAATACGACTTCAGCAACAGAGTGGTCAACGCCTGGAATGCTCTACCCAACTCCGTTGTTACCGCCTCAAACCCCCACAGATTCAAACTCAAACTGTCTACCGTGGACCTCACCCCATTCCTAAGAGGTCCGTAAAGGGGGCATGCATAAGCGCACCAGCGTGCCTACCGTCCCTGTCCTACTGTCCCCATTTATTTGTATTCATTTCCCTCGTTCATGTCCATGTTTATACTTATACCTGTTGTCTTTTTTTATATATAAAATAATCTTTGTTAAATATTTACAATAAAATTAACACACAATAATGATTGAAAAGCAATATAGGAAGCGAAATATAGAAACCCATAAACACAGGACTAAAATGAAACAACAAACATGACTAACCGAGAGTTAAGCTCACTCTCCAATTAATATTAGCTTATACCTGTTGTCTTGTTCATGTTTGACAAAATAAATAAATTAAATAAATAAATATTTGATGCATGGAAGCAATTTTCTTTTTGGTGTGCCTGGGATACTGAGAAACGCAGAAGGATAAAGGGAATGTCACCAAGAGCTTTCGACTGGGTTATGCATTTTGAAATGTTATGATATTCCCAAGAACATGTGCTTGTGTACACTGGAGGAGCCAAAAGTAACCTTGTTATTGCATCATAATTTTGAACATAAAATTCTGCCTTCCACTGAGAACCCCTGATGGGCTGTTTTGGCAGCCTTCTAATAATCTTCAAGAGATGCTTTTTTCCAACTTTGCTACTGCAGGTAGCTGCAGGGATAGGAGGATATAAGCTCTTCATCAGCTGTGTGAAGTCTGTGGGCCACATTGTTCCATTTCCTCTCCTTAAACTTCTGAACAGCTTAATTTCCAACTTTTTGATTTAGAGATGTGGAAACATTCGGAAACTGTGTTCAGCAGAGAACAGCAGTATTTTTCCAAAAAGGACCAAGACAAATATGATGAATTCTCAATCAATTTAAGGACAGGATTCCTAGATTTCAATTTTGACTTATTCAATTTCTCCTGTTCAATATGGGAAGTTTCTGGTTAAAGTTCCGACAGAACATTTTAAAAAAAACGGCTTTCATTTTTTTTTGTTTTGGTGCACTTTTAAGTCAATTTTTTACCCCTGGTGACTGCCTGGAGTTTTCTTGGCAAGATTTTGGAAGTAGTTTGCCATTGCTTGCTTCCTAGGGCTAAGAGAGAGTGACTGGCCCATGGACACCCAGATGATTTTATGCCTTAAGGAGAGACTAGAACTCACAGTTTCCCAATTTTGAGCCTGATGCCTGCATTTATTACAGAGTGAGGAAATTCACGGGGCAAAGTATTTCCTGCAATGCTAGCAAAAGATAACATTTTCAACTGGAGGTCAAACTCATGATGTCTTCATATTAATAGCTATTATATAATTCTTGAAACAATTCAGTTTAGGTGCCTGTGGATGGGGAAACCCTGATGTCTCCAAGGCAGAAATATTTTAGGGCAGTTTGAGAGGTGCTGAATTCATACCCTAATGTTAAGCCATGATTTCTGGAATAAATCACTGAAAGTGGGTTCATACCGCACTAAAACAAAGCCACAGCATTAAAGTTGGCTTAGAAATTTCATCGGTCAAGTTCTGATGCTACAATTGAGGGCAAAAAAGGCTTGCAGTGTTTCATCCGGTTGTCTTCTCTCAGTTGTTCTGTAGGTGGTGTTGTTACTTGCGAAGTCATGTCTGACCTATTGCGACCCCATGCACAATGTTCCTTCAGGCCTTCCTGTCCTCTACCATCCTCTGGAGTCCATTTAAGCTCACGTCGACTGCTTCAGTGACTCCATCCAGCCACCTCATTCTCTGTCATCCCCTTCTTCTTTTGCCCTCAATCATTCCCAGCATTAGGCTCTTCTCCAGTGAGTCCTTCCTTCTCATTAGGTGGCCAAAATATTTGAGTTTCCTCTTCAGGATCTGGCCTTCTAAAGAGCAGTCAGGGTTGATCTCCTCTAGGACTGACCGGTTTGATGGCCTTGCAGTCCAAGGGACTCGCAGGAGTCTTCTCCAGCACCATAGTTCAAAGGCCTCAATGCTTTGACACTCAGCCTTTCTTATGGTCCAACTTTCCCAACCATACATTGCAACTGGGAAAACCATAGCCTTTGACTATACACACTTTTGTTGCCAGGGTGATGTCTCTACTTTTTAATATGCTGTCTAGATTTGCCATAGCTTTCCTCCCCAGGAGCAAGCGTCTTTTAATTTCTTGGCTGTAGTCCCAGCTGCTAATGCAATTATGGAGTTTTTTCATTACTCTGTGGATCAGACTCCCTCTAGTGTCTTGATTTAGGGGCATTATTAACTTAAGCAATTATCTCCAAACTGGTGCTCCAGAGAGGACTAGGACATCTGGATTTTGTAATCCTTTACACATCTGGATGGCACTGGTTTAAGGCAGAGTGGTCAAAGCAGTTCATCTTTATGCTCCAGAAGTAACAGCTTTTGAAAAAAAAAAGATGTTTTAAGATTGATGGTTTAGCTTATCATGAGTCCTAAAATCCTATGTGTTAACTTAGTTCAGGAGTCAGCAACCTGCAGCTCTGGAGCCGCATGTGGCTCTTTCATCCCTCTGCTGCAGCTCCCTGTTGCTGGTCAGCTCCACAATTGATAGGGCTTTTGGTTAGGACAGGTAGAGGGAAAAGGATGCCGCGCTAGGAGACTCTATGGTGGGGGAACCGACTTCCAGTCGGCAGAGGAAAAAGGACGCTGTGCTAGGAGGAGACTCTATGGTGGGGGAATTGGACTTCCGGTCAGCTCCAGAATCAAATGGGGGCTTCCGGTTAGGACCTTTGAGGCTCTTTAAGTATTTAAGGTTGCCGACCCCTGACTTAGTTCAATACAGATTCTCATTATAGGCTGAATTTGTCAGCTACAAAATAGACCAGGCTTACAGAACATTGCCTAAGCAACAAAACCCCTGTAATGTTTAAATTTAAACAAATTAAAAAAGAGAGAGAGAGAAGATGGAGACAAGGCCTTCTTAGTGGTGGCCCCAAACTGAGGAACGTTAATGCCCCTGAAAAAATCCAGGGTCCCTCCCCTTCTGATGTTTCCAAAAGCCTTAAAATGACTCTTTTTAATTAATTGTTGACTGGATGAAGATTCTCAGCAGCCATTTGACTTTCCAACGGAACGTTTTTTAAAATTGTTCTTTACCTCCTAGAGTCTCTACAATTTTTAGGCAGTCTGTAAACATTGCAAAGAAAATAAGAACTAGGTTTAAAACGAATTCAATTTAGCAGTTATGCTATTTATTTTATCACTCCAGCACCACTCACACCAGCCACTAAAGCTGCTGGAATTGTAAATTATCTTATTTACTAATTTTGTACTTGTTCACTGTGTAAATGTACAAAATATGGCAAGACTCCTTTGCTTCCAAACCAAGCTTATTTCAGCTTCCTGTGAAAAATCTTAAGGCACCATGACACCTTCGACAGATGTAACTATCACCTGCCAACTAAGTGTCTGAGTTGCGTCCTGTAATTCTTGGGCAAACTGCTTTATTTTGAGAAATACGTTGTTCTGGAATAAGGTCACTGAAAAGCAGCTTGCTTCTAAATTTAAAGAATTAGATCCCAACTGATGTACATATTGTAGACAACTCCCAATTTTCAGCAAGGACTCGCCCCCCAGTAGCCGCCTTGAACCGCAAAATGAGCAGCAAATGAATGTAATGAATAAATTAAAAAGTTTCAAAACACAGACAACGCATAAACATTTTGTAAAATTAGGATGTTTTTTTTTAAAACAAAAATCATCTATCCATGCATTTACAAAAGGGTTCCTTCTATATTTGCCACAGCACAGCCTTGGTGGCATTTATATAAACATATTTCAAAGAGTAACATAACATATGTTAATATGTATAAAGCCAGCAACTATCTCTATTTCTGGTTGGAGAAGGATACCAAGGGTTAGTGCAAATACATAGTATGAATAATGCTCAGGGCTACTTCACAAAAATGGCAGCCCTGCATCGTACTCTCTGCCTCGGTAACCATTTCTCACCAAATGTTTTTGAACTGGGAATGATAGTTTAACAATCTGAAAGGCCGTTGCTTGTCCCAACTCTGGATTACAGTTATGGTAAGAATAGAATAGAATAGAATAGAATAGAATAGAATAGAATAGAATAGAATAGAATAGAATAGAATAGAATAGAATAGAATAGACCAGAATAAGAATAGAATGGAATAAAACAGAATAATAATAGAATAGAATAGAATAGAATAGAATAGAATAGAATAGAATAGAATAGAATAGAATAGAACAGAATAATAAGAATAGAATAGAATAGAATAGAATAGAATAGAATAGAATAGAATAGAATAGACCAGAAGAAGAATAGAATAGAATAGACCAGAAGAAGAATAGAATAGAATAGAATAGACCAGAATAAGAATAAGAATAAGAATAGAATAGAATAGACCAGAATAAGAATAGAATAGAATAGAATAGACCAGAATAAGAATAAGAATAAGAATAAGAATAGAATAGAATAGAATAGAATAGAATAGAATAGAATAGAATAGAATAGAATAGAATAGAATAGAATAGAATAGAATAGAATAGCAGAGTTGGAAGGGACCTCTGAGGTCTTCTAGTCCAACTCCCTGCTTAGGCAGGAAACCCTACACCACTTCAGACAAATGCTTATCCAATCTCTTCTTAAAAACTTCCAGTGTTGGAGCATTTACAACTTCTGGAGGCAAGTGATTAATTGTTCTATCTGTCAGGAAAATAAGGGCACTCATGATGAGGCCTGTTTAGCTTGCTTCCTACAATTTAGCAAAAGAGATTTTTTTAATTAATGCTTTTAATAGACACAGTTGAGGAGGAAAATATTACCAGGAATTGTCTGAAGAAAAAAATTGATCTATCTGCCCCATGTTTCTTCCTAAGCTTCTATAGCCATATAAGGAATTGGGGAAAAAGTCAGGTGAAAAAACATGCATGAAAACAGGTTTATGCTAATGTTGTAACAGAGCAGTTGAGTATGAAAGTTCCTTTTTCTGCCCAGTCAAAATAGGAGTTGAGAGTTAACTAAGAATGGTGAGTTACGGACTCTTAAGAGGTTAATAGTAAAAACGCAATAGCAATAAGAACGAATGTATAACAAACAACCCGCAATTAGATCAGAATGCATTTTCTAGTTTCCTTCTGTTGGAAAAATGATCTCATAAAACCTTCTTCCAATTGTCAATACATTCAATAAAAATATTAATGTGATATACTTCTTTTGTGTGCTGATTGGCTCCGATAAGGCTAAAATGATAGCAATAGCACTTAGACGTATATACTGCTTTACAGCCCTTTCTAAGCGGTTTACAGAGTCAGCCTTTTGCCCCCAACAATCTGGGTCCTCATTTTTACCGACCTTGGAAGGATGGAAGGCTGAGTCAACCTTGAGCCGGTCAGGATTGAACCCATGGTTGTGAGCAGAGTTTGCCTGCAATACTGCATTCTAACCACAGGAAGGAAGGAAGGAAGGAAGAAGGAAGGAAGGAAGGAAGGAAGGAAGGAAGGAAGGAAGGAAGCTATCAATAGCATTTATATACTGCTTCACAGTGCTTCACAGCCCTCTCTAAGTGGTTTACAGAGTCAGCCTACTGCCCCCAAGAATCTGGGTCCTCATTTTATTGACTTGGGAAGGATGGAGTCAATCATGAGCCGGTACTCCTGGCAGTGAGCAGTGAGTTAGCCTGCCATATTGCATTCTAACCATTGTACCACCACGGCTCTTAATTGATGATGATGTTGATAAAGTGATAACCACACACACACAGACACACATTCGTCGCAATTTAATCCCTGGTCCCTAAATGATTTAAAGTCAGCTTGCATTCATTTGGGGCCAGCCTCAAAACTTTGTGGAAACTTTGCTTCTGTGATGGAATTGAGAGTTTCCATGTTTTATAATGACATTCTCAAGCGCACTGGGTTTAACGTGGAAGAGTGAACCTAGAACAGTGTTGGCCAAATTTTAGGCGTACGCACAAGTGAGCAGCTGACCGGGGCGCATGTGCACCCCGGGAAGATGATCTTCCGGTTTCCAGGGCACGCATGCGCACCGGTTACCTGGTCTTCCAGTTTCTGGTGCGTATGCATGCGCGAAGACCAGCTGGCTGGTGTGCATGTGCATGCTGGAAACCGGAAGATCATCTTTCTGGTGCGCGCATGTGCACTGGGCAGCTGCTCTTCCTGTTTCCAGTGCTCCACGTGCGTGAAGACCAGCTGGCTGGCATGCCAGAACCCGGAAGAGCAACAGACGATGGCTCGTGTACCTGGAGAGATGGCTCTGCATGCCACTTCCGGCACGCGTGCCATAGGTTCGCCATCACGGACCTAGAATATAAGCATATTCTGAAACTTGTTGGGTTTAACATAGAAGACTAAGAAAGGCCCTTTCCGCCAGAATCAGACATTCTTCATACAACCTCATTTCACCTAGTTTAGTTCTTTTCATGCTGTCAGAATTGAAGAATTTAATACAGACACAATTTATAACCAGAACTGGATTCCCGTCCTCCCCGTTTCTCCCCCCGCCCCGCAGTCTATCACAAGAGCGAAAGTTGACAGGCAATTGTCAATCATATTCTATCCTGGAAGACAACTACGTCCAAAGTGTTGTGTTTAGCAACAGGTTACAACACACAATGGCTGTTCTGGTCCACCAGCAGCCTGCGGAGCTGGCAGCGGAGTCGGACAGCGATGAGGCTGAGGAAGAACATGGGCCAGGCCTGGAGGCTGGGGAAGACCCAGATGAGGGCTCTGCGTCGGAGGCAGAGATGGGGCCAGGGCCATCGAGGAGTGAGGTGCGGACTCAAGAGCCTCCAGAGACTGATAGGAGTGAGGCAGAGGAACAGGAGGAGCGTGTTCTTAATGCACGCATGAAAAGAGCTGCCAGAAGGCAAGAGCAGCTCAAGCAAAGAGGACAGTTTGGGAGTAGGGCCAAGAAATGATTGGCCCCTCCCATAAGGCTTAAAACAGGCCAGCAATGGCGTTTGGGCTTTGCCGGAAAACAACGTTGGTAGCTTCGTCTTCTTCGTCTACGTCTTGTATTTATTTTTGTATCTGTGACTTCTGAACGTTTGCCAAGAAAGACCTTTGGCAGTTTGCCCAACTGGACCAAGGTTTGCAATAGGACTGAGGAATATGTGTTGGGAGGAATTTGCTTTAATTTAGTTGAACGACGCTGGGAATGAAGTAATTCTCAGCTGTTTGAATAAAGTTTGTTTGTTTTTTCACTGACTGATTTTCCTACTACTTACTTGGGCCTGGGTCACAACAACAGCATCACAAAGAACCTGCAGAGATGGAGTTGGTTGGTTTACACCTGCATCAGATTGGAAGAAGATGTGAACATTCGTTTGATAGTTACGTGGCTGGGAATCCAAATGCCGAACGAGCCTCTTTGGTTTCTCTTAGCAGCAGAAACTGGGGAGCAGCCACTCCCTTTTCAGAAAAGTTTTGGTGCCTTCAAGACATCAAAGGGTGTCAGTTTTCTGATCTATAGACACTACCTTCTCTTCCGCAGGCAAATTTCAAGTCTCCCTAATTCTTCATGCGATTGGTAGAAAAGATCAAAGTCTTTGGCTCCCCAACTCCTCCAGAGAGCCAAGCACCATTCCATCGACTCATTTCGGAAGCAACACACAACCCGGTCTTTGGCCAAAACGGCAGCATCAACCAGTGACCTGAAAAATAAAAAACACGGATTGATTTACCAAAGAAAATTTCTTGGTAGAACAGGCAGTCCTCCACGTACAACAATTCATTTAGTGAATGTTCAATGTTATGACGGCACTGAAAAAAGCGATTTATGACCATTTATCTGAAGCAGTGGTGGGTTTCAGCAGGTTCTGACGAGTTCTGGAGAACCGGTAGCGGAAATTTTGAGTAGTTTGGAGAACCGGTAGTAAAAATTCTAACTGGCCCCACCCCATCTATTCTCTGCCTCCTGAATCCCAGTTGATCAAGAGGAAATGGGGGTTTTACAGTATCTTTCCCCTGGAGTGGGATGGGAATGGAGATTTTACAGTATCCTTCTCCTGCCACATCCACCAAGCCATGTCACGCACACCAAGCCCCACTCACAGAACCAGTAGTAAAAATGTTTGAAACCCACCACTGATCTGAAGGACCGTCTCTTGCTGGTCACATCTACCAGAGGCAGGGAATGTTGCAGATCCCATCCCTTAGGGAGATATACCTGGTGGAACCCAGAAGAAGGGCCTTCTTCGTGGTGGTTCCCTCTCTCTGGAACATCATTCCCCACAGAGATCAGAATGGCCCCCACTCTAATACTCTTCTGGAAGGCGCTGAAGACCTGGTTCTGCCAGCGGGCCTGGGGAACCCAGAGCGGGATGGAGCCTATTCAATGGCTCGGGTGATCTGTTGTTGCCGAGGCGGGGGGTGGGAGGCGTGGGAGGTGATTTTATTATATTGTACTATATTTATTTATTTATTTGATTCTTTATGTTAGTTTCAATGTGGTTTTATATTCTGTAAGCCGCCTTGAGTCACCATGGGCCTTTCTAGGAGTCTGGGGAGGGTGAAAATGGCCTTCCTGATCCCCACCCCACCCGAGGCCCCCCGGAGGCCAAAAACAGCCCATTTGCCAACTTCCGGTCCCACCATCGATTTTTGCCCTCCCCAGACTCCTAGAAAGGCTCTGGGTGCTGGGGAGAGCATAAAATGGGCCTACTGTGCCGTTGCATGCCAGGAGCGTAGGGGGGTCGCACATGCATGCGTGGGGGCAGGGCGCATAGAATTATGGGTGTGGGCATGCACGCGACACCCCCACCCCACCCCGGTCCAGGCACACGATGGCAAAAAGGTTAGCCATCACTGGCCTAGAGTCATTACGTTCCCACAAATACTCTAAGTCCAACCCCTCTTGAATTCAGTTGACTTTTACCAGCATCAATTTAGTGCTGACTGATAGATGACTATATTCTTGTGTATAGGCATGAGCAATACATCAGACTAATTGGAGCTTAACATGTGGTCCTGATACTTCGCATCTAATAGATAGATACATTTTCTTTTATCACGACTTGTTATGAAGTTAATTTCAGCTTAGATTTAGTCTTGGTGCAGGATATGATCCTTGCTGAGCAACCTTTCCCTTTCCCTGTCTAAAATTAACCTTTTGACTGGGGACCAGTCACTCCCAGCATCATTTTTCTTTCCAATTCCCCCTTACCCGTAGGAGGCCAGCTCCGCAGCCTTCAGCACAGCGATGACTCTTCCCCGCTGAGAGATGGCTTCCTTCTCCAAGCCAATGACAATGATATCACCACCTTGCCTAGAATGGAGAAACAAGCTGATTATGGACTTCGGGATACAATGGAAGCAAAGTAGGTAAGTGAGAAGAGTTTACGGAAAGAGGCAGATCTTAACTGGGATTTCCAGACTCATAGATTCACTTTTTCTCTTCCCCAAGTGTTAATTCAGCCATTAATAATGGAAAAAATCAAATCTAGACTTTATTTACTCCACCGTCTTGTGGAGGCGAGGTGGCGCAGTGGTTAGAGTTCAGCACTGCAGGCTACTTCAGCTGACTGCTAGCTGCAGTTCAGCAGTTCAAATCTAACCAGGCTCAAGGTTGTCTCAGCCTTCCATCTTCTGAGGTCAGTAAAAATGAGGACCCAGATTGTTGGGGGCAAGAGGCTGACTCTGTAAACTGCTTAGAGAGGGCTGTAAAAGCACTATGAAGCGGTATATAAGTCTAAGTCAGGGGTCTGCAACCTTAAACACTCAAAGTGTCATTTGGACCAGTTTCCCACAGAAAAGAAAACACCGGGAGCCACAAAACCCTTCTCGTGCCTGACTATTTCTTGAGCAGCCACAAAACTAGCATATGTAGTTGAATTAAATGTTCTGTTTTCTTCTGAAACTTTTCTTTCCTTGGATTTATCCATGGTTGGCCTATTGGGGGTTGAAAAGCTCAATAAATCGTGTGCCGGCAGGTGTCGCATATTGGCAGATGTGACGCATATTTTGAGTGACAGGGAGCCGCAGCAGAGGGGTGAAAGAGCCACATGCGGCTCCAGAGCTGCAGGTTGCTGACCCCTGGTCTAAGTGCTATAGCTATTATTCCCCAAAGTGGGCAAGTAGATCTTTACACAAAACCCAAAAGTAGGGCATGAAAGAATAGGTTTTTCCCCTCATAAACGTTCTCCAACCATCAGGATTCAGCAGACATCGGGAAAAAAGAACCTCAGGTTCATATAAGCTTTTTAAAGAATTTGTCTAATCTAGACCCCTGGCCATTTTTTTAAAAAAATTTTTTTGTGGCATGAAATCTTGAACATTAGTATTGTTCTGTTCCTTGATCTACGAGAATGTCAGATGGGAATCTGAGAAAAAAATAACACCATAATAATAAAATCTTTAAATAGCCAGGGAAGGAGAGAAGCAGTCTTTCAAGTAAATTTCATGCATTCCCTATGGTTCCCCCAACACAATTTATCTGAGAATATGAGAACTTCAGAAATTGCTAGGGCTCTAAATGGAATTAAGCTGTGTGTGGAAACTTTCACGAGATTGCCATGATTTTCCAAGGTGATTTATCTGGAAGCATGGGAAGCATCTAAACAATTAGCAATAGCTCCCAATTTGAGTGAGCTCTGAAGAAACCGTGCTCACTGCGGCTCCCAACCCAATTTACCTGGGAATCCACAAGAGATCTTTTACAGGTAAGATCCGCACAGCTTGGAGAAATGTTTCGGACTTCTCCGAAGGGAAGTTTGGCTCCTGAAGCTTGTTGAGCTCTTCACCGTCAGTCAAGAAAGGTGTGCTGGAAGAACTTGCGGGGGAGCTTGGGAGGCTCGAGGGAAATCTCATCATCCTGTTAGGAGATGACGGTGAGTATGAGGACATAGAGCAGTAGTCTGTCAGGGAGTCCTGATGGTTTAGTATTTGAGTGCCAAGTTCTCGGCTCTGAAGGATGCTCACATTGGCCAAAGAGGTGCTTTCAGGGACCACATCCCTGTCTGCAGTTAGTGTTGTAGGAATCAAGGTCGAAGGCTGTTGAATCGTGAACATGTCCCTCAGGGGGCTACGATCCCCACAGAAGTATCGGGCACAGAGCTGATAGGTAGAGGTGTAGTACATCACCAGGAAGTTGGTGGTATCATCTAAACACCACGTCACTTCTTCCCCGTTGCAATCGGAGCTGCACACTATGGATACCACCATGGATGGTGAACTGTAGGGCTCCAGTCGCCTGGTGATTTCCATGGCTTTGCAGTCTATGATAAGGATACCGGGGCCATTGCTGTACCAGACTTCTGCCCCGCTGTTAGCCATTTCCATGGCTTTCACAGAATGAGGATTCTGGCGGGGGTCGTCATCGCTGATCTTGAACAAGGAACGGTTCGCTGTGTGGGAGCAAAGATAGCAGCAATTGTCCTCCAGGGCCCCACTGGTGACTTGGAAAACTGCAATCAGCCCATCAGATAAGCCAGCCAGGACCACGTAGCAGTTCTAAAGGTAGACAAACACAAATACTAGATCAAGGTTTTGAAGCAACTATAGTTTTGAGCAAATGGCAAATCTAGATAGCTTACTAAAAAGCAGAGGCATCAGAGGTGGGTTTCAGCAGGTTCTGACCAGTTCTGGAGAACCGGTAGCAGAAATTTTGAGTAGTTCAGAGAATCGGTAGTAAAAATTCTAACTGGCCCTGCCCCCATCTAGTCTCTGCCTCCCAAGTCCCAGCTGATCGGGAAGAAATGGGGATTTTGCAGTAACCTTCCCTTGGAGTGGGGAGGAAATGGAGATTTTACAGTATCCTTCCCCTGCCACACCCAAGCCACATCCACCAAGCCATGCCACGCTCACCAAGCCACATCCACAGAACCAGTAGTAAAAAATTTTGAAACCTACCACTGAAAGGCATCGCCCTGCCAACAAAAGTGTGTATAGTCAAAGGCTATGGTTTTCCCAGTTGCAATGTCTGGCTGTGAAAGTTGGACCACAAGGAAGGCTGAGCATCAAAGAATGGAGGCCTTTGAACTCTGGTGCTGGAGAAGACTCCTGTGAGTCCCTTGGACTGCAAGGCGATCTGACCAGTCAGTCCTAGAGGAGATCAACCCTGACTGCTCTTTAGAAGGCCAGATCCTGAAGAGGAAACTCAAATACTTTGGCCACCTAATGAGATGGACTCCCTGCAGAAGAGCCTAATGCTGGGAACGATTGAGGGCAAAAGAAGAAGGGACGAAGGAGAACGAGGTGGCTGGATGGAGTCACTGAAGCAGTAGGTTTGAATTTAAATGGACTCCAGAGGATGTTAGAGGACAGGAAGGCCTGGAGGAACGTTGTCCTGCAGCCATCATAAATATGAGCCAGCTGCCAAGCATCTGAATTCTGATCACGGGACAATGGGGCTGCTGCAACGGTCATAAGTGTGAAAAACGGTCACAAGTCAGAAGGTCGCGAAAGGGGGAATCACCTGACTAGGGACCCTGCAACTGTCATAAATATGAGTCAATTACCAAGCATCTGAATTTTGATTACATGAACATGGGGATGCTACTATGTCGTAAGTGCGAAAACTGGTCAGAAGTCACTTTTTTTTCAATGCCGTTGTAAGTTCAAATGGTCACTAAACAAACTGTTATAAGTCAAGGACTAACAGTATCCTTCCATCTGCTAGCATCCTTATACACTGGGAAGAAAATTCAAAGATCTATAATCCAGTCTGGAGGGCATCATTTGTGAAGAATCTGATATATGTCATGTCTTTTTATCAACTCAGAATCCTGAGGATGCAAGGAATAATACCTATTTCCCTTGCATATACATAATTTTTATAATAATGTAATTATGCAGATGACTCACAATGAGGT
Source organism: Pantherophis guttatus (assembly GCF_059756535.1). Lineage (NCBI taxonomy): Eukaryota > Metazoa > Chordata > Lepidosauria > Squamata > Colubridae > Pantherophis > Pantherophis guttatus. Next base: position 11,369,232 of record NC_142075.1, on the reverse strand, counting down.
CATTTGCATAAGGATATCTTGGCAGATGCTATAGTCTCCAATTAAACAATCAGGAAGAATAGGCACTCTCTCTCAATCTATTAAAAGTAAATTTCACTGTATGAACCTTGGACAAGGCATACAAATCTGGAGCGTGGCACACAAAAGAAGATGCACACCAAGGGATAACAATTGAAACGAAAGCCAAAAGAAAGCTTGAAATTCACCAATCTTCATTTTCATGGAATATTTGTACAATCAGGCTATGACCAAGTATCATACGGCAAGTAATTAATCTTTCTGGGAATCATTACAGTGCTATCATTTCAATATATCTTTAAATATATTAGAACCTGCAATTACTGCAGGTTTGAATTTCGCCAAGGCTCAAGGTTGACTCAGCCTTCCATCCTTTCTAAGGTAGGTGAAATGAGGACCCAGTTTGTGGGGGCAATAAGCTGACTTTGTATAAATATACAAAAGGATGAAGGCTATTGCTTAACGCATTGTATACCGCCCTGAGTCTCCGGAGAAGGGCGGCATATAAATCAAATTAAAAAATAATAATAATAAGGCTCCCCTGCTGTTTCACTGACTCATGTAAAATTCTTTTGAGAGAACAAGCTATCTTGCTAAAAAAAAAAAAAAGGAGTTTAAAATATCCACCAGGGAGATAAAATGAATAAAAAATGTGGAAAAAAAGATGGACAAAGTAGGCTCGGATCCAGGGGTGGGCTGCTGGAGGTTCGCAGGGGTTTGGGAGAACCTCTAGCTAAGATTCTGTGCAGTCCTGAGAACCCCCAAATACCACTCCTGGCTGGCCCCGCCCACTCAGCCCCTCCCCTCCCAGGAGTCCCCACGCAACCCGCTTTGGATGCAGGTAAATGCAGGGCGCGTGCAGAGGTTCGGGGAGGGCAAAAAATGGGCCTACTGGAAGTTTGGGAAGGCTAGAAACGGGCCTGTTTCTGGCCTCCAGAGGGCCTCCAGAGCCTGGGGAGGCCGTTTTCATCCTCCCGGAGGCTCGAGGGAAGCCTCCGGAGCCTGCGGAGGGCAAAAATGTCCCCCCCGCCCCCGTGGTGCAGGAGGGTGACTAGGCCATGCCTACCCAGCAAGAGCCAAGGTAGCGCAGTGGTTAGAGTGTAGTACTGCAGCTACTTCAGTTGACTGCTAGTTCAGCAGATCAGCGGATCAAATCTCACCGGCTCAAGGTTGACTCAGCCTTCCATCCTTCCGAGGTGGGTAAAATGAGGACCCAGATTGTTGGGGGCAATATGCTATTTAGTATACTGTCTTTGGTGTAAGCCGCCCAGAGTCCTCGGAGAGTGGGCAGCATAGAAATATGAATAGTAATAATAATAATAACTGGGCAGAGAATCCCTTGCTAATATTTTTGAAGCCCACCCCTTCTTGGATCACAAAAATAATCCATGAGCCTCCCTATAAAAGCCTCTGTGACAAATTCCTGGTGAAGAAAGGAGAAAGAAAATACCCAGTTGTTAAGATCTGGAGTGGAAAAATAATTACCTTTGAGGCAGAATTTCCACATATTCCACCCACCTCTGCATGATCCATACAGGAAAACAAAGCTGTGTTTAAACAGCTTTAACATTCCTAGCAAAGTCCAGCTGATCAAACTTTTTTAGTTCCAAAGACATTTGAAAGTAAGATATTGTTCCAAAAATGCCTTTTAAGAATAATTTTGGAGGGGGAGAATAAAGGAAAAATGAAACCGGGACTGTTATAATTTCTTTTTCTTTTCCTAATTCTATTCATGGTTGCTGAACTAACAAAAGAAAGACCAGGATAGACTGTTTAGAATAGAATAGAATAACAGAGTTGGAAGGGACCTTAGAGGTCTTCTAGTCGAACCCCCTGCTTAGGCAGGAAACCCTACACCACTTCAGACAAACGGTTATCCAACATCTTCTTAAAAACTTCCAATTTTGGAGATTTCACATCTTCTGAAGGCAAGCTGTTCCACTGATTAATTGTTCTCACTGTCAGGAAAGTTCTCCTTAGTTCTAGGTTGCTTCTCTCCTTGATTAGTTTCCCTCCATTGCTTCTTGTCCTGCCCTCAGGTGCTTTGGAGAATAGCTTGACTCCCTCTTCTTTGTGGCAGCCCTTGAGATATTGGAAGACTGCTATCATGTCACCCCAGTCCTTCTTTTCATTAAACTAGACATACCCAGTTCCTGCAACCATTCTTCATATGTTTTAGCCTCCAGTCCCCTAATTATCTTTGTTGCTCTTCTCTGCACTCTTTCTAGAGTCTCATCATCTTTTTTATATCATGGTGACCAAAACTGAATGCAGTATTCCAAGTGTGGCCTTACCAAGGCATTATAAAGTGTTAGTAACACTTCACGTGATCTTGATTCTATCCCTCTGTTTGCTTAGTAAGGTCCGAGGGACAGACACTGCAAATTCAGAAGATCAGGTCACTGACTGAGATAGAAGATATGGTAATCAGTATGAAAAGTGACACTTAACTTAGATTGCATGGTTGCCCAACTTTAAAAAAACCATCAACGCTGGGTAACTCACAACAATAAAACCCAGCCTTATAAAAACCATAAATTATAAAACCATAAAACCAAGTAGCTACTATTAGTAAATGGTGATGACATGATGATGATAAAATTTTGATTCTGCTGATATTTTGGTAAAACTAAGATTGGCCATGCCATGTATTATAGAGCTGAGGGAATGCAACGTCTGAGCCGTAGCAATTTGAGATATGTTTCACTGTCAAATATGACAGTGAATTAAATATGACAGTGGCATAACAAAAAAAATTAGAAAGGGGATAAATAATGGTAGATTATAATTCAATCTAAATCTGTGTATTACTATTAGAACTATACAGTGGTGGGATTCAGGTAATTTAACAACCGGTTCTCTGCCCTAATGATTTCTTCCAACAGCCAGTTTGCTAAACTGCTCAGAAAGTTAACAACCGTTTCTCCCGAAGTGGTGCGAACTGGCTGAATCCTACCACTGGAACTATATAAGTTTTTTAAACACAACAAATATGATTATTGGTATTGTATTTGTAGCAAGGGGGAAATTCAGCAGGTTCTGACAGGTTCTGGAGAACCGGTAATGGGAATTTTGAGTAGTTCGGAGAACCGGCAAATACCACCTGGCGGGCCTGAGACTGGGGTGGGAATGGAGATTTTGCAGTATCCTTCCCCTGCCATGCCCACCAAGCCACACCACACCTACCAAGCCACACCCACAGAACCCGTAGTAAAAAAAAATTTGGATTTCTCCACTGATTTGTAGTAAAAGGAGTGATATCAAGAATATGGAGACTGACATAAAAAAAATAATGTATTGAAATATTGAATAATTAAGGAAAGATTATAATTCAACAAAATGTGTATTATTATTAAAAGTTTATAAGATTGTTAATTATATTAAATATGAAGAGTATTGTATTATTTGTACTAAAATGTAAGACACTCTGGTCCCACGCTGTTCACACAACGATATGTTTGTAGAAAAATAAAAAACTTTTTTTTTAAAAAAAGAATTATATTTTTCATTAATCAAGATTTATAGTAACTGTCAAATCCAGAGTGTGGCAAAACAATAAGGATAGCCTTTATTAGATATTGATTTATTGCAGAGTTCAGTGTTTGAGTAAACCCACGTAACCAATCCAAAGGGAAACTTTTTTATTATATAATCATGTCAACCAAAGTTTGAGCATTGCAAAGTAATACTTGTTTTCCAGTATCCTTAAGATTTATATTGACTGTTTCCCTATGACTATCATTAAGTGTTGTACCTTATGATTCTTGACGAATGTATCTTTTCTTTTATGTATATTGAGAGCCTATGCACCAAAGACAAATTCCTTGTGTGTCCAATCACACTTGGCCAATAAAGAATTCTATTCTATTCTATTCTGTTCTGTTCTGTTCTGTTCTGTTGTGAAGGAGATGCGTTATAGCATTTAGTTTCTTCTCTTGGTTGGTGCAACAGCAAACTAGAGGCTTTGTCAAAGTAATAATATCTGGCCAAAGTGAGCAAAGAGTAAAAAGTAATCCACGTGGGCAAAGAGAAGCAGTTTGGTCTAGTGGTTAAGGCACCAGAAGGCAAGATATTGTGAGTTCAAGTCCCACCTTAGCCGTGAAAGCCAGCTGAGTGACTTGGGCTAGTCCCCTTTCTCAGCCCAACCAGGGTTGTTGTTAGGGAGAAAATAGGAGGGGGAATATACTTGCCACCTTGAGTACTAATAAAGGTGGGATATAAATAAACAAACAAACCAACAAATAAAATCTTGATTATCATACATAGAAATACGCTTAAAAGAATCTTACTGTGTGGCTTATGGATTCATTTCAACGTTACAATAGCTTAGTAGTCTACAGCTCCATTATGTCATACCCACATCTACCCCCAACATACTAGCACCACCCTCAAATCTTGTCCTGACTTAATCCTCAAATTTATGTCTCAGATACCGCGTTTCCCCGAAAATAAGCCCTCCCCCGAAAATAAACCTTCCCCCGAAAATAAGCCCTCCCCCGAAAATAAACCTTCCCCTGAAAATAAACCTTCCCCCGAAAATAAGCCCTCCCCTGAAAATATTTAAACGCATGTCCAGCCAGTCCCCGCCATTTCCTTTGGTTAGTGTTGGGGAGACAGAGTTGGAAATCATGTAAGATGGCAAGAGGATCCCCGTCTTGCTCCACGCGCCCCACAATAATAAGACCTCCCCGAAAGTAAGGCCAAACCCTTATTTTGGGGTTAAAAAAAATAAGACAGGGTCTTATTTTTGGGGAAACACGGTAAATGACTAGCCCGAATACGTGCACTCAAAGAGGGGGGCTTAATTAATTCCTCAACCTATCAGCAGGTGGAGGTATTGCTTTAATACTGCCATTCGATCGACAGCCGTTCTGGGTATCTTCAGCTATTCTAGGACAAGAATAAAGAACAACATTCAAATTTAATTTTTGGTGTGCTTGGAAGTTATGAATGCCTTGTGTTGGAAATCTCTTTTGCGTTACCTTTTTCATCAAGGGCACTGCAAGAAAGCAGGTGACAACAGCAGGAGTGTCTATGCCTTTCTGTGGAGTCTTCAGAGGACACATTCCTTGTAAACTATATATGTAAATCTTTTGGTCCTGTAAGAGATCAAAAGAAAACGGATTTAAATAGTGTTTACACTATCGTTTTTCCAAGGATGAAAATATGGAGTAACAGTTTGCAAGGAAAAGGGAGACTTATGTATTTCAATATTGACAAAAAAATATAATGGTAAAGCTTATGTGTATCCATTTCTTGAGGTAAAGATAAAGGTTCCCCTCACACATATGTGCTATTCGTTCCTGACTCTAGGGGGTGGTGCTCATCTCTGTTTCAAAGCCGAAGAGCCAGCGCTGTCTGAAGGCATCTCCATGGTCATATGGCCGGCATGACTCAATGCCAAAGACGCATGGAATGCTGTTACCTTCCCACCAAAGGTGGTCCCTATTTTTCTACTTACATTTTTTACATGCTTTCGAACTGCAGATTGTTCTGCAGATTGGCAGAAGCTGGGACAAGTAATAGGAGTTCACTCCATTACGCAGCACTAGGGATTCAAACTGCTGAACTGCCGACCTTTCGACCAACAAGCTCAGCGTCTTAGCCACTGAGCCACCACGTCCCTTTCTTCCATTGCTTAACTTACATTAAATCCATTTTTTAAAATTACATTAAATCAATTTTTTAAAATTACATTAAATCCATTTCTTAAATCACATTAAAAGATATTTTTTAGGAAAAAATAAAGTCTTCTGACATTTAGAATCTCTTCCTAAATCAGGATTAAAGAGAAAATATCAGCACTAGTTAACTGTAACGAGGTCATTTTAACCGGTGGAAAGAATCAGGCAACATTCCACCTTGCGCACTTTTAGAATTATTTTCTGTAATTGGAACTGACAAACCGAATTGTGATGGGGAAACCCAGGGAATGAGATGGTGTTAAGGTGGACTTTTAACATTCCATGGAAGGGGCAAAGACATTGATAGAATAAACAAAGTCATCTGGAAACACCAAGAAAAGGGAACATTTTTGCTTTCCTTTACCATCTCTTGTTAAGAAGAGAATATAGGAAGAAAAGGGACATGGAATGTGAACTACTCATTTGAAACCTCGGTTGCAGTCGTTTCAATCGTATTGTCACAGAGAAAAGGAGATTGACTTATTTTCCAAAGCACCAGAGGGAAGGACAAGAAGTAATGGGTGGAAGCTTGTTAAAGAGAGATCCAACCAGGGGTGGGGCTGCTGGTTGTTCTCAGGGGTTCAGGAGAACCTCTAGCTGAGATTCTGTGCAGTTCGGAGAACCCCCCAAATCCCACTCCTGGCTGGCCCCGCTCACCCCACCCCACCCCTCCCAGGAGTCCCCATGCGGCCTGTTTTGGATGCAGGTAAATGCAGGGCACGCCTTCAGAGCCTGGGGAGGGCAAAAACGCCCCCCCCCCCATGGTGCAGGCCGCTGACTAGGCTACGCCCACCATGGCCACGCCCTCCCAGCAACCAGGCAGAGAACCCCTTGCTAAAATTTTTGAAGCCCACCACTGGATCCGACCTAGAAATATGGAGAGATTTTCTAACAGTGAGAACAATTAATTAATGGAACAGCTTGCCTCCAGCAGCTATGGGTGCTCCATCACTGGAGGTTTTAAGAAATAGACTAGACAAGTAGTCTGGGATGGTATAAAGTTTCCTGCCCTGAGTGGGGGTTTGGACTGGAAGACCTCCAAAGTCCTTTCCAGCCTTACGATTCTATGTTCTATGCAGGGGTGAAATGCTCCCAGTTCGGATCGGATCACCCGATCCGGTAGCAATGGAGGCGGGTGGTTCAGAGAACCGGTAGCAAAAATCCCTGCCCCCCCCCCCCGCAATTGCCCAGCTGAGCTGTGCAATCATCAGAGGCTTTTTTTTTATTTTTAAAAGCATTTTGTCTACAACCTCTTTGGCCGAAAAAATGCTTTTAAAAGTAAAAAAAAAGCCTCTGATGATCGCGCAGCTCAGCTGGGATTGTCAGAGGCTTTTAAAAGCATTTTTTTCTACAACCTCTTCAGCCGAAGCTCTCCATGGCCGAAGCTCTCCAACCCTTATTACAGAGAAGAAAAGAGTTCAAATTCAGAACAGTTGCGACATACCTCTGTTGCAGTCCAAAGAGAGTCCTGAAGTTTCAACTGGCAGCATAGCTTCATTCCTGGACAGCTCATTTTGGAAACCTCTACAAATCCTTTCTCCGTATTTACTACAGTGTAGTTCCTGAAATCAGGAAAGGGGAATTAAATCAAAAGGGAGCATCAACAGCAAGAGAGCATCAATGAGAAGCAAATAAAAATCACAACTCTGTATGGGTTTGGATCTTTTTCCTAAAAAATACATCTCATCAAACTTTATCGATCAGATTACTACCTAGCCTTTTCTTCCAGGAGAGGGGTGTGATGCTAGTTCGCCTCCTCGTGGTGCACCCTGGATAGCACCTTAGTGTGAATCAAATGACCAGTGGTGGGATTGAGCTAGTTCGGGACAGTTCAGGCGAACCGGTAGTTAAATTGCTGGCTGAAAATTGCATACTAAAAAGCAGAGACATCACCCTGCCAACAAAAGTGCGTATAGTCAAGGCTATGGTTTTCCCAGTTGCGATGTATCAGTGGTGGGTTTCAAAATGTTTTACTACTGGGTCTGTAGGGGTGGCTTGGTGGGGGTGGCAGGGGAAGGATACTGTAAAATCTCCATTCCCACCCCACTCCAGGGGAAGGATACTGCAAAATCTCCATTTCCTCCCGATCAGCTGGGACTCGGGAGGCAGAGAATAGATGAGGGTGGGGCCAGTCAGAGGTGATATTTACCGGTTCTCTGACCTACTCAAACTTTCCACTACCGGTTCTCCAGAATTGGTCAGAACCTGCTGAAACCCACCTCTGCAATGTATGGTTGGGAAAGTTGGACCATAAGGAAGAGCATCAAAGAATTGAGGCCTTTGAACTCTGGTGCTGGAGAAGACTCCTGAGAGTCCTTTGGATTGCAAGGCGATCCAACCGGTCAGTCCTAGAGGAGATCAACCCTGACTGCTCTGTAGAAGACCAGATCCTGAAGATGAAACTGAAATACTTTGGCCACCTAATGAGAAGGAAGGACTCCCTGGAGAAGAGCCTAATGCTGGGAACGATTGAGGGCAAAAGAAGAAGGGGGACGACAGAGAATGAGGTGACTGGATGGAGTCACTGAAGCAGTCGACGTGAGCTTAAATGGACTCCAGAGGATGATAGAGGACAGGAAGGCCTGGAGGAATGTTGTCCATGGGGTCGCGATGGGTCGGACACGACTTCGCAACTAATAAGAACAACAAATAAATAAATCTTCCAGGAGATTACAAAGCATTGTCTCCTCTCATTTTTCCATACATAAAACTAAATGACTCAGTGTACTTTAACAGCTGAGGATGAACTTAAACTTGGTTATCTCCATCCTGGCCCAACACTCTAACCCAGTGATGGCTAACCTTTTTGCCATCCATAATTCTATGTGCCCACCCCCGCAGATGGATGTGTGACCCCCCCCCCGCTCTCCCCGCTCCTGGCACGCGATGGCCCAGTAAGCCTATTTTTCTCTCTTACCTGGCTCCAGAGCCTTTCTAGCAGTCTGGGGAGGGGAAAAATGGCCTTCCCTACCTGCCTGGAGATCCTCCAGAAGCCAGAAACAGCCTGTTTGTCAACTTCCGGTGGGACCGGAAGGCCTGCTTTTGCTGTCCCCAGCCTCCAGAGCCTCTCTAGGAGACTGGGGAGGGCAAAAACGGCCTTCCCCAAACCCCCGGAGGTCCTTTGGAGGCTGAAAAGGGCCCTTTTGCCAACTTCTGGTCCCACGGAGCTGAGCTCGCATGTCCACTGATATGGCTATACATGCCACCTGTGGCACGCGTGCCATAGGTTTGCCATCACAGTTCTAACTAATATGCCACACCAGACCCTATGGTCACTATTAATTTCTTATTATTCCTCTCCCTGCTATAAGAATCTTTATTTTGAAGAGAAGAGGGCGGACATGTATTTAACAAGGTAAAGGTCAAGCAGGAGACTCTATACCAGGGGTGTCAAACTTGATTTCATTGAGGGCCGCATCAGGGTTCTGTTTGACCTTGGGGGGCTGGGATGGGTGTGGCCAGGGTGGGCATTGCCAGCTCAACATCCCTCATATCGGGGCAACTGTGGTGGCCCGAGAACTCTGCCAGTGAAAACGGAGCTCCCAAGTTCTGTTTCGGCTGCGACAGCCTCCTGCAACCCTCTGTCAGTGAAAACGGAGTTTGGGAGGGCTACACATAGCCCTCCCAAGCTCCATTTTTTCTGGCAGAGGCACTGTAGGCCGGTCATTTGCTGATTCCATGGCAGCCCTGCGGGCCAGATCTAAGCACCCCACGGGCCAAATCAGGCCCCCGGGCCTTGAGTTTGACACCCTGCTCCAGTGGTGGAATTCAAATTTTTTTTACTACCAGTTCTGTGGGTGTGGCTTGGTGGGCGTGGTGTGGCTTGGTGGGCGTGGCTTGGTGGGCATGGCAGGGGAAGAATACTGCAAAATCTCCATTCCCTCCCCACTCCTGGGGGAAGGATACTGCAAAATCCCCATTCCCTCCCCACTCTGGGGCCAGCCAGAGGTGGTATTTGCCGGTTCTCCGAACTGCTCAAAATTTTCCGCTACCGGTTCTTCAGAACCTGTCAGAACCTGCTGAATAGCACCCCTGCCCTGCTCTATACCATTTCAAACAAGCAACTATCCAGTCTTTTCTTTTTTCTTTTTCTTTTTGCCCCTGTTGTGAACACCAAATGTTTTGTTTTCCCGACTGAGGGTACTTGGCCCACCCAGCAAATCTAACGTCGTGCACTGAAGCTCTGCACTACCCCAACTTAGATTCTTGTCCTGCTGCACATCTTCCATGTCCACAATTTATGTATGTAACCGAATGCGAAGTTAAGTTAGGTTATCCATAATGTTTGTGGACCCAACTTCAAACGATCTATGAGGAGAACTTTTCCAAAGAGGAACAAAGAGCTTGTTTTTCCATTAACCCCAAGATGATACGGTTTGTGTCTGCTGGGGAAAACCACAAAGAACTCATAAATTTAATCGCTGAATACTGGACATCTTTAAAAGAACCGGAGACAAAAAAAAAAAAGACATTATGCAGCTAAGGATTTGAATCAGATGTGCACTTTTGGTTTGTTGCCCTGCGTGAAAACACACAAACGCAAGCACCACAAAATAATGAAGAATGGGGATTGTTGAAACCAGTGGAAAATGAGTAATCCGTTATTTTCAACCTGGTCAATTTACCTTAGTCCTGTATAAAATGGTCATTTCGTTAGCACAAAATAATCTCAGGGAATTTGTAATGAATTTATAGAAGGTTAAGAAACCCTTCTGAGGAAAGCATGGGTACCTCAAGTTCAGGGGTGGGTTCTACTTACCTTTACTACCGGTTCGCAATGGGGCCGCGTGTGTGTGTGCGCTCTTCTGCGCATGCGCAGAAGTATTTTGATGACGTCGGGTCGGTGGGTGGAGCCTCCCTCCAGTTTTACTACCGGTTCTATAGAACCGGTGCGAACCAGGGGCAACCCACCACTGCTCAAGTTGCCAAATTTGGAAGGTTCAAACTGTGAAAAATGTTTATTTCAAGACCATCTGGCTACCTAGATGGTTCTTTTTCTAATGGCCCAGTAGATCATGTTCTTCTACTAAAGGTAAAGATAAAGGAAAAGGTTCCCCTCACACATATGTGTTAGTCATTCTCAACTCTAGGGGGCGGTGCTCATCTCCGCTTCAAAGTCGAAGAGCCAGCGCTCTCCGAAGACGTCTCCATAGTCATGTGGCCGGCATGACTAAACATCAAAGGCGCACGGAACGCTGTTCCCTTCCCATCAAAGGTGGTCCCTATTTTTCTACTTGCATTTTTTACGTGCTTTCGAACTGCTCGGTTGGCAGAAGCTGGGACAAGTCATGGGAGCTCACCCCGTTACACGGCACTAGGGATTCAAACCGCTGAATTGCCGACCTTTCCATCGACAAGCTCAGCGTCTTAGCCACTGAGCCACCGTGTTCCCATGTTCTTCTACTAATGAGGACCAAATGGACCATTGACTTCTTTCCTGTTTGGGACATCCTGTTTGAAGCCCACCCCTGAGTGTTTCTGATAAGAAAAGAGGGTGAAGAAAGAAACCCTTCATACAGTATTTGAGGAAAGCATCATTATCCACAGCTCGAGAAATATTGAGCAAATAATCTATTTACATTGCAGAGCACAAGAAAAGGTTGTGGGTTTTTTTTTTAAAAAAAATACAAACCTTGTCTCTTCCTTCTCATCCCAGAATACTACGGTGTGGTCCTGTCCTTGAGAAGAGAAGACGGATTGTTTCCCACAGGGCAAGCAGTACATGAATGTGGCAAAAGAAGGACTTTTCATTTGTCCTATAACTGAAATGGCCAGGGGCCGCTGTATGAAAGAAAGGTTAAATTTGAAGAATGAAGTTTATATAGCAATAGCAGCACTTATTTTATTTATTTATTATTAATTAAATTTGTATGCCACCCCTCTCCGAAGACTCCGAAGACTCACGGCGGATGAGGATGCATTGTGGCTGCACTGTGATGTGGTATATAAGTATATAAGACTCAGGGCGGAGTCTTATATACTTATATACTGCATCACAGTGCTTTACAGCCTTCTCTAAGCAGTTTCACAGAGTCAGCCTATTGCCCCCAACAATCTGGATCCTCATTTTACCCACCTCGGAAGGATGGAAGGCTAAGTCAACCTTGAGCCAGTGAGGATCGAACTGCTGGCAGCTGGCAGTCAGCAGAAGTAGCCTGCAATACTGCATTCTAACCCCTGCACGACCACTGAGCCCTATTTGGAATTCTGTCTGTATTTACAGGCTGGATTTTACCCAAAATACTAAGCCATCTAGGCTGTGGCTTGCCCAATAAACCATAGTTTCAAAAGAAGCCACTATTCAGCCTGATATGTGGTTCCATCTTATGACACAACCAAGCACCATAGAAAGACTGAGGCATTTGTTAATTTACAATATGAGTGCTGTAGCAACAACCAACAACAAATGGATTGAAATTAGGTTTCTGTAACTCAATGCCTTGCAGATGTCCTGAGCCATGATTGCAGTGTCTCACTTAGATGGACCAAATAGTTGGCTGAGAAGATGGGATTTTTATCTGATGTATATGGATAATATGCATGGGCAAGGCTAATTTTAGAGACCCCGACTTGTTATATTCCACAAGTAGTCCTCGACTTATGACCATAATTGAGCCCAAACTTTCTGTTGCTAAGTGAAACATTTGTTCAGTGAGTTTTGTCCCATTTTACAACCTTTCTTTCCACAGTTGTTAAGTGAATCCCGAGAGTTATTAAGTGAGCAACATGGTTGTTAAGTGAATCTGGCTTCCCCATTGACTTTTGCTGGTCAAAAGGTCGCAAAAGGTGATCACTTGGGTAGTGCAACCGTCATAAATATGGGTCAGTTGCCAAGCATCTGAATTTTGATCACACGATCACAGGGATGCTGCAATGGTCATAAGTGTGAAAAGCGGTCATAAATTATTTTTTTTTCAATGCCGTTGTAACTTCAGTCACTAAACAAACTGTTGTAAGTCAAGGACTACCTGCGTTTTTGGTCTCCAAGAATCTTGGAGTCCAACATTCAGGTTCAGAGTGATTCCATGTACCACATCTTCTCTTGAGGGTTTTCCCTGAGCATTCAATTGGTCACTATTAGAGATAGAATGCTGGCCAAAACATATGTGCTAGTCGTTCCCGACTCTAGGGGGCGGTGCTCATCTCTGTTTCAAAGCCGAAGAGTCAGCGCTGTCCGAAGGCGTCTCCGTGGTCATGTGGCTGGCATGACTAAATGCCAAAGGCGCACGGAACGTTGTTACCTTCCCACCAAAGGTGGTCTCTATTTTTCTACTTGCATTTTTTACGTGCTTTCGAACTGCTAGGTTGGCAGAAGCTGGGACAAGTAACGGGAGCTCACCCCATTACGCGGCACTAGGGATTCAAACCGCTGAACTGCTGACCTCTCGATCGACAAGCTCAGCTGTCTTAGCCACTGAGCCACCATGTCCCTAAGACGGACTAGCTGTATTCTTTTAAGTTTCTTTAAGCTCAGAAAGACATCAGACATCGCTGCCTAAACAACCAAAAATTCTCTTGTACCTTTTCAGGTTTGGTATCCCAACACTCCATCATGAGAGCCTGCAATCGGTGGAACTGCACTTCTTCTGCCGGGCCCAGGATGGGCCGAATCCCCTTGGAGAGTTTCTTGGAAATTTGCAGCTGATGTTGTCCCAGGACGGGGCGTTGCCCCGACAGCAGCTCATACAACACCATTCCATATGAAAACATGTCCACCTAAGCCAGACCAGAACGAACAAACAGAGAAACTGAGATTCAGAGACACGGCAGTGGGGAAGGCAAGGAAGTGAGTATCAACTCTGCAGAGCTGCCTGATCCTATCAGCATGTGATTGCGGGAGTTGTATTTCAACAGGTTGCTTGCCCCTTCCTTTATACATCACTTTTTGGCTTCCCTTTTATTTCCAAAGCCTGGAATAACAATCAGTGCAAAGAAGAAGAAAAGCCTAATGAGGGGGAAAAATAGCATTAAGACGGAAATTTAAGAGACACTGGGGGAAAAGCACTGGGCCACATTTCAACATGAAGTGGATGTAAATCTCATTCAAAACTGAGTGGGATCTAAGTCAGACCCAACTACACTGTTGTTTTTCTGTGTGTCCTAACGTTGAAGTCAGGGACAAGAAATATTTTCTTGTAAAAAGTCGCTTGCAAAAAAAAGATTGAACATATAGCAATAGCAATAGCACTTAGACTTATATACTGCTTCACAGTGCTTTTACAGCCCTCTGTAAGCGGTTTACAGAGTCAACATATTGCCCTCAACAATCTGGGTCCTCATTTTACCCACCTCGGAAGGATGGAAGGCTGAGTCAACCTTGAGCCTGGTGGGATTTGAACTGCCAAATTGCAGGCAGCCGGCAGGCAGCAGAGGTAGCCTGCAGTACTGCATTCTAACCACTGTGCCTTCACAGCTAGCTCCTATATATACAGTAGTGGCCAAAATTGTGGAAACCTTTTGGGGAAAGTGTATTTTCTAAAACTAGCTAATAACAACACTTTTTTTTTTGAATAGTACCCTAAAATTATATATCAATGGAAAGATAATTTAATCAAGAATGAAGTGCAATAACTTTTATGAAGGATTTGTTATTAGAATAGCAGTTATAGTATAAAGAAGAAAAGTGAAACACATAGAAAACATGAGCTATACAAAAATTATCACCATAGAAAAAATGCGATATTCAAAAATTATCACCATGTCAGTTAATCCTTAGTTGGGTAACCTTTAGCATGAATTACGGCCTTACAACCTCTTCCCACGGAGTGAACCAAGTCTTTTAGGTCTGCAACTGTTATCATGTGAAACCAAGATCGAATGATTGTTTCTATTAACTGGGTTTTATTGCTGGGTCACTTCTGACTAACAAGTTTCTTTAGTGGGCTCCATAGATTTTCAATTGGGTTAAGGTCTGGGCTATTTCCATTCCAGCATATTCCATTCCAGCAGTGGAATAGGATTATCTTGAAACTCCAAAAAAAAAAAAAAAAGTGATGTTATTAAGCCATCAAACCTCAAAAATACACTTTTCCCAATGGTTTCCACTACTGTAGCTTCACTTGTTGTCATGTTGATGGGAAATAGAATCTTGACTCTGGCTAATAGATGGGCCATGAACTATAGTCTAGATGGCAGAGCCTGCCAATGCACCTTCTATGCATGTACCTTTTCATCGTAGACAATGCGAGGTCGTATCTCTGGAGCCTGATAGCCAGGGGTGCCCTCCACCCCCAAAGCTCCTTCGTGGAAGGACTGACGAGAAATCCCATAGTCAGATAGTTTGATGTTGATGCTTTCCTTCACGTCTAAAGACCACACGAGGATGTTGTCAGATTTCAAGTCACAGAAAATGATTTTCTTCTTGTGAAGGTAGGTCAGGCCTGCGGCAATCTGATAGGCGATCTTGAAGGTCAGCATATGTCCCAAAGGTACAAAGGAAGCTCCTAGAGGAAACAACAAGAGAAAAGATAATCTGTCTCAATGTTCCGACTGACAAACCCAACCAAAGCAAGCATGGTTGAGATGATCCAATCTCTGAATGCCAAACTTTATTGAGTACATCATTTCGGCCTTGATGAGGGCAAAACCAGATCTAGCTAATTCCCTCGCAAACCCACCTAATTAAAGTATAGGATCCTCCCTCCCCCTATTACTGCAGGTCACATTGTCCAATTGAATGTCATTGTATTGTTATGAGAAAAAGTCTTTGGTTTGGGCAAACACCTGCCAAAGTGTCCTTGGCTCTCACAGCTAGTCTTCTTGATGTCTGGAGCCTATATTCCAACTCGCCCTTCCCTCCCCCCTGGTTTGCTGGCAAGCTGAGAAGTGATAATGGTTGCAACAGCAAAAGCACACTTCGAACTTGACAATCTGATTGTCAGCTACACTAATATCCACCTCTAATAGTGTAATGGTATGTGGGTAAGGCCTTGGGAGTTCAGAGATGTTACTGAATAGATTCTGCTACTCAGATAAGAGTCAGTATAGCCTCCAGATGGATAATGGGTGGGGCAAGAAGTTCAGAAGACACTCTCCCTAGTTTCTTGGGCTGTAAAGGAGATGGCGGGAGGATGTACCTTCAGACTTGCAAGATTGATAAGACCTCACCAGATAAATCAGATAGTAATCATGACCAGATGAGCTAATCTGTTTTATTGTAAAGCTACATTGATAGAATCTGGCAAGTATGGTGGACATAGCTGGTCCGAAGATCTTTCTTTTACCTTTAGAGTTTTCTGAGAGAACGGTGGTCAGGCTGCCCAAAGGAGCCAATTCTAAGGCCAAGCTGAGTGGGTGGATGCTGATCCCAATCAGGGAGACCACGCAAGGGTACTGCAGTGAGTGGAGAATGCTGGCCTCTTGACGGAACTCCGAGAAGCTCTTCATGGCATCCATCGCCCGTAGATGCCTCAGCATGGTGTCTGTGCAAAGAAGAACAGACACGTGTATGAGGTCCACCTTCTTGGATCATATCCCAAGGCAGTAGTGGATTCCACTTACCTTCACTACTGGTTCGGAACTGTGAGCACGTGCACTTGTGCACACTTCACTTCTGCGCATACACAGAACCTTCTGCGCATGTGCAGAGCGTCTGTGATGATGTCCGGGCAGGTGGGCCGAGCCTCCCGCCAACGCCACTACCGGTTCGCCCGAACTGGGGCGAACTGGTAGAAACCAACCACTGTCCCAAGGCCATGAAATCCTGAGGGATGTCCAAATGCCTCTTGCAAGCCTCTGGCCCCAAGAGTTACTTCTGCAGGATGAATTTGCACACCAGAACAACTAGACACAAGGACAGTTTTTTTCCCCGCATGCCACCACTCTGCTAAATACCGTAACTAATTCCGACAACACTGTCAAACTTTGTACTAAGGCTGTATTACTATTATTCTTCGCATCCTTCCTATTACCTGTCTCTTTTTCTGCTTCTGACTATAACTTGGTTGCTTGTATCTTTACGATTTATATTGTTTTATTTAGTTTTCCTAGTACGGTTTGATTGCTTATTTGGTATCCTATGATTATCACTACGTGTTGTATCTTATGATTCATGATGAATGTATTTATGATGACTATGATCATGATTTTTTCACTTATATCTTTTATGTACACTGAGAGCTTATGCACCGAAGACAAATTCCTTGTGTGTCCAATCACACTTGGCCAATAAAGAATTCTATTCTATTCTATTCTATTCTATTCTATTCTATTCTATTCTATTCTATTCTATTCTATTCTATTCTATTCTATTCTAATTCTAATTCTAATTCTAATTCTAATTCCAATTCCAATTCCAATTCCAATTCCAATTCCAATTCCAATTTTAATTTGCAAGCAGTGGTCAATTCCTAACCATTGCCCACTTTACTGTGACTCATTTGAGATATAACAGAGCCTTGCATTCTGTATTTTAATTAAATTCAGATGCTTTTAATATGCAACTGAGGAGGAAGGTATGATGTAAGTCAAGATGACTTCATCAATTGTCTCTGTGAAACCAAGTAAGAACACATGAGAGGTCTGCAGAAGAAAGCTTCAGCCCAGCAGAAGCATCAATCAGTCAATCAATCAGTCAATCAATCAATCAGAATACAGTTGAAGGGACCTTGGAGGTCTTCTAGTCCAACCCCCTACTCAAGCCAGAAACGCTATATATTCCAGACAGATGGCTGTCCAGTCTCTTCTTAAAAACCTCCAATAATGGAGCACCCACAACTTCTGGAGGCAAGCTGTTCCAATTAATTCTTCTCACTCTTAATCAGTAGAACAGCTTGCCTTCAAAAGTTGTTGTTGTTTCATCCCGGGAGGTTTCTAAGATTCTTTCACAAATTCTCTGCATTCAAAACCGTTTCCCCCCCACCCCCCAATCCACACTTCCACGCCACATTTTTCTTCTTATTTCTGGTTTCTGCAGGAAGCAAGTTGGAGGTTATCTGATTTTAATTCCGATTTGTCTGCTTCCATAAACTGGATTCCTGCAGCCAAAACGCTTACCTCTTGTTCCATTAATGGAGATAGTTTCCAGATAAGCTCTAAAGCAGGAGTCTCCAACTGGCTGAGGAATTCTGGGAGCTGAAGTCCACAAGTCTTAAAGTTCCCAAAGTTGGAGACCCTTGATCTAAAGGCTACATTTAAACAGGTGCTGCTGATACTGAAAAGGGGTAACATTTGCCTACATGTGGAACAGAGGTGCTATTCAGCAGGTTTTGACCAGTTCTAGAGAACTAGAAGCGGAAATTTTGAATAGTTCAGAGAACCGGTAAATACCATCTCTGACTGGCCCTGCCCCCATCTATTCTCTGCCTCCCGAGTCCCAGCTGATTGGGAGGAAATGGGGATTTTGCAGTATCCTTCCCCTGGAGTGAGGTGGGAATGGAGATTTTATAGCCGGGGTGAAATCCAGCAGGTTCTGACATATTCTGGAGAACCGGTAGCAGAAATTTTGAGCAGTTTGGAGAACCAGCAGCAGAAATTTTGAGTGGTTCAGAGAACCAACAAATACCACCTTTGCCTGGCCCCAGAGTGGAGTGGGAATGGAGATTTTGCAATATCCTTCTCCCAGGAGTGGGGAGGGAATGGGGATTTTGCAGTATCCTTCCCCTGCCACGCCCACCAAGCCACACCACGTCCACCAAACCACACCCACAGAACCGGTCGTAAACAAAATTGGATTTCACCTCAGTTTTACAGTATCCTTCCTCTGCCACGCCCACCAAGCCATGCCCACCAAGTCATGCAGAGGTGGATTTCAGCAGGTTCTGACCAGTTCTGGAGAACTGGTAGCGGAAATTTTGAGTAGTTTGGAGAACCAGCAGTAAAAATTCTGACTGGCCCCGTCCCCATCTATTCTCTGCCTCCAGAGTCCCAGCTGATCAGCAGGAAATGGGGATTTTGTAGTAACCTTCCCCTGGCTTGGGGAGGGAATGGAGATTTTACTGTATCTTTCCCTGGAGTGGGGTGGGAATGGAGATTTTACAGTATCCTTCCTCTGCTACGCCCACCAAGCCACGCCTACCAAGCCATGCCATGCCCACCAAGCCACACCCACAGAACCGGTAGTAAAAAAAAATTGAAACCCATCATTGATGTGGAAGGAGTAAAGAGCCACTCTTCCACATCACTCAACACTGGCTTCATTACCTCCTGCTGAATTGGCAGAAGTCTTATATTTTTTAATCTGAAAACGCTTGATGGCTACTGGTTTCCCTTGATATTGTGCCCGATAGATAACCGTTCCACTTCCTCCTTGGCCGAGGATACTGTTTTCATTTTCTACATATTCCAGTTTGCTGTTTTCCAAGAATAACCTGCCAAGCATACCAAATGAAGCAAAAGAGAGAAATGGGATTATTAAGCAATACCGGTCAATGCAAGATTTAAGATCGCTCGTTTTCTCCTCTTCCTAATCTCCCCGAACAGACAGTGCCCATTTCCCTGGCCAAGACAAGTCTTTTTTTTCTCCAGCCATCTGCTGACTAGAAGATAATCAAGAAGAGAACACATTTTTAATTACCATCTTTGATAGACAGGCTGTTTTATTGGCAGCAGCTAATGTGTTGTTGTTTTTTTTAATGGGTAGCATCACTTCAAAGCACAGGTATGGGAGACTCAGGTAAGACAGGTGGCCAATAAATTTTACAAACAAACAAATAAAATAAATAAGAAAACCAAGGAAACATATTTTTTTTTTGACATGTGCAAGATGATGCTTTTGAATGACAGCTTTCCCACCAGCTTTTCCTGGGTATAGCATGTCTGTTTACAGCAAAGATGCACATTTTTTTCCTCAGCTGAGCTTCACACTTGGACTTTAATGTGAAGAAGATTCTTCCCTCCTCCCCCAAAATAGTGAGTGGGGCTAGGATGGAAATAACACGAGATTTAATTTCACTTTTTTTTTTTTTGCTTTAATTTATATGCCGCCCTTCTCCGGAGACTCAGGGTGGCTTACAATGCGTTAAGCAATAGCCTTCATACTTTTGTATATTTATACAAAGTCAGCTTATTGCCCCCACAATCTGGGTCCTCATTTTACCTACCTTAGAAAGGATGGAAGGCTGAGTCAACCTTGAGCCTGGTGAGATTTGATCTTGCAGTAATTGCAAGCAGCAGATGTTAATAACAGTGCTTTAGTCCACTGTGCTACCAAGCCTCTTTTCACATTTCTATTTAGATTCTATTCACATTTCTATTTAGATGAGATTAAAAGCACCGTTCATTTTGTGTGGTTAACATTTTCATCCGGCAGCTGGTAGTTAACCTGGGCGGATGCCAAAAAGACCAAGCTGGGTTAGATGTGACTAAGGACTAGGATAGGAGACCACTAGGAATTCCCAGGTTGTCAGCTGGATTGTAAAGTTAAAAAAAAAATCCATGAAAGAAATAAAAGTCAATTCTGAACTGCCGAGAAAAGAGTTACTTGGTGTCACCAATAGTCAAGTTTCTTTGACTTACCTCCTATCATGCTACAAACTGCAATTTGATAACAATTTCAGGAGGTCACCTACCACTTGGACAGGTGGGACAGCTGTGACCAAGATACCCTTTAACCAGGTCAACTGGGTTAACCACAACTAAGTCAACTTGACACCACCCAATGTATTAACAGAATAAAAGTGTCAACGCTGGCCTGACTGAGGCCATTTTGAGACTTCACTGCTGACACACGGGAGACGAGGGATAGGGAGGCGGGAATAGAGATAGTTGGGGTGTTGTAGTCAAAACAAAATACTTTCTCTTGGGAACCAAGGACCAGAGGTGGGTTTCAGCAGGTTCTGACCAGTTCTGGAGAACCGGTAGTGGAAATTTTGAGTAGTTCGGAGAACCGGTAGTAAAAATTCTGACTGGCCCCGCCCCCATCTATTCTCTGCCTCCCAAGTCCCAGCTGATCGGGAGGAAATGGGGATTTTGCAGTAACCTTCCTCTGGAGTGGGGTGGGAATGGAGATTTTCCAGTATCCTTCCCCTACCACGCCCACCAAACCACACCCACCAAGCATAACAACGGCAGCTAC
Source organism: Pantherophis guttatus (assembly GCF_059756535.1). Classification (NCBI taxonomy): domain Eukaryota; kingdom Metazoa; phylum Chordata; class Lepidosauria; order Squamata; family Colubridae; genus Pantherophis; species Pantherophis guttatus. Next base: position 11,348,517 of record NC_142075.1, on the reverse strand, counting down.
TGACTGGATCTCCAAACTCGACATTAAACTTTGAAATGTTATTTCTGTTTTCCTTTTAGGTTTTCTTACTGTTTTTTTTAATTGTTTTTATTGTTTTTAACCTGTAAAAATGAAGTGTTTTAATACTGTGTGTGACCAACCATACGCTAAATAAATAAACCCACCAAGCCATGCCACACCCACCAAGCCACACCCACAGAACCAGTAGTAAAAAAATTTGAAACCCACCACTGCCAAGGACATTCCTGCAGGTGCTCAGAAGGAGGGGACTGGAGTCACCTAGCAACTGGATAGTATCCTGATTGGACCAGGTGACTGATTATTTTGCGAAAGTGACAAACGTTTACTTTTAATTAGGTGGAAAACTGTGGGAATATTCAGAGTCGGTTTTCACCAGCCTGTGCCAATATGACATATCCAATAAACCTATTCTTTGAGGAAATGGACCGCCTCAGAGTTTTGTTTGCTATGGGTATGTTACTTGGAACCCTGACAAAAAGAGTTGGAAGGGATCTTGGTGGACTTCCAGTCGAACCTCCTGCTCAGGCAGGAGACCCTGTACCATTCCAGACAAACAGCTATCCAGTCTCCTCCAGTGATGGATCATCCACAACATCTGGAGTTTCCACTGATTAATTGTTCTAACTGTATAGAAAATGCAGCTCCCCAGATTCTACTGGTGGAAATTCTGGAAGTTGAATTTCTTAGCATACCTGAAAAACACCAAGCTGGAAAAGTTTGCTGTGGTAGACTATGGTAGGCAGAAATATAAGGAATTTGCTGCAAACATGACCCAAATATATATTCCTGTGGTGATTGGGAAAAAAATGTAGGAAACCCCAGGAAATGAAACTCAGACACCATAATTTTGGGAGAAAGAATGAAAGTTCCTTATTACCTGGCTGGAAAGTCCGTCATGAAAAGTTCAGGGACCAGCTCCTGTAAAGGGACAGGTAGATCTGGATGCTTGGCACAGGTGATGTGGTCCTGCTCAATAGCTGTGAGAAAACAGTCTTCCATATTGAAATACTGTCCATCTTCTTTTTGAGGGTTGTCTTCTCCATCCTGGGGCTTTGTGGTTGAACAGACGGGGCAAGGTACATATTGCTCCATCAGTAGAGTCCCGTCACTCTCGGTGGCAGTGAGAGCTGGAAAAATATGATTTATTTATTTATATATCAAACTTTTGAGCCATCCATCTCCTTCATAGGTAAAGGTAAAGGTTCCCCTCACACATATGTGCTAGTTGTTCCCGAATATTGAATATTCTGAATATTGAATATATCATGAATATTGGCAGGGGCTACCAATTTGGGGAAATGGATAAATGGGCTCAGAAGACTACAAATTAATATTAGGGGGGGTCCAAGTGGGTCAGAAAGACTTGTTCATATACAGTATCAATTGGTTTTGAGTCATGGTGGTGCAGTGGTTAGAATGCAGTAAAGATAAAAGGTAAAGGTTCCCCTCGCACATATGTGCTAGTTCCCAACTCTAGGGGGAGATGCTCATCTCCATTTCAAAGCCGAAGAGCCAGCGCTCTCCGAAGACGTCTCCGTGGTCATGTGGCCAGCATGACTCAACGCCAAAGGTGCATGGAACGCTGTTACCTTCCCACCAAAGGTGGTCCCTATTTTTCTACCTGCATTTTTTACGTGCTTTCGAACTGCTAGGTTGGCAGAAGCTGGGACAAGTAACGGGAGCTCACCCCATTATGTGGCACTAGGGATTCGAACCGCTGAATTGCCGACCTTTCGATCAACAAGTTCAGCATCTTAGCCACTGAGCCACCGCATCCTCAATCTCAATCTCTGGGACACAAACATTCATACTGGAGATATCTCTTTCAAGTGATTGTTATCCAGAACTGGACAAGGAGGCGAAGAATGATCAGGACATAACAGGAACATGTATCAACCATGCTGATGGAACAGTTCTCTCCATAAACTCTCCACAATTAATTGAAAAATACAACTCATGGATAATTGAAGGCCATAAAACTCCCAGGGACTGCCCAGAGCATTAGTTGATGGATATCAAATAAGAGCCACAGTGGTGCAGTAGTTAGAAGGCAGAACTGCAGGCTACTTCTGCTGACTGCCGGCTGCCAGTTCAAATCTCACCAGGCTCAAAGTTGACTCAGCCTTCCATCCTTCCGAGGTCGGTAAAATGAGGACCCAAATTGTTGGGGAAAATAGGCTGATTCTGTAAACCGCTTAGAGGAGGCTGTAAAGCACCGTGAAGTGGTATATAAGTGTTGTACCTACTGATTCTTGATGAATGTATCTTGTCTTTTTATGTACACTAAGAGCTTATGCACCAAGACAAATTCCTTGTGTGTCCAATCACACTTGGCCAATAAAGAATCCTATCCTATCCTATCCTATCCTATCCTATCCTATCCTATCCTATCCTATCCTATCCTATCCTATCCTATCTATCCTATCCTATCCTATCCTATCCTATCCTATCCTATCCTACGCTACGCTACGCTACTCTACTCTACTCTACTCTATTCTACTCTACTCCATTCTTTTCAAGGTCTGAAAAGGCCATTGCAAAGAAAACTCTCCTCCTGCAGGCTTTGAGAAGCTTGCTAGAAACACTACTTACTTAAAAACACATTGCCTTGCAGGAAAGTCTACATCTTAGGAAGTTAAACTGGTGGGGAATAGTTAGGGATGACAGCTTAGAGGACCTATTTATCAAAATCATCCGTTTTAGGCCTTTTTTTAAAAAAAAAAATCAAGTTGTGCAACTTTTTTCAAGTTATAAACCATAATTTGCACTTGATGTGCCATGCCGGGGACACTATAGCAATTGCAATAGCATTATAGAATGCTAGATTATGTAAATTGTATATAAGTCACATCATTATAGGAGTGACTTATATACCGCTTTACAGTGCTTTACAGCCCTCTCTAAGCAGTTTACAGAGTCAGCATATTGCCTCCAACAATTTTGGGTCCTCATTTTACCAACCTCGGAAGGATGGAAGGCTGAGTCAACCTTGAGCCGGTGAGATTCAAAATGCCAAATTGCTGGCAGCCAGCAGCCAACAGAAATTGCCTGCAGTACTGCACTCTAACCACTGTGCCACCACGGCACATTCCCCAAATATTTCCCAATATTCCCCAAAGTCTTCTGGTTCAAATAAAAATTTGATTTAGTTTTACTGATGTTTTATTGTATTAAATTAGTTAATACAGTTCATTCAATTATTTTCTCCTTCTGGCCCTTAAAAGCTGAAGACAAAGTTGGTTGGAGCAATAGCAATAGCGCTTAGACTTATATACTGCTTCATAGTGCTTTTGCAACCCTCTCTAAGCAGTTTACAGAGTCAGCCTATTGCCCCCAACAATCTGGGTCCTCATTTTACCCATCTCGGAAGGATGGAAGGCTGAGTCAACTTTGAGCCCGTGAGATTTGAACTGCTGAACTGCAGCTAGCAGTCAGCTGAAGTAGCCTGCAGTACTGCACTCTAACCACTGCACCACCTCGGTTCTTTGTAACTTTTGATAGGGCTCTAAGAAGTTTCCTCAAGACTTCTGAGGATGACAGATACTTCAGGCTTCTAGATGTGCTCCTTGACAGTAGAACCAAAGAAGAGTTCTGATAGATCAAGCCAAGATCCATCCTGTCCTTCAATGGGTGTAGTATAGTAGCTACAGTAGCACATATTTACGGGGTGCTTTGCAAGCAGATGAATATATATTCCTCTACTACTACATGAGATGTGGTGGCGCAGTGGTTAGAATGCAGTATTACCAGCTACTTGTTTGTTGCCAATTCGATTCTGACCAGCTCAAGGTTGACTCAGTCTTCCATCCAGTGGTGATATTCTGCCGGTTCTAACTGGTTCGGGAAAACCGGTAGCGGCGGTGGTGGGAGGGTCCGCCCACCCACCCGGACGTCATCACCTCACGTTTTTGTTGGTCTGCGCATGAGCAGAAGGTCTTGCTCAGTCGCAGAAGGTCTCACGCATTCGCAGAAGAACAAGCGAAGCGACCACGTACACGCGTTCACATTTGCAAACTGGTAGTGAAGGTAAGTGAATAGCACCACTACTTCCCTCCTTCCGAGGTTGGTAAAATGAGGACTCAGATTGTTGGGGGCATATACTGACTCTGTAAATCACTTAGAAAGGATGTAAAGCACTATGAAGGGGTATATAAGTGCTATTGCTATTGCTGATGTCTCCTTGCAACTGGTTATCTGTAGGCATGATGGTCTAACCAGGAGATAAGATTGAGTACAGATAGTCCTCAGCATATTTTTCTTTTCTTTTTTTCTTTTTCAACAGGCTGTTGCCAGAATCATGAAATCAATAACTCTTAGTTCTGTATTTTAGCTTCTTCATCAGTTTAAACATCCCAAACTTATTCAGGTCAGAAGTTGAATTTCGTTTTCATAATGCCTTTCCTTTCTTCTTTTTCATGCTTTACCAACTTTTCAGAAATGATCAAAGCGTTAACTTAATTAATGGAGTAACGTGATGATTAGTTAATGAATCCATTTACTGGGGGAAGTTAAATGATCTGAATCTGCTTTCGAACAAAGACAACATTCTGAAATTAAAAACACAGTATTCTTTGATTCGCAATGAGGCATGCATATTTCATAGCTGACATTTCAGGGAAAGGGAGGAAGTGCGTCTTCAAAATGCATTTATGGATGGGTTTTTTTAGCCCGTTGGTTCTTTTTGAGTGCATGATCAGAGGCACGCACGCACACACGCACACTTTGCATTAAATTATCCTCAAGTTTGTGAACTTTTAAAGTGAGCAATCACATGAATTATAAGACGACACAAGTTGGAAACATTTATGCATTTTTCACAAACCATTCTGTAGTGGCCAGTGCAATCTTTACAAATTATACGTGAAGCAGACCACCTGATCGTGGGGTTGAACTCGTAACCATGTTGAGTTACGGTTTCTTAAATAAATAATAATGGATTCACACCGTATTGTACACCACAAAGTATGGTTTATATTCATGACATAGTATCCATAACATCTGTTGAACACCTGGCTCTTCTCACAGGTGTTGGGCTAGAACATTAAGTGAGACCATTTAAATAGTTTATGTGATTACTTTACCGTAGGGATTTTTAGCTATGAATCGTCTCTGAAACGATATGTTCTCATTGTTTTGTTGTATTTTATGTTTTTAGCTCATTGTTAAGATGGAGGATAGGCGGCCATATAAATTGAATGAATGAATGGGATGGATTCATACAGCACAATAAGCCAAAGCAGAACAAATCACACAATTGGTTCTTATAATGTGATCATCCAGGGTGCTACATTCCTAAGGATAACATAGTAATTCAAGCTTAGGCCACTTCATCCCCATTTTAGCCGAAATGATAAGGTAAGGTAAGGTAAGGTTAGGTAAGGTTAGGTTAGATTAGGGTAGGGTAGGGCGGGGTGGGGCGGGGCGGGGCGGGGCGGGACAAGGCAAGGCAAGGCAAGGCAAGGCAAGGCAAGGCAAGGCAAGGCAAGGCAAGGCAAGGCAAGGCAAGGCAAGGCAAGGCAAGGCAAGGCAAGGCAAGGCAAGGCAAGACAAGACAAATCTTTATTGTCGTATGGCACACATTAAAATCAGTGGTGAAATTCAGCCAGATCTATCCAGATCATGCAATCCGGTAGTGCCAGCGGCGGGAGGCTCCGCCCATCTGCCCAGACGTCATCACGTCCCGTTTTTTACCCTCCTCCATGGAGAAGGCGCGCTCACTCACATTTGCGAGCTGGTAGGGAAAGGTAAGTCAATTTCATCCCTGATTAAAAATGCGGAAATCATTCTTACCAGGAAACCATTGGTCAATCAAAGAATTCACATGATCAGTGATGAAAGCCATGGCTGAAAAATCCCTCACGTCTGACTGGCAGATGATTTTAATGCCACCACTTTTCTTCTTCTTCCAATTCACGTCAGAGGACTCCACGCTGCCGGAATCAAAGCGAAGAGAAAGAAGATTGAGAAACTGATCGAATGGAAGGAGAATTGAGTACGTTTCTAGCAGCTTCCCCACTGAGACTCAGCAGCTAAGACACCTCTTTTGTCCACCGTTACCTACCTATTTTTATTCGTTTTTCTTAGGTCTACATCTTTCATCCAAGTGCAAAAGGTGATGTACATAAGGATGTAGCAGAAGGCCCAGGTTTCTCACAGACTTCCTATCTCCTACTCTTTCATTCCTTGAACACTCCTCAACTTACAAACAGTTCAGTGGAGTGACCATTCAAAGTTATAACATCACTGGAAAAAATGACTTACGGCTGTTTTTCACACTTATGACCGTTGCAGCATCCCCATGGTCACGTGATCAATGCATGGCAACTGACTCATATTTATGACGGTTGCAGTGACTCAGAGCCTAACAAGCTGTTCTGCCCCAGCTACCGACCCCAAAGAACGCAGCACACACAAACTCTATACAAAGCTTATTTTACTTAAATAACTTTGTCTTTATCAACCAAAGGCTGTTAATAAAACTGTCTTAACAGCCTACCAGAATTCTAAGATAAGGTAATCACAGTCTTACTAGAGTTGGCAGAAAGCCCAGAAACAATTTTGCAGAGAATCCAGACACGAAGGAGATTGAACTAAAGTTGTTCCCTGCAAATTGCTTCAGTTGGCGTTCTTCCTTAAATAGGCTAAGGGAGTGGCCAATTAGCCCCAAGCCTTACTCTCGAGGAGACCTCCTCCTGAGGAGCCACTCCTGCCTTTTGGCAGCTCTGTGTGTCCGTGCATCGAGAAGAGGCTCCTCCTCTTCGTCCTCTTCACTTAAAGGAGCTTCTGGAGGTTCTGAAGGCCCTGGCTGAATCCCTGCCTCTGGCACCACATCTTCTCCAGCCTCCTCACTGCCCAACTCAAGCGCCAGCTGCACAGGCTGCTGGCGCAGCACCACACCAGTCTCCTCATTGTCAAAATCAGCTACAATCTGCACAGGCTGCTGACGGGCCACAACACAAGCAAAGTCAATGGGGAAACCAAATTTACTTAACAGCTGTGTTACTAATTTAACAACTGCAGTGAATTCTCTTAACAACAGTGGCAAGTAAAACCGTAAAATGGGGCAAAGCTCACATAACAGCAGACATTTTGGGCTCAATTGTGGTCATAAAAGTCAAGGACCACTTCTATTCCTAGGAATTGAATGCTCCACTTTCATTCCCAGTTCATCAGGGTTCTTTTTTGTAATCAGAAAAGGGAAAAGGCTGGTAGTTGGAAATTAAACAGTGGGAGGTTATAAATACAACCCTCTGTGTGAACGCACAGCATGAATCCTGAAATTGCTCTTCCTTGTGTGAGGGTTGAAGGAGTTTAAAAATTTGCATTTGTGTGTTGGAAGTTCTCATCTGAAAGGTGGTGCAGGCACCCTTTGCAAACTTGCAGGATTTAACTCTGCTTTTACTAAACACTCCAAATTTCTTCCAAACAGAACCAGGCTCAAAGCAGCGCTTATGGGGAACAATTCATTATTGAAGATTAAGACGATTTGAGAAAACAATTTGAGAAATGTGTTTACGGCAGTGGTGAAATCTAAAATTTGTTACTACCGTTTCTGTGGGCTTGGTGGGGGAGGGTAATGTGACTGGGTGGGTGTGGCCAATTTTTTTTTTAACTTTTAAAACCATTTTTTCTACAACCTCTTTGGTGAAGAGGTTGTAAAAAAATGCTTTCAAAAGGCTCTGACGATTCCAGCTGAGTTTGCCTGATCGGCAGAGGCTATTTTTCTTTTAAAAGCCTCTGACGATCAGGCAACTCAGCTTGGATCGTCAGAGGCATTTAAAAGAAAAAAAGCCTCTGCTGATTAGGCAACTCAGCTTGGATCGTCAGAGGCTTTTAAAAGAAAAAAAGCCTCTGCTGATCAGGCAACTCAGCTTGGATCGTCAGAGGTATTTAAAAGAAAAAAAGCCTCTGCTGATCAGGCAACTCAGCTTGGATCGTCAGAGGTATTTAAAAGAAAAAAAGCCTCTGCTGATTAGGCAACTCAGCTTGGATCGTCAGAGGCTTTTAAAAGAAAAAAAGCCTCTGCTGATCAGGCAACTCAGCTTGGATCGTCAGAGGCTTTTAAAAGCATTTGACGATGCCAGCTGAGCCATGCGATCGTCAGAGGCTTTTTTTTTTTTTTACTTTTAAAAGCATTTTTTCGGCCGAAGAGGTTATAGAAAAAATGCTTTTAAATTTTTTTTAAAAAAGCCTCTGATGTTTGTGCGGCTCAGCTGGGCATGGGGGGGGGAGGGATTTTTGCTACCAGTTCTCCGAACCACCCGCCTCCATCGCTACTGGATTGGGCGATCTGGTCCGAACCGGGAGCATTTCACCCCTGGTTTATGGCATCGGAATAGAACTCATCACTCAAAAAAAAAATGTTGATCTCAAGGAACAAAAAACAAAGGAAAACATTACGGAGCCACTAGTTGCGGCAAGATTAAAGTTGTGTGAGCAGGAGAATACAAATATCTACTTTGGCCTCCAAGCTTTCTGGCTTTAAAAATGTTTGATTGTCATCATTTCCAAATCTGAGGAGGATTTTTTTTTTTTTTCTTTTTTGCAAACTATAACTTTAAAATGTGGGAGTTTCGAATAATGAGTTTCAAAGACCAAAATTGGCCTTCAGGAAAATGTTACGAAGAAGAGGAGGAGGAGGAGAAGCAGATGGAGAAGATGGCCTTGAGAAAAATACGTATCATTTAGCTATGGTGGATCTCCAGAGAAGAGAACTGAAGTCAGAACTGAAGAAGCTTCTTGGATGAGGAGCAAAACGTTTTGAAGGAAAAACAAAGTCCAGTTGCCTTTTCAAAAAGCACCTTCGAATCGTCTTCAGAGAAAATAGCACTAGCATTAGCACTTAAACTTATATCCCGCTTTATAGTGCTTTACAGCCTTCTCTAAGCAGTTTACAGACCTCTTGCCCCCAACAATTTGGGTCAGAGGTGGGTTTCAGCAGATTCTGACAAGTTCTGGAGAACCGGTAGCGGAAATTTTGAGTAGTTTGGAGAACCGGTAAATACCACCTCTGACCGGCCCCACCCCCATCTATTCTCTGCCTCCCGAGTCCCAGCTGATTGGGAGGGAATGGAGATTTTGCAGTATCCTTCCCCTGCCATCCCCACCAAGCCACGCCCACCAAGCCATGCCCACAGAACCGGTAGTAAAAAATTTGAATCCCACCACTGATCTTGATCCTCATTTTACCCACCTCGGAAGGATGGAAGGCTGAGTCCATGGTGAGATTCGATCTGCCAAACTGCAGTCAACTGGCAGTCAGCAAAAGTAGCCTGCAGTACCACATTCTAACCACTGTGCCACCATGGCTCATAATTCTAATTTCCACCTTTTCCCAAGCAAAACAGTAGCAATAACAATAAATAGTCCTTGATATTTGGCCACAACTGGGACAGGAATTTATGTCGCTAAGAAATATGATTGTTCATATTGAGTCATGCCAAATGTTTGACTTTTTTTCCCATTAAGAAAATTACGGGCACCTTAAGGAAATCTGACTTCCCCCATTGGCTTTGCTTGTTGGAAACCCTTGGGAATGGCGATCCCATGACTCAGGGACTTGTAAACTGTTGTGTAAATACATAGAGGTTGTCAAGCTCCCAAATTTTGATCATGTGATTGCAGGGAGACTATAATGGTCGTAAGTGCGAGGAACAATGGTAACACAATTTTTCAGCACCGCTGTAACCTTGAATGGTTGTTAAGGAAATGGTCATAAGTCAAAGATTACTGTAAAAAAAATGTTCAGTCCTAAGACTGAATGGATCCACATTTATTTTGGTCTTTTTAGGCTGCAGTTGTATTCACAGTTATTGGAGAGAAATCTCCACTAAACTCCATAGAGTTAAAACCAACAGCATAGAATTGCTCGCCAACTTAATTAAAACTAAGCAGCCAATGACACAGGACCTGAGCCATTTTATATAGTTGTGTACCGGCTCTAACCATGATTGTGAAAAAATTAAGCTCATATCTCTGCTTACTGAGAAATGTTAACGATGAGAGGCACTTTTTTAAAGTTCCATCTTACTTTTCGGTTTGGAATGCCTCAGGACTGGATCCACCTTCTGTAATATTTACCTCAAATAGCCTCCGTCAAAGGAGACAAACAATCCTTCTTGCCAATAAATGGTGTGATTTCTTTTAACCCGGAATGTGCTGCATCTGTTTCTTTGTGTGCCCGTAAAGCTGTAGATGACAGAACTTTTATTTCTGTTCTTGGTCACCCTCTTGTTTTCAAAGAACTAGAAGAGGGGGAAAATAAATGAACATATTACAAAAAGAATGGTACCAGATCAGTAATAAATAAAATGATAGATGATGGATAGGAATAATTGCTCTTTAGCCTGATTGTAAGCTGAAAGATGCAGAAATAAAATTAGAATAGGGGAAATATTAGAATATAAAATTTTATAGAATGAATAAAAATAATAGAAAGATTAGAAGTTTACATATGTTAGGCATTTTTTATGTATGTTTAAATAATATGAGGATTTACTTAAATTTGATAAATGTGATAGAGATTACTAAAATTGTTAGTGTGAAATGGATTAATATAAATGATACCCAGAAACAATTTTGCCTATACATAATAGAAAAATGTTTAGATTGAACAAGAAAGATATAGATGAAAATAGAGCTAAAGATGAGGAGTGAGACATTTTTTGTTTATGTACAATATAATGAGGATTACTTAAATTTGGCAAATGTCATAGAGATTATTAATATTGTTACTGCGAATTGGATTAACATGAATGATACCCAGAACCAACTCTGTCCACACACAAAAAGGATGTATATTTTTTTAAAAAAGAATAAAAAATATATTTTTAAAAAAGTAATAAAACCTTAGTAAAGCCACACCTAAAATACTGCATCCAGTTTCGGTCACCACATTATAAAAAATATGCTGAGACTTTGGAATAAGTCCAGAGAAAAACACTTAAAATGATTAAGGGTCAGGAGATTAAAACATATGAAAAATGGTTGCAGGCCAGTCTAGAGAAAAGAAGGACTAGGGGTGACATGATTATTCCAGTATTTTAGGGGCTGACACAAAGAATAGGGGGTCAAACCTCCCATCAAATGTTAGAAGTGGGAGGGAGGATAGATGGGCAATAAAATGATGTGTGTACATGATAGGAAATAGGGAGGGAGGAATGACCGGTGATAATGACCACAGAAATTCAGAACCAATTTGTATCAGCATCCAAGGCCTTTCTCAGCATCCTGAGAAAGAATATGAATTACCCCAAAACATGTCAGTGTTTTCAACACATTTGGCAAGTTCTGATTGGATAAAGAGGGACTGGTCATGGAGGGAGGGCTGAGATGAGGGGAAACTTTTCTGTAATTTTTTGCGTGCGGGAAACCAAGATCTAGCCTGACTTTACTGCAGCCAACATCTTTTAGTAAAAGAACTTTTCATTTCAAACAAATGGAGTCGATGGTCTTTCTTTCCTAAGGGATCAGATTGGGGCAGGTCTGACACCTGCTTTCCGAAAGCTAATCATAACCATGTCCTTCAATCTCTTCCAATAATACAATGCTTCCTACATTATCTCCTGACCATCTTCACATTTTTCTCTACACCTATTTCAGTTTTTCCGAAGCTTCTCCAGAACTGAGGGCTATGCTCAAAATAAAGTCTGTCTGGCTCAGAGAACAGAGAAAGACTGGGTTGTTTCAGTTTTGAGAAACTATATTGCTACTGGTGGCATGTTTTGCTTGTTACCCAGCAGTTTGTCAAGTCAGTCGCCTTGCCACCAAAGACCGGTGTTTTGCATCCTTAATTCTGGGGTGATACCAAGAACACACCCTGCAGTGTTACCGAGAAATACTTTCAATCTTCTTCTTTTTTTTTCAAAATTGTATGTTTATACGAGCCTACTGTGACCCTGAAATCATGCAGAATTATTCCCAGTGTTGATACAAATCAACGGAACAGTTTGAAGTGATGACAAGATAATAACAAGATAACAAGATTGGGTGGCTAATTACACAGATTGCCCATGAAGTTAATGCCAATGTAATCAAGTGCTTAGAATTAACTAGTGCTGCAATAGAAATGTATTTCTATTATGTCTTCAGAAGAACACACACGCTCTGGTTACAGGCATGCTTGAATCATTTTTCTTTTGAAGAGGAAAAAAAAAGAAAACTCTGTTCTATAATTGTGAAGGATGGTTTTGGCGGGTTCTTGATGCCAGCAAAATACCCTCCTTGGGATTGGACCAAAATAAAAAAAATGTGGTAGGTACAACAATATATCTTGTAAGGGACTTTAATGAGTGGCATCTCCATTAGCAAACTGAAATTTGGCTTCCTTGCCAACATTATTCCTGAAAACCCTGATTTCGGACTTCCCAACTACAACCATTTGGCAAATAATATTGTAAGTCACCCAGTTACCCTGTGGTAAGATGGGAGGACAATAAATTGATAGATAGATAGATAGATAGATAGATAGATAGATAGATAGATAGATAGATAGATAGATGATAGATGGATAGATGAGAGAGCGAGAGAAATTAGATAGACAGATGATAGATACATAGATAAATAGATGATAGATAAAAGATAGATAGATAGATAGATAGATAGATAGATAGATAGATAGATAGATAGATAGATAGATAGAAGATGGATGGATGGACGGACAGACAGACAGACAGACAGACAGATGGGAAAATATTGTTGCAGACTGTTAAGAAGTGATCCTACCAACTCTAATTTCCCAGAGATTTCTTCTTCACAATTGTGGCTGATTGCAGACAACTTAACAGAGCCACTGAGAACTCAGCCTATAGCTAATTCTAAGATAGGTTTGGTTCATGCCAGAAAACGGCCAATATCTGAAAACTACTACGTTGTCCTGATTATAATTAGATTTAATGCTATCAGACATCACAAGCAAAAACCATCCCTTTACAATACTGAATTCTGAATCTCCAAAGTCCCAAGACCTTTTGGCATTTTGCTCCCAGTTTTAGGCTGCCCTGTCCTTCTGTAGAATCAGAGATGATCGACATTCAACATGCCCAATCTCTGCCATGCAAGGGCGTTAATATTATGTTCCCATGATAAGGCACTTCTGGAGCATAATTAAAAAGGTACATTTTCCAAGGATGCTGAGTGAAGTTGTGAGGCGAATTGACTTTGGGCCCCACTAATGAATATAACTTTAAACTTTCTGTTCTGACCCAGCCTTAGCAGAAGCAAGAAACAGACTCCTTGTCATGAAAAGCCCCTCATTATTTACCTCTTGAATTGCTTGATTAATTAATTAGTCAATTAATTAATTGACTATTGGGGGCGAGTCATTGACCCCCACGGAGAGGGCTTGCAACTTAGGTGTCCTCCTGGACACGCGGCTGTCTTTAGAAGAGCATATGACAGCCGTGGCCAGGGGAGCTTTCTATCAGGTTTGCCTGATTCGCCAGTTGCGACCCTTTCTAGATCAGGACACCTTACGCACAATCACTCATGCCCTCATCACTTCCCGTCTGGACTACTGTAATGCTCTCTACATGGGGCTTCCCTTGAGGTGCACGCAGAGGCTCCAACTGGTCCAGAATGCAGCTGTGTGGGTGATATTGGGAGCGACATGGTGCTCACATGTAACACCTCTCCTATGCGAGCTGCACTGGCTCCCGGTGGTCTTCCGAGTGCGCTTCAAGGTGTTGGTTCTTACCTTTAAAGTGCTCCATGGCTTAGGACCTGGGTACCTACGAGACCACCTTCTGCAACCAATAACCTCCCACCAACCAGCACGCTCCCACAGGGTGGGCCTCCTCAGGGTGCCGTCACTAAAGCAATGTCGACTGGTGGTTCCCAGAGAAAGAGCCTTTTCTGTGGGGGCACCTACCCTTTGGAACAGGTTACCCCCCAGGGATACGAATGATCCCAGATCTTCGTACTTTCCGTTGTACTTCCGTTAAGACCTTTCTATTTCACCAAGCCGAGCTGGCATAAATCTCTTCTAATTGTTCTAAATCTTTATGCTGAAGATTCTTAACCGATGAACCAAATTGGCTTAATCATCTTATATTCACATTTTATATGTATGTTATTTTAACTGTTCACCGCCCTGAGTCCTTCGGGAGAAGGGCGGTATAAAAATTAATTAAATAAATAAATAAATTGCATTCACCCACCAAAAAGTCCAGGCAATAGTCCTTCAAGGAGTTCACTGCAGTAACAGACCTTATCAGTTCCTTGCGATAATTGCAAGGCTGTGAGCTCCCAAAGGAAAGGTTGCAAATTACCGTACTTTTCGGCATATAAGATGCACCGGAGTATATGATGCAACTTATTTTTGGGGGAGGAAAATAAGAAAAAAGCTGATTGGCGGGTGGATCAGCCTCCCAGAATACCCCCAATCAGCTGTTCCCAGAGATGAATTTTAGCAACAGGTTCCTTGGTTATGAGCTCTGTGCCTTTCTTTTTTTTTTTTTTTGCTTTTTTTTCTGCCTTTGAAACTTCTGAAACTCTGCTTCAGAAAAAAACTTTTTTTTCCCGCCTCTGAAAGCCTCCAAAACAGAGCTTCAGAAAAAAAAAAGCCTCTGAAACTCTGTTTGGGGGCTTCTTTTTCTGAAGCTTCGTTTCTGATGCTTTTTTCAGCCTCTGAAACCTCTGTTTGAGAAGCTGGGTGGGGCTATTATACATCCGGAGTATAAAACGCACCCAGATTTTCACCTTCTTTTTTGGGGGGGAAAAGGTGCGTCTTATACTCCGAAAAATACGGTAAGTTCTGGCAAGCAGTCTTTGTGTCACGAAACACAATGAACAAAATCTTCAGAAATATGAATGGTTCTCTCCTACGACCACCACTCCCCTTTCCTTCTATTTATTCCCCAGCCAGGGAGGGGCCATTCAGTGTCCATGTGTGCTTTGCTTCCCGAGTCGACTCCTTGTCCTCTGTTGTTCTCCTCTCCTAACTGCTCTGTGCATATGTGTATCTGGAACAGGCCCCAGCTGTTCTTCCTCCTCACTCATCTCAGCCTCCAAAGGCAGCTGCCTCTCCGGTGGCTGGGAAATGTCAGACTGCCCTGGTTCTATCTCTGCGTCCAACGCAGAGCATCCATCAGAGCCTTCCCCAGACTCCAGCACTGGCCCAAGTTCCTCCCCAACCTCCTCTGAGTCTGAGTCTGCCACCAGCTCCGCTGGCAGCTGGTGGGCCACAATACTTTCTTCGGTCCACAACAATTTATTTATTTATTTATTTTATTCGTCTTATATGCCGCCCAATCTCACAATGGACTCAGGGTGGCTCACAACAATAAAACACAAGCCACAATAAAAATAAAGACTAAAATCTAGTTTATGACTAAAACAATCATAAACTACTCATAAGATTATGATAATAAGATCATAAAATCGTAAGATCTTCACAGCTGATGCTTTACATTCCATCCTCGACCAGAACAGATTATAGACAAAGAGAGCTGAGTTGCAACCACGGAGCGAGAGATAAATTTATAATTATATATTTTATAATTGTGCTTATAACTGCTGTAAAGAAGATTGGAAGCTACTTTCTCCTGTATCTCCCCCCCTTTTTTTCGATTTAGATTTTCTCTTTCATTCCTCTTAGCTCTGTCTTTGAGCTCTTTTGTTCCTTCTCATTTTCTCCCTTTGTATTCGTTTCTATCCCCTTTTATCTTCTTAAAATCTTTAACCAAGTTAGATAAAACAATTCATTCCATTGTAAACCGAGAAAAAGTGCATTTATTTGCCAAGACGTGTTGTGGTTTCATCACCCGCTGAAGTTCTTTTCATCCACATACCTGAAGATCCATCTCTGCAAGGCTGATCAGCATCCGGGCTATGAACCGTTGCCAAAACCCAACAGGGACAAAGCTCATCTTGAATACTCTTTGGATGGTGTTTGTTGTCTGGTGCCGTAAGCCGTGAACATCAAAGGCTGGCTTGGCAGGAAGCAGGTGGGGTAGGAGATAACTGAAACCCAATTAAACATTCCGATTATACAAGGTGCAGTTTTGGAAAGCAGAACTTCATTACCCTCTGCTGGATGAAACATCAACCAATACATCCCATTGCTGTGTTGCATACTTCACTTTCAGACACTTAGGTTCTAACCAGGGGTGCTATCCAGCAGGTTCTAACAGGTTCTGACGAACCGGTAGCGGAAATTTTGAGTAGTTTGGAGAACCGGCAAATACCACCTCTGGCTGGCCCCAGAATGGAGTGGGAATGGAGATTTTGCAGTATCCTTCCCCCAGGAGTGGAGTGGGAATGAAGATTTTGCAGTATCCTTCCCCTGCCACGCCCACCAAGCCACACCCACAGAACCTGTAGTAAAAAAAATTGAATTCCACCACTGATTCTAACATCCTCTTTCCTATCCCCCACCCACCCAAAAATCTAGATTCTTCCCAACCATTTTTTTTATTAAGGCAACTGTGTTAATAATAACACTGTGTTTTATTAAGGCAACTGTGGATTTTGTAGGTTGCTGTGTTTATTGTGTTTCGAATAATGTGACTTCGCACAAGGAAAGTACCTGCTGTTTACAAAGCCAGAGAAGACCAAGTTGGGTAGTTTTCTCTGCGCTTTTAGAAATTGACTAGAAGGGATTGAAATTGATATTGGGCTCACTACAGGCAGCCCTCGACTTGCAACAATTTGTAGCTTTGAATAGATACAAACAGCACTGGAAAAAGGGACCATTTTTTCACACTTATGACCGTTGTAGTATGGTGAATAAAAAGTTGAGAACCACTGCTCTACACCAACCAAAGAATTAGTCACGCCAAACACGTTCTGTTTCCAGGAGCTCCTATTTACCTCAGCGTTGTAAAGTCTATTTTTTATGCTCCAATCTGAAGAACAATCAATATTTTATAACCGTTGTGTTATCATGTCCCAGCCATAGCTGTGATGATTTGTCACTGCAGCGTCTTACACATAAAAAGGGCTTCTATTAAATATCCTGTCTTGGTTTCCCTATGAAAGTCTAAGTGCAAAAATATAGAACATGATATATTTTTAAAATTGTAATTGTCATAATGTAATTGTTATAATGTTTTTTTAAAAAAACATTATAATTGAATGCTAGAAGAAGAGCCTGATTTTACGAATGAAAGCAATGAAACAATGAAGGATCTTGACTTCTTTTAAGACCAGGAACAAAGGTGGGCTATTGGGGGTTCTCAGGGGTTTGGGACATCCTCTAGCTAAGATTCTGTGCAGTTTGGAGAACCCCGCAATCCCACTCCTGGCTGGCCCCTCCCACCCCACCCCTCCCCTCCCTGGAGTTCCCACGTGGCCCATTTTGGATTCAGGTAAGTGCAGGGTGCGCGCAGCGCCTCGGGGAGAATGAAAAACGGGCCTACCGGAAGTTCAGGAAGGCTGAAAATGGGCCTCCAGAGCCTGGGGAAGCCATTTTCACCGTCCCGGAAGCTCGAGGAAAGCCTCCGGGGCCCGGGGAGGGCAAAAATGCCCCCCTTGCCGCCATGGTGCAGGAGGCTGACTAGGCCATGCCCACGATGGCCATGCCTACCCAGCAAGCGGGCAGAGAACCCCTTGCTAAAATTTTTGAAGCCCATCCCTGACCAGGAACCACTTCCAGAAAAAGGTATACCGATGAAAATTACATTACACATTATACCGAATAATTAACAGCCACTCTCATGGTATGAAGTGTGGTCAGTGGTCCTGAATAATGCATTTTCGGCTCTGTATGAGAACTGAGACAAAGGAGCAAGTCAGCTACGGTCTCAGGATAACCCTTAAACTTGAGCTCCTTAGCACGGAGTGCATTTATCTCTGTTAGAAGATTCCAAAATATGTTTCTTGGCTGAGAAAAGAGACAATTGTTTTTCTACAGGGTCACAAAGCGCTTGTCTGACAATCCAGACACTAATTGCCGATGATCCCTCCATCCTAAAGAGCTAATCATAGTAACAGTGTCAATAAAGAGCAGCCTTTGAAGAAAAAGGCTCTGAAAAGGGTGGGAAAGGGAGACACAACGGATGTGCTTCCTTGCTATGATTGGTTTGGCAAGAAAAGAGGAGGAGGAGGAGGAAGAGGAGGAGAGAACAAATGTGAAGAAGAAAAATGTTTTTTTTTTTTCTTAAAGTCCCAAACTAAACAGCTTCTGGTATTTAGAGCAGCTTCTGACTCATAATTCAGAGAAACTCATGATGGCAGCTTCGAAGAATCTGTTTCCTTAAGACAAGTCCAACACAAATCTCTCTAAATTCTTTCTGGGGGAATGCGAAGACTTGACACCCTATCTTCTTGGCAGAAAGACCTGCTAACGTGTCAACTTCATGTGCAAAGTTTATTTTGATTTCTTTAAGGCACACCCTATAGCCAGATGTAATAAATTGGGTGGAAGGGAAGGGAAATAGGCCTTTGCGATAGTGACATATTCTATCAGTGGTTGTTGTGACCTAGGCTTACTGAGTCACTACAATACACAATTAGTCCCCCAAACCCCACTATTTTATTGTAACAGCTGAGAATTATGTTCATTCCCAGCTGAGTCCCAATTAGTTGTGAAACAAGTCCTTCGGAAGAAGTCCTTCGGGATAATCACCAACCTTTATCTTCTTTGACACCCTGCCAAAGGCCTTACTTGGCAAAGCCCCATGAAGTTCAGAAACAAACAAGAGATGCCGACTGGAAACAGCGTTAGCAACGTTGCTTTCCTGCAAAAGGCCCAAGTGCCTTTGTTTCTCTTTTAAGCCTTATGGGAGTGGCCAATCATCTCCTGGCCTTACTCCCGAGTCATCCTTTTTGCTTTAGCTGCTCTTGCCTTCTGGCAGTTCTGTGCATGTGTGCACTAGGAACAGGCTCCTCCTGTTCCTCTGCCTCTCTGCTGTCCAACTCTGGGGGCTCCGGAGTCCGCCCATCACTCCCAGATGGCCCTGGCCCCATCTCTGCCTCTGATGCAGAGCCCTCGTCGGGGCCTTCCCCAGACTCCAGGACTGGCCCATGTTCCTCCCCAGACTCCTGCTGGCGGACCACAACAGTGGTCTCCAGAAAGGCTTGTCATGTTTGAGCTCAGAACACAAGGTTGGCTCAGTGCTTTTAGCCCCCTCTGGGTCTAAGAAGGTGAAATGTAAGAAAAATCAATCCAGAAACTGGCTGAATAAGCCATGAATACATGATTTATCAGACTGCCTCTGGGATGGTCAACAAAGCATAGCTGAAATACATTTTGGCTATGCAAATGTCTTGAAGAAAAAAATCCCTTGCATTCTTCTTTTAGTTTTCATTCCATTAGATGAAAGAGTTTTTTGGGGGGGGGCGGGAGGGGAGAATTTTAATGGATGGCATTTGTGTACAGATAAGATGGCCAAGGAGAACATGGGATGTTCTGTGTTTCATATACAAATATCCTTTCAATCTCTGTACCCTTCCATTAATTCCAAAGGAAAAATAACTCTCCCATGGAGGGATTCCCCCCCCCCAACTGCAGGGCTACTACCCTGTTTTCCCAAAAATAAGACCTCCCCGGCAGTGGTGAAATCCAAATTTTTTTAGTACAGGTTCTGTGGGCATGGCTTGGTGGGCATGGTGTGGCTTGGTAGGCGTGGCAGGGGAAGGATACTGCAAAATCTCCATTCCCATCCCACTCCAGGGGAAAGGATATTGCAAAATCTCTATTCCCACCCCACTCTGGGGCCAGTCAGAGGTGGTATTTGCCGGTTCTCCGAACTGCTCAAAATTTCCGCTACCGGTTCTCTAGAACCTGTCAGAACCTGCTGGATTATACCCCTGCTCCCCGGATAATAAGCTCAATCGGGCTTTTGAGCGCATGCGCTAAAATAAGCCCTCCCTGAAAATAAGCCCTCCCTGAAAATAAGCCCTCCCTGAAAATATTTAAAAGCATGTGCATCCGATCCCTGCCATTTCCTCTGGTTAGGATTAGGGAGACAGAGCTGGAAATCAGGTAAGATGGCAAGGGGAGCCCCGTCTTGCTCCACGCACCCCAAAATAATAAGACCTCCTTGAAAATAAGGCCAAGCGTTTATTTCAGGGTTCAAAAAAATATAAGACAGGGTCTTATTTTCGTGGAAACACGGTATCACCCCTAAGGCTGAATCCTTGTTTTGGGAAATTGTTGGAGCATCTCTCCTTCTCTGGAAAGAGTTTGGAGAAAGTTTCCACCTAACTTTGTCTCCATACACACAGAGATAGTCCTCGACGTACAACGGTTAATTTAGCGATTGTTCAAAGTTACACCACCACTGGAAAAAGTGACTTAGGACCTTTTTTTTTCCCCCCACACTTACAACGGCTAACCGCTTCCCTGTGATCACGTGATCCAAATTCAGACACTTGGCAACTGACTCATATTTATGACGGTTGCAGCGTCCTGAGGTCACACGATCCCCCTTTTGAGACCTTCTGACAAGCACTCAACAGGGAATTCAGGTTCACTTCGCAACCGTGTTGCTCACTGAACAACTGCAGTGATTGACTTAACAGCCGTGGCAAGAAAGGTCATAAAACAGGGCAAATTCCCTTAACATTTGTCTCCTTTAGCCGCAGAAATTTGGGGCTCAGTTTTGGTCGTAAGTCAAGGACTACCTGTACAGTAGTGGCCAAAATTGTGGAAACCTTTTGAGAAAAGTGTATTTTCTACAACTAGCTAATAACAACACTTTTTTGGGAGTAGTACGATAAAATTATATATCAATGGAAAGATAATTGAATTAAGAATGGAATGCAATAACTTTTATGAAGGATTTGCTATTAGAACAGCAGTTACAGTATAAAGAAGAAAAGGGAAACACGTAGAAAAAACCGAGATATACAAAAATTATCAGCACAGAAAAAACGAGATATACAAAAATTATCACCATGCCAGTTAATTCTTAGTTGGGTAACCTTTAGCATGAATTGTTGCCTTACAACATCTTCTCATGGAGTGAACCAAGCCTTTTAGTTCTGCAGCTGTTCTAATGTGAAACCAAGATTGAAGGATGGCTTCTATTAACTGGGTTTTATTGCTGGGTCGCTTCTGACTAACCAGTTTCTTTAGTCGGCTCCATAGATTTTCAACTGGGTGAAGGTCTGGGCTATTCCCAGGCCATTCCAGCAGTGGAATAGGATTATCTTGAAACTCCAAAAAAAAAAAGTGGTGTTATTAGCCATCAAAAATACACTTTTCCCAAAAGGTTTCCACTTAATTTTGGCCACTGGATAATTGCACAGGGCTTTTTGTACTTTCTAAGCCTGGTGTGTCTCTGCAAATAGCCAAATCATAGGAGGAGGAAAAGAAGAGAATCCGAATTGACTTTGTTTCATGACCTTTTGGGTTCCCTTAATCCCAGTCACTCCATTCTGACGACAATTACCAGTGTACCTGTTGTTTGCTATCGGTAATGCAATTTCAAACTTGGCAAGGAATTGGAAATACTGCTCTTCGGTTTCCTTGGTGAACCCCGTCCCGACCATCAGCATCCGGAGGTCCTCGGATTTGATCACGCCGTTCTTGGCGATCGACTTTGAGCTTTTGATGTTGAAGATCCTCTGCAGGCATTCAGACAACCACACCGGGTCAAGGAAGTAGAGGTTCCTCAGCCCGTGGCTTGTGTCTGGGAAATGCATCAGCGTCCCAGTTTCTATCAGGAAATTGATGGCTATGGGAGGAAAGGAAGATATCACAGTCAGGCTAATGGTGCAAATGCTTTTAATTACCCCCATCACTTCTTTCTGGATTGCCATTCAGAAACCGCAGTCTATCTTTAAATTCCTCTGTACCAGGGACCTTTCTGCTCCGTTCATTCTCTTAAGATTTCTTTCTTTTTTTTTTTTTTTAAAGCACACAAATAAACATACAAAACATCTTTTCAGAACAGAGCATTGATCTGGTCATAAATTTGTTCAACTTTTTGTTCATCTTTAACAGAATGTTATATATTCTATTTTTGCCATAACACTTATCACATATCTCAACTATTACCATCTTATAGAAAGCTAACTCATATTCACTTAATCAAAGCAATTACCCTTCTATTAATCCACCTTAAATCTTGATTCAATTAATACCTCATAATACATTTCACAATTCTTACCCCAAATACTCACTATTAAGAATACAGTTCAAACATGTTTATATTTCTAAATCTTATTTCCATTTCTAGAACTTCCTTACATTTTATTATTACTTCATATAATATTCATTAAGTCTTTATTTATTACTTCATCAAATTTAAATCTTATCTCTAATCTTGAAAATATACCAATTTAACATTTAAACAAAGTTCTTAATTCAAATAACACAACATAATACAATTCACAATTATTTCCCTAAATTCTGTCTATTTAACAGTACCATTTATATAAAAGCCAATTTAAATGAGTCTTATTTAGTAAATCATAATCCCATATCATTTCAATTTTCTTTTCTTTTTGCTTTAAATAAATGCATTCTCTTAAGCTTTCAATGCTGTGGCAGACAGAGCAGGAGAATATTCACATTACTGGGGGAAAAAAATACAAAAGACGTCTACAAAGCTCCACACTGCAATCTGGCCCAAAGCCAATCACATTGTTTCCAAATGAATTCCTAAACTTTGAAATGCATTCCTCGGAGAATTGCTAATAGTCCATTTCGACTTGCAATTTATTCATAGGCGGTCCTAGACTTAACAACCATTCATTTAACGATTGTTTAAAATTACCATGGCAACGACAAAAGTGACTTATTCCTGGCCTCTCCCATTTATGACAGTTGGAGCATCCCCCAACTGTTTTTGTTTTGTTTTTTGTCTTTTAATGACCCCGTAATCCCTTGCATTGGGGTGGAATCAGGCAGGGGTGAAATGTTCCCGGTTCGGACCGGATTGCCCAATTCAGTAGCGATGACGGCAGGTGGTTCGGAGAACCGGTAGCAAAAATCCCTCCCCCCCCACACTTGCCCAGCTGAGCCGCCCGATCATCAGAGGTTTTTTCTTAACACTTCATGTGATCTTAATTCTATCCCTCTGTTTATGCAGCCTAGGACTGTGTTGGCTTTTTTGGCAGCTGCTGCACACGGCTGGCTCATATTTAAGTGGTTGTCCACTAGGACTCCAAGATTCCTCTCACAGTTACTACTATTGAGCAAGGCACCACATATACTGTATCTGTGCATTTTGTTTTTCTTGCCTAAATGTGATTTCTTGCCTAAACCATGTGATTTACTTAACAACTGCAGTGATTAACGACTCTGTCAAGGAGGTTGTTCGTATTTTGTCTTAAACGGTGGGCCCTCTTGAATTTCTGACAGGTGGAAAAGCATATATAAATGGATATCTTCATTGTTATTCCCTCTGTCTTTTATAATATCCATTCCTTCTTGAAAAACACCCCCATGCAAATCACCCTAGGAATTTCTTATGACACAATGGCTAACCTTGCTGCTTTCACTCGGGGAAAAATGCAGCTATGATGCAACCGCAGCTGACATTTTTGGGTTTCATGAACACCAGAAAAAGCTTGCCACCACAACTTTGCAAACGCAGGCTTAGTCTGTGAGCAGAATCTACTTGTACGCTGCCAACCATACTGCACACCTAGCCTCTGATAAAATCATTCCATGTATATCTACCGGACTGCATGTCTTCATAATCCTTGATGTCATTGGCTGGAGTTTTCTCAATGATTCCTTGTATTTCCTTGTCGGTGAGATATTGCACGCTATCGTTTTGGCTTCTCCTCTGTTGCTCAATGGTGATGGATACTTGAAGGCTCAAATAGCTCCTCGGGACCTGTTACATGATAGTGCAAATCAATCTCTTCATCAAAGCAAAGTATCTGTTCAGTTTTATGTAGCACATTCTGGTCGCTGAGACTAGGAATGAAATTGAGTCTGCAGTTATGAAAAGGCTGTCTTTTTTTTTTCTTTCCATACATTAACTGGAATTCAGGATCAACCAATAAAAAGGCCTTAGTTCTGGATGCAAAAAGTAAAGAATACTTTATTAAGTGTAGGCTAATAAAGTAGGCTAGTCAACTGCTCAAAGATATGGGTGATGGTCATTGACTAGTCTAGGCAAACTGGTTCTTTCCAAGCAGCTCCATGAAAATGGCCCATTTAACAACTTCCAGTAGGACCGGAAGGCCCGTTTTTTGCTGTCCCCAGCCTCCAGGGCCTCTCTAGGAGTCTGGGAGGGCAAAAACGGCCTTCCCCACCTCCCCGGAGGTCGTCTGGAGGCCAAAAGCGCCCCATTTGACAACTTCTGGTGGGACCAGAAGATGTCAAACGGGGCATATTCAGCCTCTGGAGGACCTCCGGGGGTGGGGAGGGCCGTTTTCACCCTTCCCATACTCCTAGAGAGGCCCTGGAGCCAGGTGAGAAAAAAAAAACAGGCCTACCGGGCCATCGCGTGCCAGAAGCGGGGGGAATGGGGATCGCGCGCACATGTGCAGGGGCGGGACACATAAAATTATGGGTGTGGTTACGCACGCGTGCGCGACCCCCCCCCCCGGCACATGATGGCAAAAAGATTAGCCATCACTGCCCTAGAAGATGTGGTTCACCAAGCTCCGGAAAGCCAAACCTTCTCCCTACTTGACATAGAAGGTTAAGGAGATAAGGCTAGAAAAGCTATTCCCTGACCCTGTAATTCTTTCAGATTTATTCCTATATAAGATGAGATCGAATGAGTTGGAATTAGAGCCATACTCAGAAGTCACACCCAGTCATAAAGTAAATATACATTGTGCAGACTAATTTGTTCCACCATCCAACATCTGCATGTTCTGGGCACACAACTGCAGCTTAAGGAGTCTTAACGTGTACTAAACAGTGCCATGTTTATTATCACTTCTCAGCAGGGCTTACGTGTCTCTTAAAAATGACAAAACGGAGAAATCCCCGAAACCGCCCCTTCCCCCATAGAAAATCACACACCAGTCTCCCAACAAGCCTCTGTGAACTGATGGAATTTCCGACATCCTTCATATTTGTGCTGATGTGGAAGATCAGCTGCCGCAACCCATCCAGACCTTCCAATGTTCTGCACGAGAGTTCACTGCAAAAAGAAATGGCAAGAGAAAAATCGCATGTAA
Source organism: Pantherophis guttatus (assembly GCF_059756535.1). NCBI lineage: Eukaryota > Metazoa > Chordata > Lepidosauria > Squamata > Colubridae > Pantherophis > Pantherophis guttatus. Next base: position 11,323,461 of record NC_142075.1, on the reverse strand, counting down.
CCCCTATTGTTATTGGGGATAGCAATAGCAATAGCACTTAGACTTATATACTGCTTCATGGTGTTTTGCAGTACTCTCTGAGAGGTTTACAGAGTCAGCCTATCGCTCGCCCCTCCCAACAATCTGGATCCTCATTTTACCCACCTTGTAAGGATGAGAGGCTGAGTCAACCTTAAGTTGATCAGGATTGAACTGCTGGCAGTGGGCAGAGTTAACCTGCAATACTACATTCTAACCACTGCGCCACCACAGCTCTTAGTGACACTTCTAATTTCATAATCTACCCCTAGATTTCCTACTGGTATTTCACCCATGGATGAATCAAGACTGACCGTCCTTAGCTTTTTGAGGTAAGCCAAGATTAACTCAGCATTCCTTGTTACATTTGCCTCTTAACCAGTGGCGTTATTGCTGAAAACAGAAAGGAAAATATTTGGCTAAGTACCTAGTCCTGTTCCTTATTATTAGCAAAATTGGCTTCCTTCACTGATGTCGTTTTGCACCCATATCCAACTTACTGCAAATGCTTAAATGTGATGTCGGGAAAACCTGTGGCTCTTGAACCTGAGGGAGATCGACAGAGGGCCAGGACGTAGGCTCTTAGGGTGGCAATCCTCTCGACACGGAATTTGGTTTCAATGAGGTCCAGATGCGTCCCTACCACCAACACAACTGAATTTGGAGCCTTGGCCTGGAAAGAGAGAGTGGCATTAAGCTATGGTTCATTGAAGCCACAGTTGGTTGGGAGAGTCAGAATGAACTGGATTTGGTCTTGCAGGTAAACATTTCCTATTTGGCCAATGACTGCTTCATATGAAGAACGGGGGCAGGAATTGGGTATGTCTAGTCTAGCGAATGGGACATGGTGGCTCAGTGGCTAAGATGCTGAACTTGTTGATCAAAAGGTCGGCAGTTCAGCGGTTCAAATCCCTAGTGCCGCGTAATGGGGTGAGCTCCTGTGACTTGTCCCAGCTTCTGCCAACCTAGCAGTTTCGAAAGCATGTAAAAAATGCAAGTAGAAAAACAGGGACCACCTTTGGTGGGAAGGGAACAGCATTCCGTGCGCCTTTGGCGTTGAGTCATGCTGGCCACATGACCATGGAGACGTCTTCGGACAGCGCTGGCTCTTCAGCTTTGAAACGGAGATGAGCACTGCCCCCTAGAGTCGGGAATGACTAGCACATATGTGCAAGGGGAATCTTTACCTTGACCTAGTCTACTGAAAAGAAGAGCTAGTGGTGACATGATAGCAGTGTTCCAATATTTGAGAGGCTGCCACAAAGAAGAGGGAGTCAAGCTATTCGCCAAAGCACCTGAAGGCAGGACAAGAAGCAATGAACAGAAACTAATCAAGGAGACAATCAACCTAGAATTAAGGAGAAATCCCCTGTCTTTGCTTCATCACTGGTGGCTTTTAAGAAGAAACTAGACAACCATTTGTCTCAAATGTTATAGGGCCGTGATGGCAAAACTATGGCACGCCTGCCACAGGTGGCACATGGGTTCCTCTCTGCGGGAACGCAAGTGTCGCCCAGCTACGCTCCACCGTGCATGCACATGTGCCTTCTGCCAGCCAGCTGATTTTGGGGTCTTTGGCACATGGGGTACATGTGGGCGATGTGTGCGCATGTGGGAGGGGTCTTGCATGCATGCGTGGGGTTTGGGGAGAGCGCAGGGGGAGTGGCGCACCCCCAGTGCCAAAACGGGCCACGGGGGGTGGGGGTGCGGCATGCCCCCCTGCGGCCCGTTTTTGGTCCCAGGAGGCTTCAGGGAGGCTTGCCAGGCCCCAAATGGTTTGTGGGGGGGTTATGTACGCATGCGCAGGGAGGGAGTATGGGAGGTTGCGCACACATGTGTGAGGGTGGGGGAGTGCAGGGGGGTCACGGGCATATGCATGGGGGGAGCATGGGAGGCCACATGTGCATGCGCAGGGGCGTGGCGTGTGGGGGGACATTGCATTATAGGTGTGGGCACATGCGCATATGATCCCCAAGTGCTCCCCACGCTTTTGGCATGTGGCGGCAAAAAGGTTAGCCATCACTGTTATAGGATCTCCTGCTTGAGCAGGGGGTTGGACTAGAAGCCCTCAAGATCCCTTCCAACTATGCTTCTGTTTAAAGTTGGTCTTGCCTGGCATCCCTCTGGAAGTCTTAGGTAGGGCAGACAAGCAAACCAGAGATAAACTAGGAAATACATGTGTCTATAACTGCCACCATTTGCTTATCACCCAATGGCATAGTACAGTGATAGCTAACCTTTTCCGGACCGAGTGCCCAAAGCACAAGCACGCGAACCCCCAAAATTCAATGCGTGTGCGCCCCCCGCATGCCCCCCGCCCCCCATGAATTTACGGCAGAGACTCGAAGACCAGCTGGCTGGCGGGAGGCGTGCGCGCATGCGCAGCAGAACTGAACTGGGGTGACAGCTCACGTGCCACCAGAGAGGGTGCTGCGTGCCACCTCTTGCACGCGTGCCATAGGTTCGCAATCCCGGGCATAGTAACTCCAGTTTTTCAAATAATCCACAAGGCCTACATTCAGACATCATGTACAGGACATGACATAATGCTTCATGATGAGGTAGATACCGGTATCTCATTAAGAGGATTTTTTAAAAAAAACAAAACTTCTCCTGCACATCCTATCTGTTTTTCTGCCTGTATCGTGAAAGAAAATTAGTTGATATCTCAACAACAAAACAGCTTGGACCCTGACTCTGAAGAATTATGGGAACTGAAATGTAATATATTTGGAGGGTAATAGAGAAGGAAGCTTCAGCTAGATGTTCATGAACATGTTTCTGGAGTCAACCAATGGTGGTATTTAGCCGGTTCTATCCGGTTCGTGCAAACCGGTAGCGGCGGCTGTGGGAGGCTCTGCCTACCAGCCCGGATGTCATCACGTCCCGTTTTTGACGCTCTGCGCATGCGCGAGCACTTTTGCGAACCGGTAGCAAAGGTAAGTGAATACTACCCCTGGAGTCAACATTAGGAACAGACAAAATACGGAGCCATATAGGGGTGACGGTTGGGTTCTAGTTGATGTAAAGATGTCAACCTTGAAGGATTTTAACATGAAGCTATTCCAAATGAACAATGGCGTTTGCCAAACTTGTCTAAGCCTCTCTATACATCCCCTGGGGCACAGGCGTTCTACGGCTTTGCTCCTACCTCAATACTGAGTAACCAGAACTGAAGATTCGCCACAGCTTCTTCTCCCAGTGCCAAGTTCCAGATGACAATGTACAATGCCTTATCTGTGAAGAAGCACTGGTTGACTGTTGACATGCTGGCGGGGCCTCCGATATCCCAGACGTTCAACTCAACGGCGTCAACCTAAGTGGACAAAGAGCTACATTGAAGGGACCGAATAGCCCCTCAATAGCAGTTAATTTAAACGAGAGAGAGAGAATGGTGAATGCATAATGAGCTTGCGCCCTCCAACACCTCCATAATGTAGGGCACCTAGGCGTCAATGGGCATTAATGTTCAAACTGAAGAAAGAGCACTTGTTACAGGGGAACGATCCCTTCCCACACAGGAAATGTAACTTGATTGCTTGCTTTTAAGGCAGCCACACATTTTCAGCGTTAAGATTTAGAGTGGAAGCCAGCTCCGACAGAGAAGAGCCGTCGTGGTCCTGTTCTACATCCATCCAATCAGGGGTGGGCTGCTGGGGGTTCACAGGGATTCGGGAGAACCTCTAGCTAAGATTCTGTGCAGTTCGGAGAACCCCCAAATCCCACTTCTGACTGGCCCTACCCTGCCCATCCTGCCCATCCCAGGAGTCCCCACGTGGCCTGTTTTGGATGCAGGTAAGTGCAGGGCATGCATGGAGGCTCGGGGAGGGCAAAAAACCGATCCATTTCCAGACTCCAGAGGGCCTCCAGAGCCTGGGAAGGCTGTTTTCGCCCTCCCGGAGGCTCGAAGAAATCCCCTGGAGCCCGGGGAGGGCAAAAACGCCTCCCTGCCATGGTGCAGGAGGCCAATTAGGCCACACCCACCCAAACCCCTTGCTAAAAATTTTTAAGCCCATCCCTGCATCCAACCAGTTAACCGGCTGCTAAATTTGCAAAGCATTCAATGACCCAGAATAAAGGTTCTAATTCGAATCCCACTGAAAGCTCCCGGTGTGAAAGGCTCCACAGGGAAAGCAAAGGGTAGATGCCAACAGCCCTATTTTGAAATACGCGGGAATCAATTCAGTAGTCATTCACCTCCAACGTCTTCTACCGATTTGACCTTTTCATGCAGATTCTGAGCAGGGTACAAATTAGATAATGGATTCTGGAATTCGATGATGACACCTCCTCGCTGTCTGAATCTGCTGCCAGCTCTGCTGGCCGCTGGTGGGCAACACAACAGATGTTTCTCTTTTCTATTTACCTTGGATTTGAATCCAGCAGGTCTCTGGAGCTCCCATCGTGTGGTCCGGATAGTGGCATTGTCAGGCATTGAAAGATAAGATTTCCCTGTCTGCAAGATCTCAACCAAGGTGGATTTTCCCTGTCGGGGAGGACCTACCACCACCATTTTCATCACATTACATCTCTCTGCTTTGCGTAGCTGAGCGCGTAAGTAGGCTAAAATGGTCTTGGGTCCTGCAGGTGGAAGGGATGGAGAAATCATTGGTAGATGGTAAAGGCAAAGGCTTCCCCTTTCCAGCTGTGTTCAACTCTAGGGGGCAGTGCTCATCTCCATTTCTTAGCCAAGTTAGCCAATGTTGCCTGAAGACACTTCTGTGGTCATGTGACCAGCATGGAACATTGTTACCTTCCCACCAAAGTGGTACCTACTTATCTACTTGCATTTGCCTGCTTTCGAACTGCTGGGTTGGCAGGAATGGTAGATGACAGTTAATTACTTTGTGCAGGGCAAGCAACCTCCAATCATCTTGGATTAATTTTCAAAGCCCTCTCTAAGCAAACAACCTGGGCCCTGAATTAGAGCTATCTGGGGATCTAGCAATATCACTTAGACTTATATACCGCTTCATAGTGTTTTTACAGCCCTCTCTAAGTGGTTTACAGAGCCAGCCCCTTGCCTCCAGTAATCTGGATCCTCATTTTTACCGACCTCGGAAAGATGGAAGGCTGAGTCAACCTTGAGCCGGTGAGATTTGAACTACTAAACTGCAGGTAGCAGTCAGCTAAAGTAGCCTGCAGTGCTACACACTAACCACTGCGCCACCTTGGCTCTTTATCATCTTCATCTCTCTCACCAAGAACTCCTCATTTAAACCTGAGCTACAAATATTCTCCTTTATTGGAAGCACTTTAATATTTTCCCTGTTTTTTCCAAATTGTTCTCTCATTCTCTCTTCCTCCCCCTTCCTCTCCCTCCCTCTCCCTTTCTCTCCCTCTCCCTCTCTCCCCTCCCATCCATTCCTTCTCCCTCCTTCTCTCATTCCCTCCCTCTCCCTTTCTCTCCCTCCTTCTCCCTCTCCCTCCCTCTCCCTTCCTTCTCCCTCCCTCTCCCTCTCTCCCTCTCCCATCCATTCCTTCTCCCTCCCTCTCCCATTCCCTCCCTCTCCCTTTCTCTCCCTCTCCTTCTCCCTCTCTCTCCCTCCCTCTCCCTTTCTCTCCCTCTCCTTCTCCCTCTCTCTCCCTCTCTCTCCCTCTCTCCCCTCCCATCCATTCCTTGCAAGTGTGGGAAGTATGATGACTAAAGAAAAAAAAAACTCCAAAATGAATCAATAGGAGTTTTTTAAAAAAAATAAATAAAAATCTTGGGTTCTCCCGATTTAAACTTAGGGCTGAATACGGAAGATCTATATTGCAAAAAAATAAACCAACCGATGGACATCGTCAAGCAATAATAGGCCCATTCAAAATGAGTAAAAACCAGAAGCCCGATTTTTATGTGAGCCAAGGATCCTTAATTTCCAGTTATGGTTTGTCTTGAGTGTTGCAGAGCTGCCAATAAATTAAGTTGCAACAGAAACAACCGTTCTGAAAAATATAACCTTAGGCCAGGAAGTGACAAAACTGACATCGCTTGGTTGCGGGATGTCAAAAACTATGACTTTCTGCAAAATAATAAATGTGGCCTGTCATTTCTACAGCGCTTACTCAGAAACATAGGAGTGGGGTGGGGTGGAAAAGTAGAATCCATTAAATGGCTGTCTTGTGAGCTGCTGTTTGAAAGAGAAGGTGGCCTGCAAAGGAACTGGTCGAGCTGAATTTGAATCGCATGGAAAAACCTGAAGTCTGCAATTCTATTCCGTAACCACCACGACCTGGACAGAGGCCATTCCATATTGCCCACCGTTCAATAATAAATAAAATCAGGGCTTGGTTTGGATTTTCTCCCCGTTCGAACAGCTGAGATGAATCAGTTACAGGAAGGGAAGTACCTCACCCTCTTTTCTGATCTCCGTTGGAAGATTGCCAATGTTTAGATCCTCAATATCCAGCTGCCAAAGATTAACCAGTTGTCCCAGTTCAGTAGGAAGCTCCTGGATGCCTGGGTTACTATGAAGAAAGTTTAGTTTAGTTTAGTTAGTTAGTTTAGTTTAGTTTAGTTTTATTAAATTTGTATACCGCCCTACTCCTGAAGGACTCAGGGTGGTGAACAGGCACAAGATAAAATACAGAAATACAAAAGTTAAAAACAATTTAAAACCAAATTAAATCATATTGGCCCACGACAATTAAAATCCCAATAAATTTAAAACAAATTAAAATTTCAATTTAAAATTTAAAAGAAAGGGGAGAAAAATTAGGCCAGGCCGGCTTGCTGGAATAAGAGGGTCTTAAGAGCACGGCGGAAGGTGCACAGATCCGGGATCCTCCGTATCTCCGGGGGGAGCTCGTTCCAGATAGTGGGTGCCCCCACAGAGAAGGCCCTCCCCCTGGGGGCCGCCAGTCGACACTGCTTGGCTGATGGCACCCGGAGGAGACCCTCTCTATGAGACCGTACCGGCCGGTGGGAGGCTATTTGTGGTAGTAGGTGGTCCCGTAAATAACCAGGTCCTAAACCATGGAGCGCTTTAAAGGTGGTAACCAAAAGAAAAGGACAACATCCTTGTCAACTGATCCACATCCTTGCCCAGGGCGACACCAAAGTGCAAGTTGGCAACAAGTCTAGCCTTCAAATGAATATTTGGAAACTGTTAGCTTAGGCAAAACCATCATCAAATTTCAATGGGAAAGAAAAATGAAGAGAATAACGGAGTTGGAAGCAACCCTCTGCTCAAGCAGGAAACCCTATACCAGTGATGGCTAACCTTTTCGCCATCACGTGCCAGGAGTGGGGAGTGGGGGGGGATCGCATGTGTGTGTGGCCACACCCATAATTCTATGCGCCCCGACCCCGCACATACGATCCCCCCACTCCCCGTGCTCCTGGCATGCGATGGCCCAGGAGGCCCATTTTTCTTTTTCACCTGGCTCCAGGGCTTCTCTAGAAATCTGGGGAGGGCGAAAACAGCCTTCCCCATCCCCCTGGAGGTTCTCCGGAGGCTGAAAACAGCCCATTTCCCTACTTCTGATGGATTCAGAAGACCCGAAAATCAGCTGGCGGAGCTGAGCTCGCGTGCCCACTGATATGCCTATGCGTGCCACCTGTGGCACACGTGCCATAGGTTCGCCATCATGGCCCTATACCATTTCATACCAATGGTTCTCCAATCTCTTCTTAAAAACCTCAGGTGATGGAGCACCTACAACCTCTGAAGGCAAGTCGTTCCACTGATTATTTTGTCGAGCCTGAATTTGACATATGTCTAGCCATTTTATTTAGCTCTCTATTATACTCATTTATTCCTTCTCTTTACTATGTAAGGGGGGTTTCTGGGCTCGCCACATTCTTAAGGTGGGGTGGAAGGAGAGAATAGATAGTGAGGATTTGTTTTGGCTAGGTGACTTTCTTTCTCATGGGAACAGAGGCTGCTCCTGGTGAGAATGGAAGGTGGAGTTTGAAGACACCGGAAAATGTGGATGGAGTGTTTATTGGAGAATGTGACTTTTGAGGGATGTTTCTAACTTACAATATTATGTGGTGTAATTCCCGTTTGTGTGAGATCCGGAATTACAACAAACTAATTTGCCAATTTGATGCCTACCTAAATGAAAGAAATTTGTTTTGGAAAATAGACTTTGCCTATTTCTTTTTGAATGGGTTTGGAAACCCGATATAATTGTTCTAACTGTCAGGAAATTTCTCCTTAGTTCTAAGATGGTTCTGTTTTTGATATGCTTCCATCCATTGCTTCTTGTCCTGCCTTCAGGTGCTTTGGAGAATAGCTTGACTCCCTCTTCTTTGTTGCAGCCCCTTAGATATCGCAACACTGCTATCATGTCTCCCCTAGTCCTTATCTTCACTAGACTAGAGATATTCAATTCTTGCAACTGCTCCTCATGTGCTTTAGCCTCCAGTCCCCTAATCCTCTTTGTTGCTCTTAACTAAGTCTCTTGAACAAATAAAGTTTCTCCACTTTTTTGGTTAGCTAAGATGAAGCACACAAAAGATTGGACTGCCATTTGGCAGAAATGGTGTAGGGTCTCCTGCTTGAGTGGGGGGTTGGACTAGATGGCCTATAAGGTCCCTTAAAAGGTAAAGATTCCCCTCGCACATATGTGCTAGTCGTTCCCGACTCTAAGGGGAGGTGCTCATCTCTGTTACAAAGCCGAAGCGCCAGTGCTGTCCAAAGACGTCTCCGTAGTCATGTGACCGGCATGACTCAACGCCAAAGGCCTTGGTAGTATAGTGGTCTAAACCACCCTGTTATTAAGACCAGCTGCCTGCAATTACTGCAGGTTCGAATCTCGCCAGGCTCAAGGTTGACTCAGCCTTCCATCCTTTCTAAGGTAGGTAAATTGAGGACCCAGATTGTGGGGGCAATAAGCTGACTTTGTATAAATATACAAAAGGATGAAGGCTATTGCTTAGCACATTGTAAGCCACCCTGAGTCTCCGGACTCCGGAGAAGGGCGGCATATAAATCAAATTTAAAAAAAAAAAAAAAGGCGCATGGAACGCTATTACTAATGCTGTTTCCTTCCCACCAAAGGTGGTCCCTATTTTTCTACTTGCATTTTTTACGTGCTTTCGAACTGCTAGGTTGGCAGAAGCTGGGACAAGTCACGGGAGCTCACCCCGTTACGCGGCACTAGGGATTCGAATTGCTGAACTGCCGACCTTGCGATCGACAAGCTCAGCATCTTAGCCACTGAGCCACCACGTCCCTTACAACTCTGTTATTCTGTAATTCTGTAAGGGTCTCCTGCTTGAGCAGGGGGTTGGACTAGAAGACCTCTAAGGTCCCTTCCGACTCTTGTTATTCTGTTACAATGCCTTCTGTTAAATTCCATTTTATGTGTTTCTCAGCAGTGCTGTTAAAAATAATTTCACAAGTTCTCAACAAAATGATAATCTTGGGAAACTTTAAAAAAATCACAAACTTTTACCCAACGTAGGAGTTCATTTATTTCTTTTTAATCTTACCCTCCTTTCCAGGAAAACAACGATCATAGAATATTTTTCTTCAACCATCTCCTACCCCAATGAAAGATAAAATTCAGAGATGGAGATAGGGAATCTCATCCTGTATTTCCCCATTCTTGGGGTCTTCAGTCTCCCAGCTGTGTTGAGCTAAAATTCCTATATCATCTACATCTTGGCAACACTCTCTTGGAATTATGGAAACACCTTCAAAAATATTTGGAGAAGATTGGGAGCGCCCAATCTTTTCACTGAAACTGCCAAGTTCATCAAAGGAAACCTTCGGAGTTTCAGCAAGCCAATGAATTAAATATTCTCCCAAATTAATGAATTAAATACTCTCTACAACTGTTGGGAAGAACTCAACTCACTTTCCTAAGTAGAGTTCTGACAGCCCTCTGAGAAGACAAATAGACTGTGGGACGGAGTCTAGCTGGTTGTCATTCAGATAGAGGACTTCCAACGTCTCGGCCAGGAATTCAGGAAACTGTAGGATATATTCTGGAGAAAGGAAAAAGTAAGGCAAATACAAGTTAGGGAAGAGAAGATCCAGCATACACGCAGTCTGCAAACTAGCCATCAGATTTGATAGGATAAAGCCCAGTGGTGGGATTCAAATTGTGTGTGGGCGTGGCTTGGTGGGCATGGCTTGGTGGGCATGGCAGGGGAAGGAGATTGTAAAATCTCCATTCCCTCCTCACTCCAGGGAAAAGTTACTGCAAAATCCCCATTCCTCCCCCACTCCAGAGGAAGAATACTGCAAAATCTCCATTCCTTCCTCACTCCAGGGGAAGGTTACTGCAAAATCCCCATTCTTCCCCCACTCCAGGGGAAGAATACTGCAAAATCTCCATTTCCTCCCGAACAGCTGGGACTCGGGAGGCAGAGAATAGATGGGGGCGGGGCCAGTCAGAGGTGGTATTTACCGGTTCTCCAAACTAAAAATTTCCGCTACCAGTTCTCCAGAACTGGTCAGAACCTACTAAATATCATCTCTGATAAAGCCCCCTGCTCCAGATCCTGTTTGCCTGCTGTCGATCACAGGTCTCAAGAAAGGGACAGGAGCACAATCTGTTATTTATTAATATTTAAATATTCATTTGGCCCATTTTTCCTACAGCAGAGAATTGCCCATGACCACAAGGTGACAGGGGACAAAACTCATGATGAAAAAGGGATGGAGATCAAAAGGGGATTTCAATACACATTATAAAAATAAGAAAACCCTTTCCAATCCTCTGACCCTCTGGAGGAAAATAGCATTTTAAGAAAATAAACCAGAAGGAAGCAGAAGAAAAACACCATGAATATTGGCAGGGGCTACTAATTTGGGGAAATGGATAAAGAGGCTCAGAAGACTACAAATTAATATGGGGGGGGTTGAAGTGGGTCAGAAAGACTTGTTCACATACAGTATCAATTGGTTTTGAGTCATGGTGGTGCAGTGGTTAGAATGCAGTAAAGATAAAAGGAAAAGGTTCCCCTCGCACATATGTGTTAATTGTTCCCGACTCTAGGGGGCGGTGCTCATCTCCATTTCAAAGCCAAAGAGCCAGCGCTGTCCGAAGACGTCTCCGTGGTCATGTGGCCGGCATGACTCAACGCCAAAGGCACACGGAGCACTGTTCCCTTCCCACCAAAGATGGTCCCTATTTTTCTACTTGCACTTTTTATGTGCTTTCGAACTGCTAGGTTGGCAGAAGCTGGGACAAGTAACGGGAGCTCACCCATAGTTAGGTGGCACTAGGGATTCAAACCGCTGAACTGCCAACCTTTCGATCGACAAACTCAGCGTCATAGCCACTGAGCCACTGCGTTCCTTCTAGAATGCAGTATTGCGAATTAGTATTCTTCCAACTGCCAGCAGTTTGATTCTCACCGGCTCAAGGCTGCATCCTTCCGAGGTGGTAAAATGAGGACCCAGATTTTTGGGGGCAAGATGCTGACTCTGTAAACTGCTTAGAGAGGGCCTTAAAGAACTATGAAGTGGTATATAAGCCTAAGTGTTATTGGTTTTACAGCAGGGGTGAAATCCAACCGGTTCGGGCAAATCGCTAGGGATTATAGACATCAGTTCGCCGAACTGGTAGTAATCACCCCTCCTTGGCCCCACCCATGCCTGGCTGGTTGCCGCTCACTCTTCCGGCTGCTCGATATTCCACAGAATTCAATGTTAAATGCAGCAGAGAGAATGCTAATTTTTCTCCCTCCATTAAGAACGGAGCTGCTACAGCCTGTCCCTTTTAAGGTAGTCCTCATGAGGGAGGGAGATGGGGGGAGCAGCTGGAATGGAACCATTTTCGTGAAAGGCAGGAAAATGGGGAAAGGGATTTTCCTGCCTGTCATCCATTCCTCAATCTCAGCACAGACTGAGGGAAGGATGGTAGGGAAGGAATATTCCCCTCCCCATTTTTCTGCCATTCGCGACAAGGAGTGACTGGGTGGGGAGGGGCCAGTGAGGAGCCCCTCGATGTGAGTGATGTCGAGTTGGCCACGCCCACCCAGTCACATGACCCAACAAGAACCGGTAGGGGAATTTTTTTAATTTCACCACTGGTTTTACAGATCATTTTATATACCATCTACATACCATTCAAGAGAGATGAAAAGCAAAAAAGGAATTTAAAAAACCAAAACACTTCCTCACCAGCAATTAAAACTCTGTTGTGGCCCCGCCCTCTGAGCCTATCGCATCGGAGGAAGAAAGCTCCGAACATGAGGGAGAGGAGTCAGCCAGGCCTCCCTCTCCAGGCCCCTCCCCTCTGGCACTGCCTCAGGTGCCGGCCGAGGGAGAGGAGATTAGCCAGGAGCCAGGTGTCTCGGATGAGAGCAAAGAAGAAGAGCCGTCATTCCTGGATGCACGCCAATGAAGGCGTGATAAACGGTTGCAGCAGTTAAGGAGGTGTGCTAGGGATTAGAACTGAATCACTGGACCACACCCCAGAGACTATATAAGAGAGGGTGGTGGCTGGTAAAACTCCGTGACGAACAAAAACAAACTTTGGCTAGTCACTTGAACAACGTCTGAAGCTGCCGAAAGGGATATTGTTTTGCTGGACTATTTGCAATGCGTATGTAATTTTATGTTATCTGTTGCAGTAAAAGCTCTTGGCAGACTGTGCTGATATTGCTGTCAAGTTTGAGATAACGACCTGTGTGCGTGCCAAGTACTTTCTTAACCCTCGGCTGGCTGTGTTTGTGTGTGTGTGTAGACGGGGACAGATCATCCTCAGATAAACAGAGATTAACACTAGGCTTAATACCAGACCAACCATAAACAATACCCTAATCGAGGAACTGCCAGCTCAGAGAAACAAACAGTAAACAGCAGCCTAATCAAGGAACCACTAAGAACGTTCCCACCAACACTGACAGGATAAGCATAAACAGAGAACAAATCCCACTCCCTTCTAGCACTGATGATGTTACCTAGTTGGGTAATGAAATGTTTGCAAGAAAACAACCAAGCTCAGAGAGCACCAAGGACCCACAGCTCCTCCTCCTCCTCCTCCCCCTTCATTCTGCACTCCTCATTCCTTTCTAGTACTGATGATGTTACCAAGCTGGGTAATGAAACGTCTGCAAGAAAACAGCCAAGCTCAGAGAGCACCAAGGATTCCACAGATCTCTTTAAAGGCAAATACTCGGCCTCAGCTAGAAAGTGCAATCAAAGAAGCAGCCATCAAGGATCTTAAATGTACTTGAATATCCTACCACTCCATTCTTCATTTCATCCTGCATATCTGTCTGCCTCTCTAATACACCCGTACCAGGGGTTGAAATGCTCCCTGATCAGACCAGATCGCCCGGTCTGGTAGCGATCTTGGCCGGTGGTTTGGCGATCTGGTAGCAATGGCGGAGCGAAGCCCTGTCCACCCGCCCAGGTGGTCATTACTTCCTGGTTTTAACCAGGAAGTCATGTGTTTTTTACCATCTGTGCCATGCGTAGAAGGTCTGCACGGCACATGTGCTTCCGAACCAGTAAGGAAGGTAATTAGATTTCACCCCTGACCTATCCCACTTACCTATCTCGCTGCCAACGCAGGTTCTGTTCCTTGTAGTGAATAATGGAATCCATTTAGTTTTGGTCCCGTCCTCAATTCTGCAAGCAAATGTAAAGAGAGACCAATCAAACAGGAAGATTTCTTCTGTAAATGTGGCTTAAGAGGAAACCCCCCAAACTCACTTTCCAAGTTGATTCTTGGAGAGATCCAGAGATTTCAACAACTGGCAGGACCACTTCTCTGGAGAAGGTAACATGACTATCTGATTTCCAGAAATTTTCAGGGAGACCAGAACCTGAAAGGGAAAATTGATAATGATGGGGTTTGCGTAAACGTCCCAGGAAAGAGGAACTGTTCAAAATCTGCAAGATGGCAGATGTGGCATGAGGCAGAATTTGACACATACAGGTAGTCCTAATTCTTATGACCACAATTGAGCCCAAAATTTATGTTGCTAAGTGAGAGTTAAATGAGTCTTCCTCCACTTTACGACTTTTCTTGCCACATGTTTGCGCATGCTGGCTGAGGAATTCTGGGAGTTGAAGTCCACAAGTCGTAAAGTTGCCAAGGTTGGAGACCCCTGATCTAAAGTGAAAGTAACACCAGACTAAGCTCCAGCAAAGAGTAAGAGGAGATGAATGGAATCAAGGCTTCTCCATGCAAGGTGGAACAGTAGCGTAATAACACGCTGCCTACATTCTAAGTTCAATATTTTCCATTTCCAGTTAAGGCTAGAAATTCCTCCTGTGCAGGAAATCCTGGACAGCTGTCACCTTCTTCTCTAGAAGCACTGGATGAACATTTCCAGAGTTTTCAAAGCAGTTGGCTGATGTTGCAGGCGACGCATCTGCAAGGAAGTCATGCTGAGAAAAGATGCATAGACGATCCAGACCAGAGGTCTGACTTGCTATCGAACAATTATGCAATGGTACAAATGTGTGTATTTTTTTTAAAATTACAGCTGCCTTCACACCGCATTAATATAACCTTACTGAGGAATGGCAAAGAGAATAAATAAGTAACAGAAGAGCACCACCTAGTGTTCAGATGTGGGTATTTCACTTTCCATGAAAGGAAAGCCAATTTTCATAACCTGAAGTCACAACTACAGTATGTATGATAGTAAGGTGACCATTTGTCCTCCTTTAGGGAGGACAGTCCTTCTTTTGTAAATTCTGTCCTCTCTTGAAAACTGCCCTCCTACATGTCCTCCTTTTCAATATTTGAAGACTCTGGATTAGACACTCGCAATCTAGTTTGCTTGAATCTCAATGTATAGTAGTGGCCAAAATTGTGGACACCTTTTGGGGAAAGTGTATTTTTGAGGTTTGATGCAGGGGTGAAATGCTCCCGGCTGATCTGTCCCCGTCCACACACACACACAAACACAGCCAGCCGAGGGTTAAGAAAGTACTTGGCAGGCACACAGGTCGTTATCTCAAACTTGGCAGCAATATAATCACCGTCTGCCAAGAGCTTTTACTGCAACAGATAACATAAAATTACATACGCATTGCAAATAGTCCAGCAAAACAATATCCCTTTCGGCAGCTTCAGACGTTGTTCAAGTGACTAGCCAAAGTTCATTTTTATTCGTCACAGAGTTTTACCAGCCACCACCCTCTCTTATATAGTCTCTGGGGTGTGGTCCAGTGACTCAGTTCTAATCCCTAGCACGCCTCCTTAACTGCTGCAACCGTTTATCACGCCTTCGTTGGCGTGCATCCAGGAATGACGGCTCTCCTTTGCTCTCATCCCAGACACCTGGCTCCTGGCTAATCTCCTCTCCCTCGGCCGGCACCTGAGACAGTGCCAGAGGGGAGGGGCCTGGAGAGGGAGGCCTGGCTGACTCCTCTTCCTCATGTTCGGAGTTTTCTTCCTCCGATGCGATAGGCTCAGAGGGCGGGGCCACAACACCGGCATGGAGGCGCGTGGTTCAGAGAACCGGTAGCAAAAATCCCTGCCCCCCCCCAATGCCCAGCTGAGCCGCACAATCATCAGAGGCTTTTTTTTTACTTTTAAAAGCATTTTTTCTACAACCTCTTCGGGCAAAAAATGCTTTTAAAAGTAAAAAAAAAAAGCCTCTGATGATCGTGTGGCTCAGCTGGGATCGTCAAAGGCTTTTAAAAGAAAAAAAAGCCCTTTTTTTCTTTTAAATGCCTGTGACGATCCAAGCTGAGTTGCCTGATTGGCAGAGCCTCTTTTGTAAAAAGCCTCTGCCAATCAGGCAACTCAGCCGGGATCGTCAGAGCCTTTTGAAAGCATTTTTTTTACAACCTCTTTGCCGAAAAAATGGTTTTAAAAGTAAAAAAAAAATGGCCACGCCCACCCAGTCACATTTACCCCACCACCACCAGACCACGCCCACAGAAGTAGTCTGCTTTGCCTGTCCTGCTAT
The DNA here is from genome assembly GCF_059756535.1 of Pantherophis guttatus. Classification (NCBI taxonomy): domain Eukaryota; kingdom Metazoa; phylum Chordata; class Lepidosauria; order Squamata; family Colubridae; genus Pantherophis; species Pantherophis guttatus. The sequence goes on along the minus strand of NC_142075.1, from coordinate 11,307,617 downwards.
CACTTCTTTTCAATAAAAGGTTCCTTTGGAAATACCACGTTTTAAGAGTCTATACTTTCTTGGGAGAAGAGGAGAAGCAAGGCCTGACACTCCTGCTGACCTGAGGTTGCAAATAATATAAAGCAAACCGTCCTAATTTATTTTACAGATTAAATGAAGTGTTCCTACCAAAAGGCAGGAACAATCTACTTACTTCAAGCTGGAAGAGGCCCTGTGGAAGATCTTTCAGGGAATTGTCGGAAAAATCTACTTCCTTGAGATGGTTTTTCCAAAACACTGCCAAAGTATCAGGCAGAGAGTCCAGCATATTTCTAGCTACTTTGCAAGATTTCTGAAAATATAAGGGAAAAGTTTGTATTTGTCCATCATCAAAAGTCTCAGCTTTTACACAAGTATGAATCTAATAAGCTTGTGAAAATATATATGAGTTCTAATGATTTACTTATTTACTAAGTCTGCACTACTATTAATCTTCTCATCGTTCCCACCAGCCATCTCCTCCCACTTATGACTGTATGACTGTAATTTTGTTGGTTGATTCATTACGATTTATATTGATATTGTTTCCTGATTGCTTATTTGTACCCTATGACTATCATTAAGTGTTGTACCTTATGATTCTTGATGAACGTATCTTTTCTTTTATGTACACTGAGAGCCTATGCACCAAGACAAATTCCTTGTGTGTCCAATCACACTTGGACAATAAAGAATTCTATTCTATTCTATTCTATTCTATTCTATTCTATTCTATTCTATTCTATTCTATTCTATTCTATTCTATTCTATTCTATTCTATTCTATTCTACTCTACTCTACTCTACTCTACTCTACTCTACTCTACTCTATTTTATTCTATTCTATTCTATTCTACTCTACTCTACTCTACTCTACTCTACTCTACTCTACTCTACTCTACTCTACTCTATTCTATTCTATTCTATGATGGAGATGCATGTTTGAGCTACATCAAAGAATGTCAAGTTTCTTCATTGTACACACACAAACTTAAATACAACATTTCTAGTTGTTAAGAAAGTGAGGACAGGTTTGAAAGAAAGAAACCATTTCTGGCGAAATTTCATGGAGAATTTTTTTCACTTATACAGGTAGTCCTTGATTTACAACAATTTATTTAGTGACCATTCAAAGTTACAACAGCACTGAAAAAAAAAACAAATTATGACCATGTTTCATACAACCGTTACAGCGTCCCCATGGTCACATGATCAAAATTCAGATGTTTGGCGCAGTCTTCTGACAAGCAAAGTCAATGCGGAAGCCAGATTCACTTAACAACCATGTCACTAACTTAATGATTGCAGCAGTGGTGAAATGTAAAATTTGTTACTACCGGTTCTGTGGGCGTGGCTTGGTGGTGGTGGGGTAATATGACTGAGTGGGTGTGGGCAACTTTGTTTTTTTGTTTTACTTTTAAAAGCATTTTTTCTACAAGAGGTTGCAGAAAAAAATGCTTTTAAAAGCCTCTGACAATCAGGCAACTCAGCTGGGATCGTCAGAGGCCTTTAAAAGCATTTTTTTCTGCAATCTCTACGTCAGAAGAGGTTGTAGAAAAAATGCTTTTAAAAGCCTCTGACGATCCCAGCTGAGCCGCGCGATCATCAGAGGCTTTATTTTTTTACTTTTAAAAGCATTTTTTCTACAAGAGGTTGCAGAAAAAAATGCTTTTAAAAGCCTCTGACGATCCCAGCTGAGCCGCGCAATCATCAGAGGCTTTTTTTTTTTACTTTTAAAAGCATTTTTTCAGCCAAAGAGGTTGTAGAAAAAATGTTTTTAAAAGTAAAAAAAAAAAGCCTCTGATGATCGTGCGGCTCAGCTGGGCATGGGGGGGGGGCAGGGATTTTTGCTACCGGTTCTCTGAACCACCTGCCGCCATCGCTACCGGATCAGGCGATCCGGTCCGAACCGGGAGCATTTCACCCCTGGATTGCAGTGATTCACTTAACAACTGTGGAAGGAAAGGTCATAAAATGGAACAAAATTCACTTAACCAGAGCCTCGGTTAGCCATGGAAATTTTGAGCTCAGTTGTGGTCGTACGTCGAGGACCACCTGAACTTACTCAGAGATGTCTTCCAATGTGATTCTCACACATTCTAAAAAATGACGCATTCTAAAATACACCGAGATCACTTAACTTGGATCTGGATACCTTCGAGACCGTCTTCTGCCACCAGTAGCCTCCCACCGGCCAGTCCGCTTCCACAGAGAGGGTCTCCTCAGGGTGCCATCGGCCAAATTATGTTGGCTGGTGACACCCAGGGGGAGGGCCTTCTCTGTGGGAGCCCCTGCCCTTTGGAATGAACTGCCCCCAGAAATTCGTAAAATCTCTGATCTCCGTGTATTTCGCTGTGCCCTCAAAACCTTGTTGTTCCGCCAGGCTGGGCTATCAATATAAAGATTTTAATTGGTTTTAAATGGGATTTTAAATTTGGGGTTTTATTAATTGGGCCTATTATTTAATAATTTTTAAATTTTGTCTGTCTTTGTGCTTTTAATCAGGCTGTACACCGCCCTGAGTCCTTCGGGAAAAGGGCGGTATAGAAATAAAATAAATAAATAAATAAATAAATAAAATAAAACTAGCATGATGATTATCCAGACTCACCAAAGGACAGGCCCACGGTAGTGGAAACACTTTTAAGTTATTGCTAGATGCGTTGAGGCTTTGCAATGATTTCAAGCAGTGCAGAAAGGAAACAGGCAGCTCCGATAATCTGTTGTCTGAGACATCTAATTCCTGCAGTTTTCTTAATCCAATCCAGTTGGTTGCTGGGGGGATAAAAAATCCAAAAGAAAATATCTCACCAAGAAATATGAGAATCTTTGCTAGTTAGGTTTACTTTTGAACTCTTTCTCTGAATTAGTTCTCTCTTTTTTTTTTTATTTGATTTATATGCCGCCCTTCTCCGGAGACTCAGGGCGGCTTACAATGCGTTAAGCAATAGCCTTCATACTTTTGTATATTTTTATACAAAGTCAGCTTATTGCCCCCACAAACTGGGTCCTCATTTCACCTACCTTAGAAAGGATGGAAGGCTGAGTCAACCTTGAGCCTTGGAGAGATTCGAACCAGCAGTAATTGCAGGCATCTGTGTTAATAACAGGGTGCTTAGACCACTGTACTATCAAGGCTCTTCTGGGGCAATTTAATTTTCACAGAATGACAATGGCCAAATTCATACACTACACTGAGCCATCATGCAGTCTATGTGGACTTTGTACATTAGATGCATCCAATCATTGTGATGTGTAAAGATGATTTGTAAGTTAAGAATATTAAGTTGAATATTTATGGCTTAAAGGTAAAGGTTCCCCTCGCACATATGTGCTAGTCGTTCCCGAATCTAGGGGGCGGTGCTCATCTCCGTTTCAAAGCCGAAGAGCCAGCGCTGTCCAAAGACGTCTCCGTGGTCATGTGGCCGGCATGACTCAACGCCAAAGGCACACGGAACGCTGTTACCTTCCCACCAAAGGTGGTCCCTATTTTTCTACTTGCATTTTTTATGTGCTTTCGAACTGCTAGGTTGGCAGAAGCTGGGACAAGAATAGAATGGAATGGAATGGAATGGAACGGAACGGAACGGAACGGAACGGAACGGAACGGAACGGAACAGAACAGAACAGAACAGAACAGAACAGAACAGAATAACAGAGTTGGAAGGGACCTTGGACGTCTTCTAGTCCAACCCCCTGCCCAACCAGGAAACCCTACACCACTTCAGACAAATGGTTATCCAACATCTTCTTAAAAACTTCCAGTGTTGGAGCCTTCACAACTTCTGAAGGCAAGCTGTTCCACTGATTAATTGTTTTCACTGTCAGGAAATTTCTCCTTAGTTCTAAGTTGCTTCTCTCCTTGATTAGTTCCCACCCATTGCTTCTTGTTCTACCCTCAGGTGCTTTGGAGAATAGTTTGACTCCCTCTTCTTTGTGGCAGCCCCTGAGATAACCCCTAAGTAACGTGAGCTCACCCCGTTATGCGGCACTAGGGATTCGAACCACTGAACTACCGACCTTTCGATTGACAAGCTCAGCATCATAGCTACCGAGCCACCACGTCCCATTTATGGCTTAGGGCTTTCCAAAAGAAATGAAGAGTGGAGTTTGTGTATGTGTGTGTTGATGGATGGCCAGAAGGCACACTGAACGTGTTTCAGGATATGAAAAGAAGGAAGAGTTAATAACTTCCAGTGATTTGAGAAGATGTAGTATCTGAACATAAAGAAGGTCACCATAAGTTAAAGGATAGGGAAGTCAAGAAGGAAAGAACGTGTTTTATTTCAATTCCATCCAAAATAAACGGTTGAATTTTGAAGATATCACTCACCATTCTCCTCATCAAATAGTCTTTCCAAATAATTTTTGGCAGCAACGAGTCTTTGGAGTCTAGAAAGGTGCAATAAACCAGAAGGAAGACCTAGGAATCTGTTGTTAGATATGTCAATCTCGAGTAACCTGTGTATTAAAAAAAAAAGTAAGTGGAAAATAGAGAGAAGGGGGGGAGAGATAGGGAGAGAGAGGGAGATAGATAGATAGATAGATAGATAGATAGATAGATAGATAGATAGATAGATAGATAGATAGATAGATAGATAGATGGATATATAGATAGAGATAGAAAGAGAGAGAAAGAGAGAGATAGAAATAAATAGATAGAGTGAGAGAGATGATAGATAGGATAGATAGATAGATAGATAGATAGATAGATAGATAGATAGATATAGAAATAGATAGATAGATAGAGATAGATAGAAAGAGATAGAAAGAGAAAGATAGATAGAAAGATAGATAGATAGATAGATAGATAGATAGATAGATAGATAGATAGATAGATAGAAAAAGAGAGAGAAATAAATAGATAGAGTGAGAGAGATGATAGATAGGATAGATAGATATAGATAGAAAGAGATAGAAAGAGAGATAGAGATAGAGATAGATAGATAGATGATAGAGATAGATAGATATAGATAGATAGAAAGAGATAGAAAGAGATAGAAAGAGAAAGATAAATAAAAAGAGATAGATAGATAGATAGATAGAGATGATAGATAGATAGATAGAGATAGAGATAGAAAAAGAGAGAGATAAAAATAGACAGATATATATAGAGATGATAGATAGATAGAGATAGATAGATGATAGATAGATAGATAGATAGATAGATAGATAGATAGATAGATAGATAGATAGATAGATAGATAGATAGATAGAAGATAGACAGACAGACAGACGATTTAAAGCAAGGAAGGAAAATCTCTTTTTGTATGTTCTTTCTTTTTTTTAACCGGTAGATGGAATTTAGCTCTTGTCAATGTGAGCCTTCTCAAAAGAAATGGCCTTCAATACCAGAAGACACAATAAACCTGTCTGCTGGCTGGGATGAAGGCAAATATACATGTCCCAGGGTAGTATTGCAGGATCCAATCTTGGTCAGTCCATTGGCGATGTCACCACTGTCGCCTTACAACCTTTGCCTGATTCAAAGGACACCCTATTCACCATCCCTCCCAGGTAAATTTCTCTAAGAATCCAGTCCACCTACTTCGTGCAGATGATCCCATCCGAGGACTGTACGTCAAGCAGCTGTTTTAATCGGTTGTCGGAGAGGTTCAGTTTCTGAAGGTTCATCAGACCCCAAGGGATGATGGATGGCAGGGAGGTCAGGTGATTAGCAGAGAGGTCCAGCTCCGTTATTTGGTGGGAAAGATCCATCAACCAGTCAAAATCCACCCAAGGCAGTCTGAGCTTTGACCAGTTCACAGAAAGACCCTGAAGAGAAAAAGATGAGGAACAGTTAATGGAGATCATCAACAATTCTGATTGAAAAGCAGAAAGACCCTGAAGATAAAAGAGAGCAGGTTCATTAGATGTTGATCATCAGCAACTCTGATTCAAAGCAGGTAAGAGTGACTTTCAGGAAAAAAAAATGAAACAGGAAAACTACTATACGGCTGAATCTAAGCACTCACTTCTTTACAACATATTCAGGCTATGAATAGTAGGCTGAACCAGTGGTGAAATCCAAATTTTTTTACTATCGGTTCTGTGGGCGTGGCTTGGTGGGTGTGGCAGTGGAAGGATATTGCAAAATCTCCATTCCCAACCCACTCTGGGGCCAGCCAGAGGTGGTATTTGCCGGTTCTTCAAACTACTCAAAATTTCCGCTGCCGGTTCTCCAGAACCTGTCAGAACCTGTTGGATTTCATGCCTGGGCTGAACTATTAATTCTTTTTAGCCTCATCCAGGGTGCTGTGCTGTGCTGTCTTTTTTTTCCCCCTCCCCACTATATTGCAATTCACTGAATATTTTTTTAAAAATCTCTCTGGGTTTGCAAATGTTAAACCAGTAACACACAGCTTACTCTCCATCTCCGTTTATTCACAGTATTAAACCATAATGTAAATTTTTAAAATTCAGTATGTTTGGTGAAATCAGGTATTACAGTTTCCAAGTTGCAGTGTACAACGAAGCACAACTCCTGCCAAAGTGTGAATGAGTGTATTAATTTGATTTGATTTGATTTGATTTGACTTTAGCCTGCCACCATCAATAGATTCTTAGAGTAATAATCAGGAATTACAGTAAGCAAAAATAAAACATTTGTATAAAAATAACCTCATAGCAAATAAAATATCATGTCATTATATATTGTATGCTTATTTATTTCAATAAATATAAAATCAAAAGACAGAAAAGACCAGGAGAAAAATAACAAATAAAAAAGTAATAAAATGCAGTCAAGATTCAATAGTTCATTTTTCATCTATGTATTTGTGTTTTTGAACTTTACAAACAATTTATTTTTAAAAAATTAGTTTAGCGCTTAGACTTATATACTGCTTCATAGTGCTTTACAGCCCTCTCTAAGTGGTTTAAAGAGTACCCCCAACAATCTGGGTCTTCTTTTGACCGACCTCAGAAGGATGGAAGGCTGAGTCAACTTTGAGCCGGTCAGAATCGAACTGCTGGCAGTTGGCAGAGTTAGCCTGCAATACTGCATCCTAACCACCACATCACCATGGCTACTAATGTTGTGGCTCCGTTGCCTGAGCCTGTGTCATCGGCAGGAGAGGACTCCGAGAGTGAAGGAGAGGAGTTGGCAAGGCCTCCCTCTCCAGGACCCTCCTCTCTGGCAATGCCTTCGGTGTCCGCGAAGAGCAAGAGATAGGCCCGGGGCCAAGCACGTCCACGCAGCCACAGATGGACAGTGATGAGGGTAATGATTCTTGGCTGGATCCACGCCAGCGTCGCAGAGATAAGCGCGCACAACAGAAGAAAAGGCGTGCCCAAGATTAGGCTGAGTCACTGGACCACACCCCACAGGATATAAAAGGGAGCGTGATGGCCAGTCAAACCTTGTGACAAACAAAGCTGAAAGCTTCCACGCCATTCTGCATTGCCGGACTTTTGCTAATAGACTTTGCTGCATTATCTCTGGACTTGATTGTAATTATTGAGCTGTTTCTTTTGATGTATCAGAAGTGGGGAGAAGTTATCTCTCCTCTTCGTAAGTAATAAACTCTTGGCAGGCAGCCACTAGGTTGTTGCCAAGTGCCGTTATCATAAGGAAAAGGATTTTGCTGGCTGGTTTGGTCTTTAACTCTTGAACATCTGTTGGTGTGTGTGCGTGTGGGACAGGGACAGAACAACTAATAGATAACAATTACAATAGTTAAACAATTTTTTTGCCCTCCCCTCCCCCCAGCACGACTTACTGGTTTTGCCTGGACATTCCTGGACGAAGGAACGGGTTCAATGAAATGTTTGCAAAGGAGCCGTTTGCTCGCCTTGGGACAATCCATTAGTGTGTAGGAACAAAAGAATGAACCATTCTCCAGCAAAAAGGCCGCGATATCGTCATGGCCTAGCAAACACAGATAAGGGTCGAAGCTATGTTAAGCAATTAACATACCAGTTTTCCAAGACCTTTTTTTAAAAATCTCAGTTCCGAAATTCTCCAAAGTCGTTTGGAGAATCCATTTCCTCCAGAAAAGGAAAAATTGTCCCAGAAAGAACAAACCATCACCCACCTTCTTGCATGGCGGCATAAAGTGGCAATCGAAGAAGGACAGGGAACTCATTCTTTCTCACGGCGTAGCTGTCAGGATCCGCTCTGTATGCCAGCACTAAGAGCTTAACCATCTCTAGATGGCCTTGTTGGCAAGCCACCACCAACATCCAATTCAGCAGTTGTGAGATATTCGTTGCACCTATTGAAACGAGCATTCATGGACCAATGTTATAAACCCGACCCCACCCTTGGCAAAGACAACATGTGAAGACTGGCATGAAAACCTTACGACCTTCCTTGCCACCGAGAGAGAACATCATCAAGAGGAGGTAGGTATCAGACAATGCACTTAAATATCAATGTGAATTTTTCCGGACTGGTTTTGGCTTAGCATGTTGTGCGAATGCGCTGTTCATCGTCTACTTTTAATAATCCTTTGTGGGGTGGAGTCAGGGCAACTGAATGGAGCTGAGTGTTTATTGGCTGGATGTCCTCCCTGTTGCCAATGAGGAGTTTAGTTCAGCAGATCAGAGATGGGTTTCAAAATTTTTTACCACTGTTTTTTTCCAGGGGAAGGTTACTGCAAAATCCCCATTTCCTCCTGATCAGCTGGGACTTGGGAGGCAGAGAATAGATGTGAGGGGAGGGGGGGTGGGCAGTCAGAATTTTTACTACCGGTTTTCCGAACTACTCAAAAGTTCCGCTACTGGTTCTCCAGAACTGGTCAGAACCTGCTGAAACCCGCCTCTGCAGCAGATACATTCTCAGTGTGCTCAGAGAGAGAAATATCTGCCTCTCTACTTAGGATCAAACTCACAGCCTCCTGATTGTGAGGCGAGAGCTCCACCTCTAGACCACCGCACCACTCTTGTGGAAATGCGCTGCTATAACTCGTAAAACCAAAAGCACGGTTTGTTGAACACATCTTGGCAGCTTCTTCCATAAGCAGGTAGTCCTCATCTTAAGACCACATTTGAGCCCCAAACTGAGGTTGCTAAGTGAAAAAATTGTTAAGTGAGTTTTTCCTCCCATTTTACAACTTTCCTTGCCACGGTGGTTGAGTGAATTGCTGCAGTTGTTAATTCGTCAAACTGTTTCTTAAGTGAACTATGGCTTCCCCATGGACTTTGCTGGTCAGAAGGTCACAGAAGGGGGATCACCTGACTAGGGACCCTGCAACTGTCATAAATATGAGTCTGAATTGCCAAGCGTCTGAATTTTGATCACATGAACATGGGGATGCTACTACGGTCGTAAGTGCGAAAACTGGTCAGAAGTGACTTTTTTCAGTGCCGTTGTAACTTGGAACGGTCACTAAACGAACTGTTGTAAGTGGAGGACTACCTGACGTTGGTAAAAGTGTACGGGAGGAGAAGGGCTAGAAACAGGGGTGGGTTCTAAAATGTTTTACTACCGGTTCTGTGGGCATGGCTTATTTTGTGGGCGTGGCTTGGTGGGGGGTAATGTGACTGGGTGGGCGTGACCAACTTTTTTTTTTTTTCACTTTTAAAAGCATTTTTTCTACAACCTTAAGAGGTTGCAGAAAAAAAATGCTTTTAAAAGCCTCTGACAATCAGGCAACTCAGCTGCGATCGTCAGAGGCTTTTAAAGGCATTTTTTTTTCCTACAACCTCTTCGGCCAAAGAGGTTGCAGAAAAAAATACTTTTAAAAGCCTCTGACAATCCCAGCTGAGCTGCGCGATCATCAGAGGCTTTTTTTTTTTAACTTTTAAAAGCATTTTTTTGGCCGAAGAGTTTGTAGAAAAAATGCTTTTAAAAGTTTTTTTAAAAAGCCTCTGATGAGGTGGGCGGGGTAAGCGAGCGGCGACCGGGCCAGGGACCGGTTCGGGGGCGTGGCCAGCCAATGTTATTACCGGTTCTCTGAACTACTACAAATTTTTACTACCAGTTCTTGCGAACTGGTGCGAACCGGGAACAACCCACCACTGGCTAGAAATTCAACCTACCAAGAAAAGAATCTAGCAATTCTTGTGCTATGTCCTTATGTCCAAAATACGCAGCTATCACTGCTGGGTTATCATCACTGGGTTCGAGGTTTATGGTCATGCTTGTCTCCTTTAGCAGGTATCTCACGGCGTGCAGGTCCCCATAGATGGTTGAAAGGCTCAACAGGTGTCCCTGATTTGAGAAAGGGAAGCATTAAAAAAAAAAAGTTTAATTTTAAGATCAGAAGTCCTCAAAATCTTCAGCTCCTCCATAAAGCTTCAATTTTCTCATCAACTGCTAACATTTATTATATGCAAATAATTTAATAAATACTGTCATTTAGTGCTAATGGTGCTACAGCAATAATACACCTAACAGTAATAACAGCACCAACCATTGGATAGTCCCATTGATCCTTTGAGGGTTGGCTATATTGGGGGACCCTGGTTTAGACCGGTTCTATAGAACCGGTAGTAAAACCGGCAGGAGGCTCCGCCCACTGACTCTGACATCATCAGAAGCGATCTGTGCATGCGCAGAAGCAAGGTGTGCGCGTGAGTGATCCCGTTGCAAACTGGTAATAAAGGTAAGTAGAGCCCACTCCTGGTCTAAAGCCCATTTTTAATCCCCTATTCTCCTAGGAGTAATGCTGGTTTGTGATCATAATAAAACTCTCCACATTAATATTTCCTCTTTTTATATTTCCTCCTTTCTAACTTCTGTTGCTATTGTCTAGCTAGCCATGGATAGAATATATCCCATATAAAAAATATTCAGTTTCTTCTTTATCCTTAATAGTGAGTGTTAATCTATCCATTTCTGCGCATTCTCATATTTTCTTAATTACATTCCCCGCAGACGGAATCTCATCATTTTTCCATTGTTGTGCAAATACAATTCTAGTTGCGGTTAATATCTTTTTGTCAATACTGTCTTCTAACCACTGCACCACCACTGTCTCTGAAGCCTAACGGAAATCAATTCTGACTGTTCTATGAGCAGATATTCCTACTCGGTATCCCATCCCTGATTCTGTGTCTCCTTCCCCTCGAGTGTACAGAGTCAAACTTCAAGATTCTACAAAATTGTATGGCATATGGAAAAAGTCAGGGGTGGGTTTCTACGGGCTCGCAGGGGTTCAGGAGAACCTCTAGTTAAGATTCTGTGCAGTAGAACCCCCAAATCCCATTCCTGGCTGGCCCTTCCCACCCCTCCCCTCCCCTCCCAGGGGTCTCCACGCAATGTGTTTTGGACGCAGGTAAGTGCAAGGTGCATGTGGAGGCTTGGGGAGGGTGAAAAATGGGCTTACCAGAAGTTCGGGAAGTTTCCACCCTCCGGAGGGCCTCCCAGAGGCTCGAGGAAAGACTCCGGAGCCTGGGGAGGGTAAAAATGCCCCCCTGTCGTGGTGCAGGAGGCCAACTAGGCCACACCCATCATGGCCACACCCACCCAGCAACTGGGCAGAGAACAAAAGAATGAAGACTATTGCTGTAAGTGCATTGTAAGCCGCCCTGAGTCTTCAGAGGAGGGTGGCATATAAATTGAACTAATAAATAGAAATAAATAAATAAATAAATCCCTCCTAAAATTTTTGAAGCCCATCCCTGGAAAAAGTGTGAATTGGCAGGTTCGTTTGACCTCATCTTCAAACTTTCAGAGGCCAGGTGAAGATGTGTCAGCTCCTGGATCCTCACCTTCTCCTCTTGAGAGAGATTCCTCCTGCTGGCTGCTTGGACCAGCTGTAGAGCAGCCTCAAAGTCTCCACTTCGGTAGAGACTCTGAATGGTCTCGTTCGCAAAGGTTTGGCCAGGGGAAAAAGACTCCATCGTGGACTGCTGGCCACCCATGTCCGGCATTTCTGTACATCAAGGGTAAAAGAGAGACCATTTAACACGAATGACAACAAGACAAACAATAGGCAAGAACTGTCAGGCACGAGTATAGAGAGTCCTTGACTTACAACAATTCATTTAGCAACCGTTCGAAGTTAGAATGGCACTGCAAAAAGTGACTGATGAGCTTTTTTCACACTTACGACCGTTGCACCGTCCCCATCTGATTAAAATTAGAGACACTTGGCAAGTAGCTCATATTTATGACGGCTACAGTGTCCTGGAGTCCTGAGGTCACTTTTGCGATCTTCTCACCAGCAAAGTCAATGGGGAAGCCAAATTCACTTAACGTTAGCTTATCAACTACAGATTCATTTAAAAACGGAATGGAATTGAATGGAACGGAACGGAACAGAACAGAATAGAATAAGGGTAGGGTAGGGTATGGGTATGGGTAGAATAGAATAAGAATGGAGTGGAGTGGAGTGGAGTGGAGTGGAGTGGAGTGGAGTGGAGTGGAGTGGAGTGGAGTGGAGTAGAGTAGAGTAGAGTAGAGTAGAGTAGAGTAGAGTAGAGTAGAATAGAATAGAATAGAATAGAATAGAATAGAATAGAATAGAATAGAATAGAATAGAATAGAATAGAATAGAATAGAATAGAATAGAATAAGGGTAGGGGAGGGTATGGGTATGGGTATGGGTATGGGTATGGGTAGAATAGAATAAGAATGGAGTGGAGTGGAGTGGAGTGGAGTGGAGTGGAGTGGAGTGGAGTGGAGTGGAGTGGAGTAGAGTAGAGTAGAGTAGAGTAGAGTAGAGTAGAGTAGAATAGAATAGAATAGAATAGAATAGAATAGAATAGAATAGAATAGAATAGAATAGAATAGAATAGAATAGAATAGAATAGAATAGAATAGAATAGAATAAGGGTAGGGGAGGGTATGGGTATGGGTATGGGTATGGGTATGGGTAGAATAGAATAAGAATGGAGTGGAGTGGAGTGGAGTGGAGTGGAGTGGAGTGGAGTGGAGTGGAGTGGAGTGGAGTGGAGTGGAGTAGAGTAGAGTAGAGTAGAGTAGAGTAGAGTAGAGTAGAGTAGAGTAGAGTAGAATAGAATAGAATAGAATAGAATAGAATAGAATAGAATAGAATAGAATAGAATCTTTGTCATTTTAAATGTACACTAATCAGCATACATTAAAATGAATTTCGTTGCATTTAGCTCTCAAAAAATAACAATTGCATATACCCACATATCCACACATAAATGACCCAGAGAAACATCACAGTCTAGTTCAAATGTAGACATATACATGGTGGGGGGAAAAAAGAATCTTGCGAATTTACAAGACGGATGGCATAAGGAACAAAGCTATGGCAAAAAAAAAAAAAAAGAAGATCGTAAAATGCCAAACTCATTTAAAAACTGTCTCGTTTAGTAACAGAAATTTGGCGCTCAATTTTGTGGTCGTTAAGGACTTACCTGTAACCAGGAACAAGGCTTCAGTTCAAAGCACTAAAAGTTTATTACATGCTATCTATACAGACCGCATATTTTATATCCTGTCTGCCAACTTTCATTCTGCTTTGAATCTTTCAAAAAAAAAAAAAGCAATTAAAAAACCCTAACCAAACTAATCAGCATGAATGTGGCAAATCAAAGGAAAGAGAGGGAAGTCCTAGCAATGTATAAATATGTATATATGTGTATATATTTGAAATGAAAGGAACAAAACAACTTCCTTATATTTTCTTACCAATGGTACTTTCCATGGGGTGATTCCTAACCAAACAAAGCTACTGTCTTAGCCTATCAAGACAGACCAGATCAGGAAACCAAGAGTTTTACAACTATAGGAATTGTAAAAAGTACTGTCATTACTTATTTACTTCCATTCATTGCTAAAAGGACAACTGTCATACAGGGGTATCTCAAGGAGCTCCAAAGTAAAGCAGACTTTAGGTTTATCTATAAAAGTAGTGGCTCAGTGATTAAGACACTGAGCTTGTCAATCGAAAGGTTGGCAGTTCAGCGGTTCGAATCTCTAGTGCGGCGTAACGGGATGAGCTCCCGTTACTTGTCCCAGCTTCTGCCAACCTAGCAGTTCGAAAGCACGTAAAAAATGCAAGTAGAAAAATAGGGACCACTTTTGGTGGGAAGGTAATAGCATTCCATGCGTCTTTGGCGTTGAATCATGCTGGCCACATGACCACGGAGACGTCTTCGGACAGTCCACCAACCATGAATAAATCCAAGTAAAGAAAAGTTTCAGAAGAAAACCAGAACATTTAATTCAACTACATAGGCTAGTTTTGTGGCCGATCAAGAAATAGTCAGGCACTGGAAGGGTTTTGTGGCTCCCGGTGTTTTCTTTTTTGTGGGAAATGGGTCCAAATGGCTCTTTGAGTGTTTAAGTTTGCAGACCCCTGGGCTAGATGCAGAAAAGTTGTTATTAGTATTGAAATTTTGATATGATGGTTTTTGGTTGTTTATATTTCTTGCTTTTTGTGTTATGTATTATGTTTCTTTTTGTACTGTGTATTTTAATCTTTGGAACTTTAATAAATATTACTTTTTAAAAAAACAAAAAAACACACACTCCAATCACAACTTGACAGATCTAGCTTCACTTTGGAAAGCTCTGCAGCCTTTCCAGACTGTTCACTAGGTAAGATGTCACCCCAGATCTCCATCAACAGATACCTGCAAGAACATGACTCAAGACATTTTGGAGCCTAAGGGGATCTAAGTATGTCTAAGTAATCACAAGTTACTTAGGCGTGTGGCACAGAAAACCCCAGAGACACACTTCTCTGCATCTGTAGCGGAGCAAATTAAGCAAATGAAGAAAGTCTGCTAATCTAATATCCAAATCTGCTACTTGAGGAAACGGTTTCATTTTCCTTAGTGACAGGACTACCTTGTAACAGTAACAGAGTTGGAAGGGACCTTGGAGGTTAACTAGTCCAACCCCCTGCTCATGCAGGAGACCTGTACTAGGGATTGTCGACCTTTCTGATCAACAAGCTCAGTGTCTTAGCCACTAAGCCACCTGAATGTGTGTGGGGAAAACCACGAACCTTTTGCCAATATGGGACGGAATAATTTTTCCTGCTCCTGTATATATTCCCACAACATCAGGGGTGAAATCCAGCAGGTTCTGACAGGTTCTGGAGAACTGGTAGCGGAAATTTTGAGTAGTTCGGAGAACCAGCAAATACCACCTCTGGCTGGCCCCAGATTGGGGTGGGAATGGAGATTTTCCCCCGGGAGTGGGGAGGGAATGGGGATTTTGCAGTATCCTTCCCCTGCCACGCCCACAAAGCCACGCCCACAGAACTGGTAGTAAAAAAAATTGGATTTCACCACTGCACAACATATATATTCCCACAACTCATTGTAACAGCATTGCCAAAAGGGCATGAAGAGTTGTTAACCTAATTTTTTTAAGCTTCTCCGGTAACATTGTATTGCTAACTAGAGCATACAGAACCTTTCCCAGACCAATTCTTGAATACAGCTTGTCTGCCTGGAATCCACACTGTATATTGGACATTAATACGATTGAGTGGGTCCAGAGGTATTTCACGAGAAGAGTCCTCCACTCCTCTACTCACAATAGAATATCTTATGGCACCAGGCTTAAAATTTGGACTTGGACAATCTGGAACTGTTCCGCCTGCGGTCTGATCTAAGTATAGTACACAAAATTTGTCTGCTACAATGTCTTACCTGTCAACAACCTCTTCAGCTTCAACCACAATAATTACATGGGCAAACAATCGATACAAACTCAAGGTAAACTGCTTCAAACTCCATTGCAGAAAATACGACTTCAGCAACAGAGTGGTCAATGCCTGGAATGCTCTACCCAACTCCATTGTTACATCCTCAAATCCCCACCGCTTCAACCTTAAACTGTCTACCATGGACCTCACCGCATTTCTAAGAGGTCCGTAAAGGGGGCATGCATAAGTGCACCAGCGTGGCTACCCTCCCTGTCCTAGTGTCCCATTTATTTGTATTCAGTTTCTTCGTTCATGTCTAGGTTCACACTTATACCTGCTATCTTGTACATGTTTGACAAACTAACAAATAAATAAATGTGTATGAAGTTTCTGAGCTGAGTTTCTGCAGTCCATCAACCATGAACCATCAAAAAAGTTGGATTTGGCACAATAGAATAATGACCCCCAAAATCCAAGCACAATAAATAGCAGTCAAGTCTTGCATCAGTTGCGAATGCAGCTGCTAGCTCTTACACTCACTTGGTTGAGTGTGTTTTGCCAATAGTCAGTAAGTATCTTCCTTGAATTGGAAAAAGAAGGATGATGTGATGGAGAAGAACACAAGTAGAGAACTCCATGTCCATCTACCCCATCCTTCTTCACACTGGTCCATGTAAGGATTCATGCCACTTGACCAAACCCTCCATTGACTAATGGAGAAGTAAAAAAAAAAAAACAGGCATGCTAATTTGATGCTTACCTTCTTGCTCCTGTCTGGGATTCTCGCCATTTTCTGCAGATTCCTGTCTCCCGACACACCAATACATTCTCGGCGCTTGGCAGAAAGTTTTAAACCATCAACACTCCAACACATCTAATATCTGAAACATCGTCTGCAAAGCCAGGCTAGCATATCCATTTTCAAAGCACCCAGGCTATACATCACAGCTCAGAAGGGAATGGCTGTTTAAAAAAAAGAAGAGTAAAACAGAGTAATCCAAATTAATTTTCCTTTATTAAACAAATCATCAGAAAACAGTAATAGTGAGGATTAAGGTGTTCTTTTTAAAAAAAAAAATTCAAATCTAGTTTATTTCAGGAATAAATATATTGGACTTTCTCTAAAGTGTTTTATTTAAAGATTTTATTTTCCTGGGCTCCAAGATCACTGCAGATGGGGACTGCGGCCAAGAAATTAAAAGATGCTTGCTCTAGGGGAGGAAAGCTGTGGCAAATCTACACAGCATACTAAAAAGCAGAGACATCACCCTGGCAACAAAAGTGTGTATAGTCAAAGGCTATGGTTTTCCCAGTTGCAATATATGGCTGTGAAAGTTGGACCATAAGGAAAGCTGAGTGCCAAAGAATTGAGACCTTTGAACTCTGGTGCTGGAGAAGACTCCTGTGAGTCCCTTGGACTGCAAGTGGTCAAACCGGTCAGTCCTAGAGGAGATCAACCTTGACTGCTCTTTAGAAGGCCAGATTCTGAAGAGGAAACTCAAATACTTTGGCCTCCTAATGAGAAGGAAGGACTCTCTGGAGAAGAGCCTAATGCTGGGAACGATTGAGGGCAAAAGAAGAAGAAGGGGATGACAGCGAATGAGGTGGCTGGATGGAGTCACTGAAGCAGTCGGCATGAGCTTAAATGGACTCCAGAGGATGGGGAGAGGACAGGAAGGCCTGGAGAAATGTTGTCCATGGGTTGGACATGACTATGCAACTAACAAAAAAGTGTTTTAGCCCCAGTTTTCTGAAACTCTTAATGGAAAGTTTAGTGTGTTGTATAAATATTAATACACTGTAATGAATGGATTTTCCTGAATTACTATATGGGTTTTGTACTCTCTAGCTGCTGAAATAATTTTAAGACTTCTAGTATATGTAAATTTGTAATTCAGGAACATAAGGTTTAAATATATTACATTTTCCCTGAAGTGTTTTAGCCCCCTATTCCTAGAAATCGCATGGAATCTATATAAAAAAAATCAAAAGCTAAGAATTATGCTGGAGAAAGGAAACAACAAGATAAATTAAGCTAGATATTCTGATCTATTGCATAAGAAATTTCAAACACTACAGTTTTTTTTAAAGTTTTATTGTTTTATTAATACACATTATGACAAATACATAACATACAACATATAAATATATCCTCTTTTTAACAAACGTTTCTTCGTGGTCTGCTTTCCACTGTAATTCCCACCCCCCATGTCTCTCATATTGTTTCATTTCCTTCATTGTCCCTTTTTTGATTGATTACAATACATTTTCTAATCCTAATAGCCTTAATTTTATACTTTTCTATATATTTGTTTCAGATACCTGAAAAAACCATTAATGCTTTTTTTCCCCCTCCTTAAAACAATTAACTAATGTATATACATTATATATATATATAAATATACATATATATATTTGTTGCATACTTATTTTACATTTTATATTCTCCCCTATTTATGTTATTTTTTATTTCTGCTCTCAAGCCATTCCTACCATTTATTCCAAATTGTATAGTAATCTGTCTCTTCTTTTTCTTTAATTTCTTTTGTTAATTTGTCCATCTCAGCACATTCTAAAACTTTTTTTTTAATCACTTCTTAATCCGTTGGTGTTTCTTCCTGTTTCCATTTTTGTACGTATATTATTTGGGCCGCTGTTATGATGTGTAAAATCAGATATTTTATTTCTTTGGTATATGTTCTCGTAAATATTCCTAATAAAAAATGTTTCCGGTTTTCTTTCTATTATTTGTCCTGTTATTTTTTCTAACCATTTTTTTTTTATATTTGTCCAGAATTCTTTCACCGCTGGGCATGTCCACCATAGATGGTAATAGGTTCCATGGGTTTTCTTACACTTCCAACATGTTGGATCATTATTTGGGAACATCTTTGCGATTCTTGTCGGTGGTAAATGCCATCTATAAAACATCTTCAACTGGTTTTCCTTATATGCCGCTGATAATGTTAATCAAACACTACAGTTTTAATAGGAAAGAATAGTTCAGAACATCAATCACATGAACCGTTTCTGTTTAAGCTCAAGTCAAGAAAAGACTGGGTCTTATCTAAATCTGCTCTTCAAGCTTAAAAGCATTGGTCCTTTTAGCAAAGTACGGAGAATCTACAGCACTGGACGGGTGGCCTGAGAGGCTCATTTTGCAGATAACCAATAAAACGTCAAATCTTTGCCACCCTCTTCAAGAGCTCCGCTTCTGAAGTTCCCCTTTCGTTATGCAAATGCCAGCACACTTCATCAAACAAAAAAGAATAATTGCTTAGAGGCTCAAAGATTATGCAGCTCATGGTTTTTCAAACAGCCTTGCCAGACCAAGAACCTCTGCAGGGAAGACGCATCAAATACCAACCTTAAAAAGGACTCAAAATTATTCTCTGTAGGACCACTACAAGATGATGTGTCTGGTAACCCAGATATTTTTTTTTTCTTTTCTTGGTTTTGGGTAAAACAGGGTGATCTGTGGCTCTCAAATTATTTTTCAGAGGCTCCCAAAGAACCTTTAACCACAACAGTTCAACACTGACGGCAGTTTCCTGCCATTTGGAGATCCATAAACAGTCACAGAGTGTTCGTATAAGCCTTAAGTAAGGTTACTGTGCAGTAGTTCAGAATACAAAGAAACCCCTTTAAACTCTCCCCCTTCAATTCAAAGGAGGGAAAAAAACAGAAAGTCATATCCACTTTGCATAAGGGGCCTCCCACCCATGTCATATGTGGACCATGGCCATCAGACCTGAATTTTGGGAACCAGAAGGCTTCGCTTGGTGGCCTCCAGAACTTCCAAATGATAAAATTAACCTACCACATGATAAAGTTAAAGGTCAGCCCCATAAAAGTCTTAAAATATCACAGAAAAGACCAGATAGAAATATAATACATCATCATCACTGAATTGAGAATTCCTGAGATAGAAAAACTACCTTAGTTCTCAATTGCTAGGGCAGAAATTCTAGATATATCTACCTACCTACTCAGCAATTCCTTGCAGCACATTCCCTGTAGCCTGTCCTTGAATTCAAGATTCTTCACCCAGGACAATACATGATTAAAACATAACTGAGACAATCCGTAGAAAAAGAATAACAGAATAACAGAGTTGGAAGGGGCCTTGGAGGTCTTCTAGCTCAACCTCCTGCTCAGGCAAGAAGCCTTATATCATTTCAGACAAATGATTGTCCAATCTCTTCTTAAAAACTTCCAATGTTGAGCATTCACAACTTCTGGAGGCAAGTTGTTCTATCTGTTAATTGTTCTGTCAGGAAATTTCTCCTTAGTTCTAAGTTGCTTCTCTCCTTGATTAGTTTCCACCCATTGCTTCTTGTCCTGCCCTCAGGTGCTTTGGAGAATAGATTGATCCGTTCTTCTTTGTGGCAGCCCCTGAGATATTGGAACACTGCTATCCTGTCTCCCCTAGTCCTTCTTTTCATTAAACTAGACATACCCAGTTCCAGCAACCGTTCTTCAGATGTTTTAGCCTCCAGCCCCCTAATCGTCTTTGTTGCTCTTCTCTGCACTCTTTCTAGAGTCTCCACATCTTTTTTTACATCGTGGCGACCAAAACTGAATGCAGTATTCCAAGTGTGGCCTTACCAAGGCCTTATAAAGTGGTATTAACACTTCACGTGATCTTGGAGTGGAGTAAAAAGGATGGTAAAGTATTATATAATCTGTTATTAATTTGGGTTTTATTTTGGAGAAGCCACAGGGGGAGGGGAGGGGGAGGGGGGGTTAGGGAGGAGGGGGGGGAAAAGGGGGAAAAATCTGTATTTGAAAAACTTTTTCAATTAAAAAAACAAACAAACACTTCACGTGATCTTGATTCTATCCCTCTGTTAATCCAGCCCAGGACTGCAATCAACCTTGGATGCCATGATTAATAAGAGCAATCAGTAAGTCACAAAACAACTTTTCATTTTTGTTTTATTAAGCAAAAGAGGATTTGAGAAAATGCAGCTGCAATATTACAGCTACAAAATCTGCTGTCGTCCCAAAGGTGCTTTTTCAAAAGGCAACTGGACTTTCTGGTTTTTCCTTGAAGATGTTTCGCCTCTCATCCAAGAAACTTCTTCAGTTCGGAAGTGGAAGAACTGAAGAAGCTTCTTGGATGAGAGGTGAAACGTCTTCAAGGAAAAACCAGAAAGTCCAGTTGCCTTTTGAAAAAGCACCTTTGGGACAGCCATGACCCGGATGACTGAGAATCTCCATAGACAAAATCTGCTGTTCTTTACTACAAGACGGGGTTGACTAAAGATGTTTAGCGCATTAATAGTCATGTGTTTATGAGTTCAGATTACCGGGTAGTCCTTGACGTACAACAGTTCATTTACTGACTGTCCAAAGTTACAATAGTACTGAAAAAAGTGACTTTGGACCATTTTTCACACTTACAACCTTTGTAGCATCCCCATCAGTGGTCGGTTTCAAAAATTTTTACTACCAGTTCTATGGGTGTTGCTTGGTGGGTGTGGCATGGTGGGCATGGCAGGGGAAGGATGCTATAAAATCTCCATTCCTACCTCACTCCAGGGGAAGGATACTGTAAAATCTCCATTCCCACCCCACACCAGGGGAAGGATACTGTAAAATCTCCATTCCGTCCCCAATCCAGGGGAGGGTTACTGCAAAATCCCCATTTCCTCCCAATCAGCTGGGACTTGGGAGGCAGAGAATAGATGGGGGTGGGGCCAGTCAGAATTTCTACTACCGGTTCTCCGAACTAATCAAACTTTCTGCTACCGGTTCTCCAGAACTGGTCAGAACCTGCTGAAACCCATGTCTGATCCCTCTGATCATGTGATCAAAATTCAGATGCTTGGCAATTGGTTCATACTTACGACTGTTGCCGTGTTCCCATGGTCGTGTGATCACTTTTTGTAACCCTTTGACAAAGTCAACGGGGAAGCCAGATTCACTTAACAACCGTGTAACTAACTTATCAACTGCCGTGATTCACTTAACAACTGTAGCAAAAAGGTCGTAAAATGGGGCAAAGCCCACTTAACAAATGTCTCGCTTAACAACAGAAGTTTTGGGCTCAATTGTGGTCATAAGTCAAGGACTACCTGTATTACAACAATGAAAAATAAATGTGAGAGATTCCTCTGTTTATTGTTGTGGTCCGCCAGCAGCCTGCGGAGCTGGCAGCAGAGTCGGACAGCGATGAGGCTGAGGAAGAACATGGGCCAGTCCTGGAGGCTGGGGAAGGCCTGGATGAGGGCTCTGTGTCGGAGGCAGAGATGGGGCCAGGGCCATCTGGGAGTGATGCGCGGACTCCGGAGCCTCCAGAGGCTGACAGTAGAGAGGCAGAGGAACAGGAGGAGCCTGTTCCTAGTGCATGCATGAGAAGAGCTGCCAGAAGGCAGGAGCAGCTACAGCAAAGAGGACGACTCGGGAGTAGGGCCAAGAGATGATTGGCCCCTCCCATAAGGCTTAAAAGACCAGCAACGGCTCTTGGCCTCTTTGCCGGAAAACAACCGTTTGAGAGATTTGCTTCGTGTTTGGCTGTATTTCTTTCTTGTCAGCATCTTCTGTTCCTGAACTGTTGCCAAGAAAAGCCTTTGGCAGTTTGCCTAATTATCCCAAGGTCAGGTGATAAACTGAAGACTGGTGTTTTGAGGACTTTGCTTTCATTTAATTTGGAATATGCTGAGAATGAGTTAATTCTCAGCTGTTTTAATAAAATCTGTTTTTTGGAACTGTTTTGCATTTAATATTAACTATGTGGGCCTGGGTCACACCATTTATATACACTTGAGTTGTTACTCATAATCCATACAACAGAAGTATAGAGTAAGTCTGTTTCATCATCACCTTTTTGCAAATAAAGGCCACAGATAACAGAGAGAATACCATGTGATGCCTGGATTCACATTTTATGGTAAGCCAGATTTTTGGTTCTGAGTTTGGCAAAGTCAGCCCTTCTGGTTTATTGAATAATTCGCTGTCAAAAACAAACTTGGTTTAGTTTGATCAGCATGAATCAATCTGGCAAATTTGGCCTCCTCAAAATGTCCCCTGCATGAAAAACATCATCTCCATGGTAGTGCTGTCCAATGGCTAAACAATCTAGAGATCCGGCCATAGGTTTAATCATTCTAGTGACTAGTACATACAGTAATTTAATTCTATTCATAATTTTAATTATCAACTCATACTCTATGTTTTTGAAATAATTCACTGTTGTGGTATTTTATATTTTGATGCACATTTGATGCACTATTTTTCTGAATTTTTATGTACTAATGCTGTATCCTGTTACGCCGTGCAAAATAATAAAGTTGGTGAATGCAACTTACAGGTAAAGTTACATCCCAGTTTCTTTCTGTACATTTCCCAGAATAGGAGAATTTTTACCAACACCATTCTGTTTGTCAAAGTTTACAACAAGCTTAATTATTATCTCAGCAATCAAAGGGTATCAAGTTTGAAAAAGCAGTCAGTCCACAAACGTACAGCCCTTGATAAAATATATACCTGTTGTTTATCTCCTTTATACATTCAGTCACAAGTTGAACTATAACTTTAATATCTGTGACTCACAGATGGTTCAATCACTTCCAGGTGGCACGGCCTGGAACTGGCAGAGAGAATTTCCAGGCAAATATTAAATCCTTCTCAAAGTCCAACTGTAGCTTTGATAAGATGAAGGTAAAGGTTTTCCCGTCAGTTCCTTGTCGGTTCCCCAATTCTAGGGCATGATGTCAGGGGTGGGATTGAAAAATTTTAGCAACCGGTTCTCTGCCCAGTTGCTGGGTGGGTGTGGCCATAGAGGCATGGCCCTGCACTGGGGGTGTTTTTGCCCTCCCCAGGCTCTGGAGGCTTTCTTTGAGCCTCAGGGAGGGCGAAAATGGCCTCCCCCTGCTCTGGTGGTCCTCCCGAGGCTGAAAATGGGGCCATTTCCGCACTTCCAGTAGGCCCGTTTTTTGCCCTCCCAGAGCCTCCACATGGGCCCTGCACTTACCTGGCATCCAAACTGGGCCACCTGGAGACTCCTGGGAGGGGAGGGGCAGGATGGACGGGGCCAGCCCATCCTTGCAACTAACGGTTCAGCGAACCAGATTAAAATTAACATCCGGTTCACCCGAATTGGTCTGAACAGGTTGAATTCCACCCCTGCATGGTGTTCATCTCCATTTCTTGGCCAAGGGGAACCAGGGTTGTCCAAAGATGCATCCGTGTTCATGTGGCCAGCATGACTATATATCAAAGGTTCACAGAACATTGTTACCTTCCCGAAGTGGTACCTATTTATCTCCTCACATTTGCCTGTTTTCGAACTGCTAGGTGGGCAGGAGCTGGGGCAAAGAATGGGAGCTCATGCCATCGTGTAGTGCTTGGGTCTCGAACCCGGGCTGTCAGCTCTCCAGGTGACAAGCTCAGCATCTTTAACCACTGAGCCATGATAAGGGGTGCCACTCCACGTGATCAGAAGTCAAGGCAGGGTTACAAGGGGACAGGAGTAAATATAGTAAAAGTAAAAGTAAAAGTAATACAAAAGTATTTTGTATTATGAAAGAGATCTTTGTTTCAACTCTTCTGGAAGGAAAAAAAAATACTTTTATTCTTTGACAGCAGCTAAAGATAGAATTTGTTTCCAGCTTGACTAGTCTAGATCCAAGTTAGAGGACCAAACATTTTACTATTTCTTTCTTTTACTACCGAATTGTTCCTTTCTAAAGTTCTAGCTTGCTTTCCATCATGTCTTGGTTTTGTCAGCCGATACTCTGTACAAGCTCAACCCTCTCTGGATTGTTTTTGAGTTAAATTGTTTTGCTTTTGCTCTTTGCATTTTTTTTTAAAAAGCATACTTCTAAAAACTCAGTTCCTCCAAATATGCCAATGCTGGGATCTTCCCTCTTCTTTCTGATTGGTCTGCTTCTTCTTTCCAGTCATAGCCTAAATTTTGCCTTAAAGGGATTGGGTCAGAAATGAGTTTACCATTTTACGGGAAGACAAAGTATATTACTGTGCACAAAACACCCTTTCATGCCCAGAGTAAAAACACTGGATATGTTTATATCAGAGTAAGGTTTTGTTTTTTTTCCCTAGCAAACTATTTTATAGAATTCAGCCAGGATTTCTTGGGAGAGTTCTTAGATCTTCAAAATAACCTGCCTTGAAGAAAGTCAGAAGTAATATTTTCCTGCAATTCAAATTTGCAGGCATTGCAATTTGCAGGAACTGACAAGGAAACAATGGATGGAAACTAATCAAAGAGAGAAGCAACGTAGAACGAAAGGAGAAATTTTCCTGACAGAAACAATTAATCAGTGGAACACCTTCCCTTCAGAGGTTGTGGGTGCTTCATCACTGGAGGTTTTTAAGAGCAGCCATTTTTCTGGAATAGTGCTGTCAGGGTTCCGACGGATGCCCTAATTAAGCCATGAGCCTTGAGCCAAGTTTCAAAAGAAATCCAGTTATTTATTAGGAGCAACATGTCAGCACTACCCAAGTGAAGTCAGCTCTGCCCCACATAATTTACGGCCCAACTATGACCCTGTTTTCCTCCCCCCCCTCCTCCCAGGGTGTGTCCTAAATCACATTCTCCAACAGAGCACTTTTGTGGGCTATAAAGATCACGCCTCTCCGGGTAACCTGAGATACAGCCTTGAGAAAGGTATGTGTGGAATGTGCTTCTGATTGTGGCTGCTGTGCTGCTCCGTCAGTTCCCACACACACACACACACACTGCCTGCTTATGGCAACTCGAGAGCAGACCAGGAATGCTTTACGAGTTGATAGGTATAGGGCAGTGATGGCTAACCTTTTTGCCATCGCATGCCAAAAGCGGGGCGGAGTGTGGGGGGGGGTCCCGCACACGTGTGCCACACCGATAATTCAATGCACCCTGCCCCCCCGCGCATGCTCATGCAATCCCCCATGCACTCCCCCCACTTTTGGCACATGATGGCATGGTAGGCCTGTTTTTCACCCTCCCCAGGTTCCAGAGGCTTTCTAGGAGTCTGGGGAGGGCGAAAACAGCCTTCCCCACCCTCCTGGAGCCCTCTGGAGGCCGGAAACTGCCCGATTCCTGACTTCTGGTGGGCCTAAAAATCAGCTGGCGTGCCCACCGATATGGCTTAGCATGCCACCTGTGGCACGTGTGCCATAGGTTCGCCATCATGGGTATAGGGTCTCCTGCGCGAGGAGTGGGTTGGACTAAAAGACCTCCAAGGTCTCTGCCAACTCTGTTATTCTGCTTCATTTGTTCTGAGACTATTCTGCAATGCACAACAGTCGGATAGCTAATAACTATACTTTAAAAACGCAGACATTATTTTAAACCAAAATCTTGCCAAGAGGAGGAAAAACAATTATTTGTCTTACAATGGAAATACATCGTGGAAATATGTAAACACAATCAGAGAAAACATCAATATTTCAAATTATTTTTGAACATGCAAAAATACAACTTCCTGGACTGTACTATTTTAGAATTAGATGTGCGTTTTTATACAGCTACTGTTGCGACCTAGGCTCAATTAGGCATTAGCAGACATAATTAGTCTTAAACAAACCTATTTTATTATAACATCTGGGAATTACTTCATTCCCAGCTTAGTCCAAATTAATTCCAAAACAAATCCTTCAGAAAAAGTCCTTCGGCTTATCACAAACCTTTATCTTCTTTGGCACCCTGCCAAACACCTTTCTTGGCAAAGCCCCACAAAGTTCAGAAACAAGAGACGCCGACTGGAAAACAGAGATAGCAATGTTGCTTTCCTACAAAGAGCCCAAGAGCCTTTGCTGCTCTTTTAAGCCTTATGGGAGGGGCCAATCATCTCCTGGCCTTACTCCCAAGTCGTTCTTTATACTTTAGCTGCTCTTACCTTCTGGCAGCTCTGCGCACACATGCACTAGGAACAGGCTCCTCCTGTTCCTCTGCCTCTCTGCTATCTGCCTCTGGAGGCTCCGGAGTCCGCGCATCACTCCCAAATGACCCTGGCCCCCTCTCTGCCTCCGACGCAGAGCCCTCGTCCAGGCCTTCCCCTGACTCCAGGACTGGCCCATTGTCCTCCCCAGCCTCCTCACCAAGGCTGTGGAGTCAGGAGATAAATGTTCCGACTCCGACTCCTCAGTTTTTTGTACTTCCGACTCCGACTCCGACTCCGACTCCCCGACTCCTCTGTATTAATATGCGAATGTATTCACTTTTTTGTGAATTGGGACATTTAAACTTGCTTTTTTTTAATTCCAATCTAAATTTAGTAGGAGTCGGAGTCGGTGCATTGTTTGCCGACTCCGACTCCGACTCCAGGTACCCAAAATTTCCTCCGACTCCGACTCCTCCGACTCTGACTCCGACTCCACAGCACTGCTCCTCACTGTCCAACCCCGCTGCTAGCTCCGCGGGCTGCTGGTGGACCACAACATCTACCTATCCCTGAAGCAGCTCCTTATACAAAGAAACATAGCATGTCAAGAAGGAATTTGCAATATATTTTACAGTTACAAATCTGCTGGGAAATCCTGAAACCCTGGAATTTAAAGCAATGAAACAAGGTTTCTGGAGAACAGGCATTTTTTCCAGGGTTGAGAAGCAGCAAACAAACATAGTTTTTGCAAATAACATTTGGAAGTTATTGATGGTCTTAAATCATACATGGAGTAGGCCTGCAGGAATCTATGAGATTTTTAAAAAAATCATGACTTGCTAAAACCCACTCAAGCCCATAGTTTACTCAATAGAGCTACTTAAGTGTGATTTGGACATCTCGTAAACAATGATGTTCCAACTGTGATTCAACGAAACTACACTGTTGGGATGACACAATGTACTAAGGTAGAACTATATTTGGGCTGCAAAAATCAGATTAACAACAAGAGGGAAGGAAGGAAGTCAAGAAGCTGCTGCTTTTTAGCGATCATCTGGATTTTTGCAACCCAAATATGGGTGCCATCATTAAGCAGAGCCTTGGTAGTACAGTGGTCTAAGGCACCCTGTTATTAAGCTGGTTATTAAGACCAGCTGCCTGCAATTACTGCAGGTTCGAATCTTGCCAAGGCTCAAGGTTGACTCAGCCTTCCATCCTTTCTAAGGTAGGTAAATTGAGGACCTAGTTGTGGGGGCAATAAGCTGACTTTGTATAAATATACAAAAGTATGAAGGCTATTGCTTAACGCATTGTAAGCCGCCCTGAGTCTCCGGAGAAGGGCGGCATATAAATCAAATAAAAAAAAAAGAAGCAAAAAGCAGACACAATACATTAACCAGGGGGTTAACCAGACTTAAGCTTCCACTGTTCCTGACATTTCTTTGTCTCCTCCCCCCCAGCAGTGTTCCAATATTTGAGAAGCTACCACAAAGAGGAGGGAGTCAACCCATTTTCCAAAGCACCAGAAGGCAAGAGAAGAAACAATGGATGGAAACTAATCAAGGAGAGAAGCAACCTGGAACTAAGGAGAAACTTCCTGACAGTGAGGACAATTAATGAATGGAACAGCATGCCTTCAGAAGTTGTGGGTGCTACATCACTGGAGGCTTTTAAGAAGACACTGGAGAGACATTTGTCTGAAATGGAATAGGGTAGGAGCCCCCAACCCCCAGGCCATGGACCAGCACTAGGCCATGGCATGTCAGAAACCGGGCCATTCAACACAAGCAAAGTCCCATCCACGGGATGGCAGGCAGTTAGACAAATCCACACCCCCTCTGGTCCACAGAAAAACCTCTCTCCACAGAACCAATCCCTGGTGCCCAAAAGGTTGGGGGCCACTGATATATGGCCTCCTGCTCAAGCAAGGGGTTGGACTAGAAGACCTCCAAGCAGGGGTGAAATCCAGCAGGTTCTGACAGGTTCTGGCGAACCGGCAACGGAAATTTTGAGTAGTTTGGAGAACCAGCAAATACCGCCTCTGGCTGGTCCCAGAGTGGGGTGGGAATGGAGATTTTGCAGTATCCTTTCCCTGGAGTGGGAAGGGAATGCGGATTTTGCAGTATCCTTCCCCTGGAGTGGGGTGGAAACTGAGATTTTGCAGTATCCTTCCCCTAGAATGAGGAGGGAATGGGGATTTTGCAGTATCCTTCCCCTGGAGTGGGGTGAAAACTGAGATTTTGCAGTATCCTTCCCCTAGAGTGAGGAGGGAATGGGGATTTTGCAATATCCTTCCCCTGGAGTGGGGTGGAAGCTGAGATTTTGCAGTATCCTTTCCCTGGAGTGGGGAGGGAATGGGGATTTTGCAGTATCCTTCCCCTGGTGTGGGGTGGGAATGGAGATTTTATAGTATCCTTCCCCTGGAGTGGGGAGGGAATGGGGATTTTATTTATGTATTTATTTATTTATTTATTTATTTATTTATTTATTTATTTATTTATTTATTTATTTATTTTAGGTCGATGATATGAGAATCTAGGTAAACTGTAAATTGTAGGCTATGAATTTGGTGAAGGATGCACAAAAGACTTGTAACCAACCGACACACTGTTTGCAATTGAAGATGGTTTTATGTACGTTTGTTTAAAAATTTTAAAAAAAATCTTTTTTAAAAAATGCAAATTCTGCAAATCTAAAAGGTTTTCTTGGACTGGAAAATGGCAACAGGCAGCATATGCCCGACCTCGCAGATAAAAAAAGAAAAAAAAAAAAACAGAAGCGCGTCCGCTTTCCCACAAACTGGCCGCTTTCCCAAAAGGTCCGATTTCGTCCCAGTGGAACTTTCCAATCTCAAAAGAGCGCCTGTCAAGTCAGCACGTTGGAGAGAGGTTTTAGGCGAAGGGTTTCCCCAAAGGGCTAGAACCTAAATCAGAAACGGGGTCGGTAGGGTCTCCTGCTTGGGCGGCGGCGGGGGGGGGTGCGGGTTGGACTACATGACCTCCAAGGTACCTTCCAACTCTGTTAATCTGCTCTGAACCTGCCGTTGCCTGCCCATTTGCAGCTGCCGAAAGGGAGGGGGGGTGTACGTGAAAGCGAGCTGGAGAGGAAGAGAAAGTGACGTCTCCCAACCCCCTTAAAAGTAACAGTAAAAACGTTTTTTTTTTTTAATGGGATAAATGCCATTGTTAAATAAATGTTAAATGAGAACAATAACACAGAGAGAGATAATAAATTGACAAATGAGAGAAATTCAATAACTTGTAAATTCTGGACATGGGATTAAGCACAAAAGAATTGTAACCGATCGACACACTTTCTGCAATTGTTATGGATGATGGTTTGTTTATTTATTTATTTATTTATTTATTTATTTATTTATTTATTTATTTATTTATT
Source organism: Pantherophis guttatus (assembly GCF_059756535.1). Classification (NCBI taxonomy): domain Eukaryota; kingdom Metazoa; phylum Chordata; class Lepidosauria; order Squamata; family Colubridae; genus Pantherophis; species Pantherophis guttatus. The sequence goes on along the minus strand of NC_142075.1, from coordinate 11,277,848 downwards.
TATTTATTTATTTTCTATACCGCCCTTCTCCCGAAGGACTCAGGGCGGTGTACAGCCTGATTCAAAAGCACAAAGACAGACAAAATTTAAAAATAATTAACATGATTAAATAAGAGGCTCAGTTATAAAACCCCAAATTTAAAATCCCATTTTTTAAAACCAATTTACAATTGTTTTATGTTTTGTTTAAAAATATTTAAAAAAAATAAAAAGTAACAGTAACAGAGTTTTGGAAGAGGGACCTTGGAAGTCATCAAGGAGGAGGAGACCTGTACTAAGGCAGAGAGGGCAGAGCTGACTTCACCTGCCTTCAGGTCCCCCAGAATCTTGAAGATCCCTCTAACGAGCAAGCGATTAGCAGCAGCAGATCCAGAAAAGCGGCTCTTGGCTGCAGGGTGATGGTCTGGATCGGGGCAAAGCCAAGCCTGCCTTGGCCGAAGCAGCGAATGTTGGACAGCACCCACAGGCTGCAACTTTTTGGCAACGGGCAAGCCAGCCTCGCCCAGATGCCCCGGACGCCAGTGGCAAGCCTGTGCCCCCCCCGCTTATTCCCCACCCCCCCCACTCTTCCTCTTGGTCTTCCTGGGCTGCGCTCGGTCCCTAGAGACGCCTCCACCGAGCGCAATCGTTCGGGCTTGGTTACCAACACGCGCGCCACGAAGCTTCCAGCCTGCGCGCACTTACCGGGGCCTCGCTCCCCGCGCCCTCCATCTGGGCAAGGCTCGCGGGGGAACCTCGGCGCGCCCTCCACGTCTTGGGACTTGAGGAAGAGGAAGAAACCGGGGAGGGCGCAGAAGGACCGAGGGCGCGGGACATCCCCCGGTGGGATGCCCGTCCCTGCTTGCGCGCTGGGGAAACGGAGCCAAACCCGGAGGAGGAGAAGGAGAAGGAGAAGGAGGCGCGTTCGGCTTCCCTGCTAGAGCAGCCCCGCCACTTCCTCGATTGCCCGGCCGGGGGTGGGGTCTTCCGGCTCGGCAAGGCGAGTCTGAGTGGCCGCCTCCGGCTTCTAGGGCGGCGCAAGGCGAGGACGGGCGGACGCAGCTGTGGAAGTTCTGCGGAAGGGGAGCGCGGGCGGCGCAACTCAGCTGGATCGGGGAGAGGAGCCTGAGCGCGCGCGCCAGGAAGGTTCTTTTTTTTTTTTTAATTGATTTATATGCCGCCCTTCTCCGGAGACTCAGGGCGGCTTACAAGGCGCTAAGCAATAGCCTTCATCCTTTTGTATATTTATACAATATTTATACAAAGTCAGCTTATTGCCCCCACAATCTGGGTCATTTTACCTACCTTTGAAAGGATGGAAGGCTGAGTCAACCTTGAGCCTGGCGAGATTCGAACCTGCAGTAATTGCAGGCAGCTGTGTTAATAACAGGGTGCTTTAAACCACTGTACTACCAAGGTTTCCCCCCCCACACACACACACCCCATCACTACCACCAAGCGCCCTCCCCGTCCCATCTTTTTCTCCATCCCATCCATTGGTTTGGCTGCCCCCCCCCGCATCACTTCCGACTTTCCTGCTTGAGCACGGGGTTGGGCTAGAGGACCTCTAAAGTCCCTTCCAACTCCGTTTCTTCTGTTCTTTCTTAGCATCCGCGCGCTCTTGGCCTTCGGGGTTGTTTCTTGGTTTGGCGAAGGAATCTTTCGGGCAACATTGATTTCTCCATCCCCCGAGGGTCATTCCCCCCCCCCATGCTGGGAGAATTTGCACAGCTGGAGATCTTGTACAGAGCAGGGTTCCTCCAGGATTACTCATAAGGTTAATAAAAAAAAAAAAGCCGCCCCTCTAAAATTTAAGAATCCCAGCAAGAATTTGGCATGTGTGTGGCTTCCCCAACCAGGGTGGATTCATATTCACAAGAATATATGATCAGACACGGAAAGCATTTGGTGATATATAACATATAAGATATAACATATAATTAATATGTGTGTGCACATGTGTGTGCATATATATATATATATATATATATATATATATATATATATATATATATGTGTGTGTGTGTGTGTGTGTGTGTGTGTGTGTGTGTGTGTGTGTGTGTGTGTATGTATATGTATATGTATATGTATATGTATATGTATATGTATGTATGTACGTCTGTCTGTCTGTCTGTCTGTCTGTCTTGGTGTATTCAGGTCTTTTCCCGTGTAAGATTGAGAGTATCTTGGCTACTCTCAATCTTACACGGGAAAAGACCCGAATACGCATACCTGTACCCGTGAAAATCTGTGAAAACAAATATACATACATATACATATACACATACACATACACAAACACACACACACACACACAAGTTAAAATCTCGGGTGTTTTCCCGCATCATTATAAGTTTGTTAGTTAAAATGTTTAAAATCCTGGCTAAGATCCCAGCTCAGAATCCTCTAAATTCCCAAACAAAAACCTTTTTAAGGTCTTTCAAAAACTCTGGCTGAAATCCTAACCAACACTTTAAGGTTAGGCAACATTTCGACAAGCTCTTACCTTGTCATCTTCGGGCCTTTATTATCAGTTTAGAAGCTGTGGGTCATGCTTCATTATACTAGCTGCAGCCTGAATGCGTGTTAACGGTCCAGTTTTCTCTGGCTCCCATACATACATACACACACACACACACATATAAGGTAAAGGTTCCCCTTGCACATATGTGCTAGTCGTTCCTGACTCTAGGGGGCGGTGCTCATCTCCGTTTCTAAGCCGAAGAGCCAGCACTGTCCGAAGACGTCTCCATGGTCATGTGGCCAGCATGACTCAACGCCAAAGGCGCACGGAACACTGTTCCCTTCCCACCAAAAGTGGTCCCTATTTTTCTACTTGCATTTTTTACGTGCTTTTGAACTGCTAGGTTGGCAGAAGCTGGGATAAGTAATGGGAGCTCACCCTGTTACGCGGCACTAGGGATTCAAACCACTGAACGGCCAACCTTTCGATCGACAAGCTCAGCGTCTTAGCCACTGAGCCACCGCGTCCTCATACATATATCTATACACATACATATAAAAGAAGCACTAATGAAGGTTGTAAGCAACTTTTCAAAACTGGGATAGTGTTACCACTTACTCTGCAAGTAGAGCAATTTGTCAATATAATTTCAAGAAAATTTGCAGACCTCAAATCGGAGGCTTTGCAGATCTCCAAATCAGGACACTGTACAAAAAAATAAATAAATGAATTTAATTCCTGGCAAGGGAAGCATAACTATGTTGTCTCAATGTAAATCAATAAAAAAAAACCTTTCAGTCAACGTGAATCAATCATGTTCTTATTTGCAATGCCTTGTTTGCCATCAAAGCAAGAGAAGTGAGAATTGTGGAGAATGTTGCTACAGTAACTACAGTAAATGCAGGCGTTATTACAAGTGGCGAGCAAATCAAATTCACCACTGCAGTTACTTCTTCTAGCATTAAGTCATTTACCACACTGCTGCTCTTGACAGTTAACAGATGCTGGCTGCTGCAGATGGCTGCCCCAGGAAAATGTACCCTGGAGCTTTGGAAATCTTGAGTGGGCATCAACTTGGCAACTGTTTAACAACTGAAATGTCAAGTTCTGATTCTTAAGACATACAAGGGATCATGTTGAGCTGTTTTAATGCCCCACACCTTTTCCCAAGCCTGAGAATGCCAAGGAAAATCATCAAAACCATAAAAAAGTGAAAGTTAGAATATTTTGGACATGTGATGGGACACCCAGAAAAATACGGCATACCTCACTTAATTCTCCAAGGAAAGTTTGAAGGCAAACAAGGTCCAGGCAGAAGAAGAAGAAGAAGATCATGGCTTCAAAATCTAAGGGACTGGTTTGGACAAAACTCAGCAGCCCTTTTTCGTGAGGCTGTCGATAAAAATAGGATCGCCAACATGATCGCCAATGTCGGATGACGGATATGGCGCAAGAAGAAGAAGAAGCCATCCCAATATATCTGGATGCCCTTGGGTTGGATTAGACAAACCAAGGAGGAGGATGGGTCTACTACTATTGTGACCTAGGCTTCCTGAGTCATTAAAACACAGGAGTAGTCCCAAAAACCTCTTTTATTGCAACAGCTGTGAATTACATTCATTCACAGCTGAGTCCCAATTAGTTGCAAAAAGTCCTTCAGGAGCAATCCTTCGGGATAATCACCAACCTTTATCTCCCTTGACACTCTGACAAAGACCTACTCGGCAAAGCCACACGGAGTCCAGAATCAAACAGAGATGCCGACTGGGAACAGAATTAACAATGTTGCTTTCCTGCAAAGGGCCCACGTGCCTTTGCTCCTCTTTTAAGCCTTATGGGAGGGGTCAATCATCTCCAGGCCTTACTCCCGAGTTGTCCCTTTTGTTTTAACTGTTTGTGCCTTCTGGCAGCTCTGCGCATGCACATACTAGGAACAGGCTCCCCCTGTTCCTCTGCCTCTCTGCTGTCTGACTCTGGAAGCTCTGGAGTCTGTGCATCACTCCCAGATGGGCGTGATCTACTACTACTACTACTAGTCAGGAGACCTAAGGCAAACCAACATATCTGGAGGCTATACATCTTTGCAAACCAGATGCTGGATATTTGAAGGCCATCAGTCTCATGCAGTGTTTTCAAACAATTCAAATGCATCTCCCAAATCTATCATCGTGTCTAAATTATTCTCTAAATAAGCAACTGTTATTATGAGATCATAGTAGAGCACTGACCCACCCAAATTGCGACTGTGAGAGGGATCTCGGAGTCCTAGTGGACAACCATTTAAATATGAGCCAGCAGTGTGCAGCAGCTGCCAAAAAAAGCCAACACAGTCCTAGACAGAGGGATAGAATCAAGATTACGTGAAGTGTTCATACCACTTTATAATGCCTTGGTAAGACCACACTTGGAATCCTGCATCCAGTTTTGGTCGCCACAATGTAAAAAAGATGTGGAGACTCTAGAAAGAGTGCAGAGAAGAGCAACAAAGATGATTAGGGGGCTAAAACATATGAAGAACAGTTGCAGGACTTGGGTATGTCTAGTTTAATGAAAAGAAGGATTAGGGGAAACATGATAGCTTTGTTTCAATATCTCAGGGGTTGCCACAAAGAAGAGGGAATCAAGCTATTCTCCAAAGCACCTGAGGGCAGAACAAGAAGCAATGGGTGGAAACTAACCAAGGAGAGATCCACCCTAGAAATAAGGAGAAATTTCCTGAGAGTCAGAACAATTAATCAGTGGAACAACTTGCCTCCAGAAGCTGTGAATGCTCCAACACTGGAAGTTTTTAAGAAGTTGGATAACCTTTTGTCTGAAGTGGTGTAAGGTTTCCTGCCTAAGCAGGGGATTGGACTAGAAGACCTCCAAGGTCCCTTCCAACTCCTATTCTATTCTATTCTATTCTATTCTATTCTATTCTATTCTATTCTATTCTATTCTATTCTATTCTATTCTATTCTATTCTATTCTATTCTATTCTAATTATTTCTATTCTATTCCTCATGCTGAGAGGTTGGAAAAGGTCTTCAATTCAGCCTTAGGAGGGAAGAAGCAGAGCCTGCATTATTAAGTGTGCAATCAGAAGAGGTGGGATGGTATTGCACTCCTTGAACTTTGCAAATGATGTAAGCCCCTAACATGTCAATAGATGTGGAGTTGGGATCGTAGAAACACCCAGGAGCATAGAAGAGTTCAGAGGCAGATGCATAAATAAATGTCTTAAACGTATTTATTCATATGATAAATCATATTAACTATGTACAACAGAGATCAAGTCTCATGAGGAACAAACATGAAAAGACAGAGATGGAGAGAGCAAGGTGGAAAAGGTTGGAGGGGGTTTTATACTCAGGGTAAGCCCCTCCTTTCCACATAGGGGTGGAGACACTCTCTGCCTCCACTGGTGTCTGTAGGACACACGTGCCAATGGCTTGCAAATACTTGCAAATACTTGACAATAGAATTGTGGGACTTGCCCAATTCCTGGCCAGCAGGTGTGAGTTTTGACAGTCATCCTATCTTGCCTGGAAATAAGGTGGTTCAAGCTTTAACAAAGAAAAAGACACCTCCCCTCTTCCCCAGGGAATTGTGATCCACTCTTGAGGGATCCATTATTAGACCAGGAACAAGAACACCCACAGCCAGAGAAACCCATTGGATAATGCTGGGAAAGTTATATTCACACAAGAAGTCTCGCGGGATTTGTGAATAAATGAAATCATGGGATGTTGGGATGTTAGTCACCCTGAGTTCTTGGAAGTAAGCTGGGATGGAAATCTAATAAAACAAATTGTTAAATATTATACCAGTTGGTACATAGATGGGCAGTTGGAACTGCCCATTTATGTATAACAGCCTTTTCTTTCTCTTTTTTCTTTTTCTTTTCCTTTCCCCCTTCCCTTTTCTTTACTTTTTTCTTTATTTCTTTCTCCTTTTCTGTCTTTTTCCTTCCTTGCTTCCTTCCCTCCCTCCCTTTCTTTATCCCTTTTGTCTCCCTTCCTTCCTTTTTTCTCCTTTTCTGTCTTTTTCCTTCCTTCCTTTCTCCTTTTTCTTTCTCCTTTTCTGTCTTTTTCCTTCCTTCCTTCCTTCCCTTCCTTTACTTTATTTTTCTCCTTTTGCCTTTCCTTCCTTGCTTGCTTCCTTCCTTCCCTCCTTTTCTCTCTCTTTCTTTCTTTCCCCCTTTGTCTCCCTTCCTTCCTTTTTTCTCCTTTTCTGTCTTTTTCCTTCCTTCCTTTTTCCTTTTTCTTTTTCTGTCTTCTTCCTTCCTTCCTTCCTTCCTTCCTTCCTTCCTTCCCTTCCCTTCCCTTCCCTTCCCCTCTTATATAGCCCTCCACTCACCACAGCTGCATTGAGAGTCTTGCAAGAGTGCACAGTCAGACTTGCAGGAGTGATATCAAGAGATCAGACTGGGAAACAAAAGTTATGAAAGCTACTATTACTTTTCCTTAGAGATACAGTAACAGAATCTTGGAAATCTGAATCACTCTCTCTCTTCTTGCTTTTATCCTTAAGAGAACTAGGCAGGGTCAAGACTTTCTATATTTTTTTCTTTTCCTTTCTGAGTTTAGTTTGTATCGTTGTTTTTTAATTATTGTTTAAATATTCTTTTTTTTTAAAAAAAAAACTATTTTGCAGTATATGGAATTTCCCCTCAAGTACGAGCAAGTGGGATCGTAGAAATTATATTTTATTAACTGTAGTGCTACTATTACAAGAGATAACTTTTAAAATAAGCAAATTATTTCCATGTACAATCAGCAATAAAATATACATTAGATTAATTGCATTCTAATTTATAAATATATATTTATATTTATTTATATTTAAACATTTAATGATACTTCATACCAAAAGACAGCACTAACATGCAATGAAATAATATAAAGACTCTACGAGGTTGTACTTTACAATAGTGCCTAAGATTTTAATTTCCAAAGTAAAAAAAAAGAAAAGAAAAGAAAAATTCAGTGTGTACAAAACCATAATAAAATACGGTTACCGTCAATAATTACAAGACATTGAATAAGCTTGAAATCACAATGAGGAATATATTTATTTCAAAAAGAGTGTCTCTAGAAAAATAAACCAATGATTCCAGATTGCACTGTAGACAGTGATCATTCAATGCACAAGAGAGAGGCAATTACTGTAGCTGTCTTATAATGCTTTTGTACACCATCCAGAAGGGGAAAAAATGTCTGTGCAAGAACTTGGGGAAAAAGTTAATGGACAAGAAACTCCCAAGAGCATCTGGGATCCTTCCTTATTTGTATTCGTGAAACATTTCAAAAACACCTTAGTATTTGCCAATAGTGAAATATTTGCCAGAAACCCCCAAAAACGAATTACTAAATTGCAAAAATGCAATCCTAAGTAATGTGGACTATAAGACTAAGAGACAAGGAAAAAAATTGCAAGTAGAAACTGCCTTCATCTAGCCTTCCAACACTTGGATGAAAGTATTTTCTTGAGAGATTTGGAAAACTGTCCTAAGTGAAGAAATATGAAAATGTTGAACGGCTTCAGGACTCCTATCTGCAAATCCCTTCCCTAACCTCAGTATCTCTTTGGATTGACTGGAGTTTGGCTACCTGAAAATACTTTCACACAATGGTCTTTCATTCTTCGTCTGATTCTTCCAGATGTTTTCGGCTTCGGTTCCCCGAGTTCCTAGTGCTACAACCACCAAAGACTAGGATTTATGGGAAATCAAGGTCCTAACCCATCTGGAAGATAACCAGACTGGAAGAAAGATCTTGCAGACTACATCTGTTTCAGAAAACCAGATAATTAATTTTTGAGTTAGAAGGACCAGCTCAACAAAACCTTCTTTAAAAAAAAAAAAAAAGATTGTTTGGTTTCCTTTTTTAAAGGAAGGAAAATGGGCAATTTCCCCCTTTCCAATTCTAGCATGTGCCCCTCAATCCGTGTTATGTGTCAACATTCAGAGTGTCAGAGTTTATTTTAGCCTCCATGCACATCCGTAGCTCAACAAGTCTTCTGGGACACTTTAATGGTGACCGTCTTCACTTCTGTGTACTCTGAGAGAGCATATTCTCCTCTGTGGAAGAACAAAAATATTGAGTTTAAGATACAAGTGCTTCAGCACGCCAAAAAGCCGCTCTCTGTTTACTTCCCACCCGCACCTGTTTAACGTAAGCTTAAATGCCATTCATGAGATGGTAAACTTTTCAGAAATGACATTGGAAAAGTGAAGAGATTCCTACTGAGGAGAAGGTGATTAGGAAAATATTAGAATGTGCAGAAATGAACAGATTAACATTGGCAATCAAAGAGAAGGAACAAACTGAATATTGTATGAAATGGGAAGTTTTTTATCAATGGTTAGAAGGGAAACTGGAAATAAAAGAAGAAGATTAAAGAAGAAAAGAAAATATGTTGATAGAGATATAAATAAGATGATAATTGTTAGTATTAGGATGAGGAGGATAATTATGTGTAATGTTAGTGTTATTGTATTTTCACTTGAAGACACGTTAAGAGGAAAAATGAACAGGCTTACAATGTTTAACTGATTAACATAGTATAATTTTAAGATTAGAGAATGATATTAAGTGAATGATGTTGTAAATGTTGAAGGTTGGCACATAGAGATATTTGAACCCAGACGACACAGTGTTTAAGGAAAGATGGAATGTTTGTATTTTGAAATATAGATAGATAGATAGATAGATAGATAGATAGATAGATAGATAGATAGATAGATAGATAGATAGATAGAAAGAAAGAGATAGGTAGGTAGCTAGATAGATATATTTAAAGAAATGACATGAAAAGGCAAATGGGATTTGGATGACAATCCTTAAGAACCAAAGAGGAAAATAAACTGTCTTGGTGTCATATTTTAACTCCTTTTGTTTTCAGAAACCTGAGGGTCAAATAATGGTTGTGTTCTTGAAAATCTAACTATAAATCTGACTTTTCATCCCAGAACAGGATGGAATCACAAAGGTCTATTCTCTGACACTGAGGTGCGTCAGAGGGGGGTTTCAGGAGGTTCTGACCAGTTCTGGAGAACCGATAGTGGAAAATTTGAATAGTTCGGAGAACCGGTAGTAAAAATTCTGACTGGCCCCACCCCCATCTATTCTCTGCCTCCCAAGTCCCAGCTGATCGGGAGGAAATGGAGATTTTGCAGTAACCTTCCCCTGCCACACCCACCAAGCCATGCCACGTCCACCAAGCCACACCCACAGAACTGGTAGTAAAAAAAAATTGAAACCCACCACTCAGATGCATGTACATAAATTACATGAAGGCTTACCTTGGCTTGTGCATCCAGCTCCAAATATGATTATCTTTAAAATTCCTATCTGTCTCAGAGTCCACCTGTGTGAACATGTGCCTCACTAAATTAACTTCCTTCTCCTTGGTTTTCCCCTGATGTTGCCCAGATGTGGGGATGTCAACTCCCAGAATTCTTGGCAAGGGTTATGGCTCACAAGGAAATTCAACCATCCCAATTCACAAATCTGGAAGGGTCCAATTTGGGGCAATTACTTTAAGAGCCTTGGTAGTACAGGGGTTTAAGGCACCCTGTTATTAACACAGCTGCCTGCAATTTACTGCTGGTTCGAATCTCTCCAAGGCTCAAGGTTGACTCAGCCTTCCATCCTTTCTAAGGTAGGTGAAATGAGGACCCAGTTTGTGGGGGCAATAAGCTGACTTTGTATAAATATACAAAAAGTATGAAGGCTATTGCTGAGCACATTGTAAGCCGCCCTGAGTCTTCGGAGAAGGGCGGCATATAAATCAAATTAAAAAAAAACAACAACAACTTTTTTCTCCGTGTATTGTTGGTTCCTTACACGGTGACAAGAGCCTTTTTTGTTTATTAGTTATTTGGAGAACAGCGGGTGAAAATCTTATTTGCCTGGATATTTTAAACTGGTGTATTACAGTGAATAATATGATAATATGTTTATTTCCTGCCTTTATTGCTGTAAATAATGTGTGTGTGTGTGTGTAAGAGAGAGAGTGGGAGGGCAGTGGTGGGATTCAGTCGGTTCTGTCCAAACTGGTAGCGCTGACTGTGGTAGGCTCCACCCACCCGCCTGGAAGTAATGCCGTCCTATTTCGCCATGTTTTGGAGGCTGTGTGCATGTGCGGAAGGCGTGTGAGTGTGAACAAAGAGCATGCACGGAAGCCTGAGTTTACCATTTGCAAACTCGTAGTAAGTGAATCCTAGCTCTGGAGGGAGGGAGGGAGAGGGAGAGAGGGGGAGAGGGGGAGAGGGAGAGGGAGAGAGAGAGTTCAAATCAGTCTTGAGTTTTGTTGAAGCCTGTCTCCTGTCTAGAGAACCCCTTTAGTTTTCTTGGCAAATTTGAGAAGTGGTTTGCCATTGTCTTGTAGGGAAACAATAATAAAGATAGAATATAAAATACTGATATACTAGATTTAGTAAAAGCTTGTTATTCTGTAATCGTTAGGTTCCTGTGACATATATATTGTGCTTTTGTATTTGTATCACATATATTATTCCTTTCTATTTGTATCTCCTGGTACAAACATATTGTCATTAGGCCTCTAAAATGTATCTGGTATTTGTCAAACGTAGGTCCCTGCCATTTGACCTGAACTCATATCAATCTCTTTCTGTGCCATCTAAAAGCATGGTACATATCTCAGTTGAAACTAGCCATCAACAAAGGGATAAACTACACCTCAGTCCTAATTTATGCCTGATCTGGATAAGATCTGGTCTTCCAGAGCCAGGGGCTAAGTAGCCAATTAAGTAAACAAATAAATGCTTACGATAAGACTAATTGGAAGTTTAGATTCCTTTGCAGGGCAACAAAGAATACACAAACATAAATCAGGGGACAGAGTTGGGGACCGAACTGGTGCTTTAAAGGTATAAAAGTGGTTACATCTTCTCTGAAGATGTGAACCCTCCCACATACATATCTCTTTGTATGTGTTTGGAATGGTTTTACCCAGCCTTTTGTCTTTGATCAAAGATTAAATGTTGATTCTTACTCAAGCCTCCGTTTAAGTCTTTCTTTTTGGTTCACTGAGAGCTTAAGCATATAGCTGGACCTTACAGTCTCTTTCCTAGAGCTGAGAGAAAGGGACTGGCTCCAGGTCCCCCAGTTGATTTCACAGTCTCTAACCTGGTGCCTTAATCAAACTGGTTTAATCAAACTATATCTTTAGGAGCGATTATTTTTCTGTATATTATCTTGGTGAAATGAAGGATGGGATACAAATAAAAAAGAAATACCACCCTAAGGATCACAGGAATATGGCCTAAGTACAGGTTTAAAGAGAAATAATTGGCATTCTTTGGGAAGATATGAACGGCTCATCCAAACTGCAAGATCCAGAGGCACAGGGGGGGAATAAGGAACACCAGAAGTCCAGGCAAGGCAACAAACAAAACCCTCCAAGCCAAGACAGAAGAAAATTAGATTCTTGTTCCTGCCACTCTGCAAGCTTAATTTTCTTCAAAAACAAAAACCAGACTTACAGTTCTCTGCCATTTCCTGACATTTTAAAACCACCGAAGGGAGCTTGTGCAAAGAAGGAGTTGTAGCAATTGATCCTGTGGAAAACAAAGAGAGGAATAATACAGCTCTACTGTTTGGGAAGAGCTTACACTCTGAGCTAAGCCTTGGTGTGCTTAACTAGGTTTCTCTGAAGGAACCACAGCTGGCAACATAGACGCAGCCAAACAAGCCACAGAGTGATTTAGCGCGGGGGTATCAAACTCAATTTCATTGAGGGCCGCATCAGGGCTATGGCTGACCTCGGAGGGGGCCCGGGGGGACATGGTTGACTGTGTGGGGTGTGGCCAGTTTGATGCCACTCACTGGGTGTGGCCGACAGGATGGGTGTGGCCTGCTTGATGCCACTCCCCAAACTGCTGGCATGTTTCCTCTTCGCATTAGGTAGACTGGGCCAACAGCGCATTGGGTAGACTGGGCCGAAGCCATGTGGATTGGCCCCTTACATTTTCCAGGACAGCCCCACGGGACAGATCTGACATCATAGGCTGGATCCGGCCCACAGGCCTTGTGTTTGACACCCCTGACTTGCTATGTTGCGTTAACACGACGTCCCTATTCCTTTATAAAGTATTAACTAGTATTATTTCATGCATTAACTAGGCAAATGAAAAACAGCTTAATGTACTCTAAGGTCAGAAGATAAGGTCAGAGGAGGGGACTTAGACTTAGACTTTGTCTACAATGCCTGCAAACCGAAGATTGAAGTGCAATTACTGTATTTTTTTGAGTATAAGACACACCTTTTCCCCCCCTAAAAGAGGCTGAAAATTTGGGTGCGTCTTATACTCCGAATGTAGCTTTTTCGAAGCTTTTTTTCAGCCCTAATGAGGCGCTAACAAGGCACTAGCGAGCGATCTTCCCAGCTTTGCCTGCTCCCTCGATTCTCCACTGTGCTTTAAGGAGGCGCTAGTGAGCAAAGCGATCTCCATGCTTTGCTCCGACTCTCAGCTGTTCTTTAGAAGCTTTTTTTCAGCCCTAACTAGGCGCTAGCCAAGCCAAGCGATCTCCCCCGTGCTTTGCCTGCTTTTCTCATTGCTTCTTCCTCTCAGCTGTGCCTTAGAAGCTGTTTTTTATCCACAAGCAGGGGATTAAAAACCAGCAAACTAATGTGCTGAAGCTGACTAGACTAAGGACGCTAGCTAGATGAATACCTGGTAGGCAGATTTTTTTCCTCCTATTTTCCTCCCCAAAAACTAAGCTGCGTCTTATACTCCGGGGCATCTTATACTCCGAAAAATACGGTATACAGTACTTTGTCTACAATGCCTGCAAACTGAAGATTGAAGTGCAATTACTCAACGAAGTGACTTTCTGCATGAAAGAAAACAAAATTAGCACCTCACCAGACAGTGCCCGATTGTAGCGCTGATGCTAATGTCAACGCTCTATCCAAGTTCTTTGTAAACACCGCTGCTGTGAGTCCGTATTCTGTATTATTGGCTCTCTGTATGACTTCTTCTAGGCTTTTAAACTTTGTTATGGGCTGCACGGGTCCAAAAATCTGTTGACATCAAAATCATGGCCATCAGAAGATGAATCAATTGAATTACCTAAAGCACCCGCCTTTTATACCAGGATATTCAGCAATCACATCGTGCTGCATTTCCTGTGTTTAATATTTTTATTGGGTTATAAGATAAAATAAGATACGAAATACAAAAGTAAATAGGAAAACGGTGGGGAGGAAGAGGGGGAAGAGAAGTGTTGTGGTCCGCCAGCAGCCTGCGGAGCTAGCAGCGGAGTCAGACAGTGTGGAGGTTGGGGAGGACCATGGGCCAGTCCTGGAGTCTGGGGAAGGCCCGGACAAGGGCTCTGCATCAGAGGCAGAGATGGGGCCAGGGCCATCTGGGAATGATGTGCGGACTCCGGAGCCTCCAGAGTTGGACAGCAGAGAGGCAGAGGAACAGAAGGAGCCTGTTCCTAGTGCACACATGCGCAGAGCTGCCAGAAGGCAAGAGCAGCTAAAGCAAAAAGGATGACTCGGGAGTAAGGCCAGGAGATGATTAGCCCCTCCCATAAGACTTAAAAGAGCAGGAAAGGCTCTTGGGCTCTTTGTAGGAAAGCCACGTTGCTAAATCTGTTTTCCAGTCGGCGTCTCTTGTTTCTGAACTTCGTGGGGCTTTGCCAAGAAAGGCGTTTGGCAGGGTGCCAAAGAAGATAAAGGTTTGTGATAAGCCTGAAGGACTTTTTCTGAAGGACTTGTTTTGGAATTAATTTGGACTAAGGTTGGAATGAAGTAATTCTCAGCTGTTATAATAAAATAGTTTTGTTTGAGACTAATTGTGTCCTGTAATGACTAAGTGAGCCTAGGTCAGAACAAGAAGTGAGGGAGGATAAGAGAAAAAGAAACATGGACTCCTGACTCCGTCTGTTGCAGTCAAATAAAGCATTAACATCAAATCACAACTTTTTCTTTCTTCATAATAATACGAACAAGCCATTTCTATAAGGATCTATCAATCTAATCGGTAAAACCCAAAATCAAAGTTTCATTTTTTTCCACTTCAAGCACAAAGTTCAGAAGTGGTTTCCATTTGGAAACAAAAGTACTTATGCTCTTTTCTTTAACCAGAATGGTCAATTTTGCCATTTCAGCCAACTCCGTCAACTTCTGCAACCATTTGTCCAAACATTGTGTGGCATTCCCATTTGGCGTCCTTCAGTTGTGTTGTCGTAACAGGACAAAATTCTGTGAACTGAAGTCCCAAAACATTTTGGAGAGCACCCGGTGAGGAACACCTAATGTTTTACTTTGATCCACGTGCCTCTTTATTTTTTATAAAGGGTGGAATGGACACGATTATGAACAAAAGTGGTTCATATACATCTACAATCACCCGTGTCCAGTGGTGGGATTCAGCTGGCTCGGGCCAGTTTGGGCAAACCGGTAGTTAAATTGCTGGCTGGCTCTGCCCCTTCCCGCTTCTTCCAGAAGTCCCGGGCCCCATTTTGGCTCCCAAGTAAGTGCAGGGAGGCCTACTAGGCCCAAAACGGGGCATGGGGGATGCTGCGCATCCCACACCTGTGGCCTGTTTTTGGTCCCAGGAGGCTGCAGGGAGGCCTACTAGGCCCAAAATGGGGTGCGGGGGAGGCTATGCGTCCCCCACCTGTGGCCCGTTTTTGGTCCCAGGGGGCTGCAGGAGGCTGAGTGCTGCCTGTCACACCCCTGGCCACGCCCACCATGGCCACGCCCATCCAGCCGGTCATTAGGGCAGAGAACCGGTTATTAACTTATTTGAATCCCACCACTGCCCTTGTCTCTGTGTGTGAGTTGGGAGGTTACATAAATTTGTTTAGCAGATAAATGAATACCTCCTCTTTGGCAATTCGCATATTGTCGGTGACTTCTGAAAAAATGGTGGGTTTGATGAACAGGCCACAATCGCCCATCGCTAAACCGCCACACTCCAACTTGGCACCTTCTTTCTTCCCGCTTTCGATCAGGTCCAAGATCTTGTCAAACTGCTGCTGATCGATCTATCCAAATAAAAACACAAGTTGCACTGCTCTTACGAGAACTAGAAATGGATGCTAACAGTGTGACACACAGATCAATGTGGGGCTTATTTCTCATCCATGCTTTAAGAGTCTTCCTCGTGGAAAACATAACACATCTAACATTTAAAAATTATTTAAGAGAGCCAGTTTGGTCTAGAAACTGGGCTAGAAACTAGGAGATTGTGAATTCTAGTTCCACCTTAGCCATGAAAGCCAGCTGGGTGACTTTGAGCACCAAACATCAGGAGAAGGTGAGTTTTAGTTCTGCCTTAGCCATGAAAGTAAGCTGGATGACTCTGGGGGCCTATCACCAGGAGATGGTGAGTTCTAGTCCTGTTTTTGCGGTGAAAGATGGCTGTTCATGGCCAGCTCCTTTCTCTCAGTCCAACTCACCTCACAGGGTGGTTGTTATGAGGCAAATAGGAGGAAGGAAGGAAGGTATGTTGGATATGTTCATTACCCTGAGTTGTTTGTAAAAACATTTTTACAATGTTTTTATATGTATACAACAGGGAAAAAAATATTTGTTTCAGTCTAGTCCAGATACAATTACTTTTCCAGAATCTATTTCTTCCTTGGATTGTTTAAAAACTTTAATAAAAACAATGGACATCACCCAGAATCATGTTTTACAATGTGTGGCTATATAATGAATGTATTAACAGCGGCAAGGATTGTGTTTGCTAAAAATTGGAAAAATGAGAAAATACCAATGCAGGATGAAGTTATTAAGAAAATAATGGAATGTGCTGAAATGAGTAAATTGACATTTGAAATTAGAGAACAAGAAGACAAACAATACTATAAGATATGGGACCTATTTTATCAATGGTTAGATAAAAAAATATGGAATTGAAATATGGTAGAGATCTTCACAATACAAAATTGTAGAACTATGTGAAATATAACATAAAGAGGTATTATTACTGGATAGGTTCAGGAGGATGAAATGAATGTTATAATAAAAATTAACTCAAATCTTAGAATATCTTAAATAATAATGAGGGAAGAAATAGCCATAGTCAAATAAATGATTAATGAGGATAATAATATATAGATATTTATTAGGTCAATGATATGAGAATTTAGGTAAACTGTAAATTGTAAAGCTATGAATTGGTGAATGATGCACAAAAGACTTGTAAGCAACCAACACACTGTTTGCAATTGAAGATGGTTTTATGTATGTTTGTTTAAAAATAAAAAAAAATGTTCAAAAAAAATGTGTGGCTATATAAATTGGATGAATAAATAAATGAGACAAACACAAAGAGTGTTAAAGTCACACGTTTTCACAGACAGAAATGAATTTATAAACAAGCAGACCAATATACTAGTCCCTATGGCTTGAACCTACAGCCTTCTATCTCAGCAGATATTTCTATATTTCCTCTGGTTAAGAAGTTCTGCTTTATTTATGTATGACCACATTGTAAACACAATGGATAAGTTAACAAACTGCACCAAAGGCCTGGGATAAAATAGACAGTTCTGCAAAGGTAATATAATACCTGTGGTCCCTGCTCCGTCTGGAAATCAAATGGGTCTCCCACGAGTCGCTTCTTTGCATATTCCACACTGCGTTTGACAAATTCTGGATATATCTGCTCTTCCACAAAAACACGCGAAGCCGCTGTGCAGCATTGACCTTGGTTAAAGAAGACACCCTGGTGGGCACAGTCCACAGCTAAGTCCACTGGAAAGATGTCAGAGAGAAAGAGGTGAAAAATATTAACACAGGCGGGTGGGCGAGTGGGTGGATGGATGGAAGGAAGGAAGGAAGGAAGGAAGGAAGGAAGGAAGGAAGGAAGGAAGAATGGATGGAAGGAAGGAAGGAAGGAAGGAAGGAAGGAAGGAAGAATGGATGGAAGGAAAGAAGGAAGGAAGGAAGGAAGGAAGGAAGGAAGGAAGGAAGGAAGGATGGATGGAAGGAAGGAAGGATAGATGGATGGATGGATGGATGGATGGATGGATGGATGGAAGGAAGGAAGGAAGGAAGGAAGGATAGATGGATGGATGGAAGGAAGGAAGGAAGGAAGGATGGATGGATGGAAGGAAGGAAGGATAGATGGATGGATGGATGGATGGATGGATGGATGGAAGGAAGGAAGGAAGGAAGGAAGAATGGATGGAAGGAAGGAAGGAAGGAAGGATGGATGGATGGAAGGAAGGAAGGATAGATGGATGGATGGATGGATGGAAGGAAGGAAGGAAGGAAGAATGGATGGAAGGAAGGAAGGAAGGAAGGAAGGAAGGAAGGAAGGAAGGATGGATGGAAGGAAGGAAGGATAGATGGATGGAAGGAAGGAAGGAAGGAAGGAAGAATGGAAGGAAGGAAGGAAGGAAGGAAGGAAGGAAGGAAGGAAGGAAGGAAGGATGGAAGGAAGGAAGGATAGATGGATGGATGGATGGATGGAAGGAAGGAAGGAAGGAAGGAAGGAAGAATGGATGGAAGGAAGGAAGGATGGAAGGAAGGAAGGAAGGAAGGAAGGAAGGAAGGAAGGAAGGAAGGAATAATGGATGGAAGGAAGGAAGGAAGGAAGGAAGGAAGGATGGATTGGATGGATGGACGGATGGATGGATGGATGGATAGATAGATAGATAAGATAGATAGATAGATAATATAAGTGGGTGGGTGGGTAGACAGATAGACAGAGTCTAAATAATCATCATTCACCTGTCCCCACTATTAACTCCTCCCCACCCCAACAATACAACTCCACAGCTTCTGCATGCTATCTTTTTTTAAAAAAAAAGTTTTATATTTTAATTTTGTATCAACATATTCAAATGTACAGTCTTTTGTCCATCATTAATCATTATTCATTCATCTTATTCTTTAACTTCCATTTGCTAATTAGTTGTGCGGGTCTGCTCTTCTACCATCTCCTTCCTTTATTTTAATACAACCTTTTCCTTTTCTTCTTCCCTTCTCTCTCCTCTTCTCTCTCTTTCTACTTTCCTCATTCCTCCTCTCCTTCCCTTTTCTACTTCCTCTCCTCTTTCCCCTCTCCTCTCTTCTTCCTCCCTTTCTTACCCCCTTCTCCTCCTCTTTCCCCCTTCTTCTTCTGTATGCTATCTTGAAAGACCAGGAGAAACATAGACTAGGGGTAACAGAAATTTCCCAACCGGATCCCACTCACAGTCAGCATCTGCGCAGACAATGCAAGGATTTTTCCCACCCAGCTCCAGAGTCACCCTCTTGAGATTGCTTTTCGAAGCGGCTTCTTTGATCAGCTTTCCAACCTGTGGCAAAGAAAAAGGAAAAAAGGGGGGGAGGGAATGTGAGATTCCTAGCCTCTGCCCAAAAAAAGAGGAGAAAACCTTGTTCCGAATAGTTTGTTCAGTCAGAGAAAGCACTAATTAGGAATTTGCTAAGACTGTTTTCCAAAAACAGCCGACATCCCCCAAATATTGGTATTTATGTCTGACGAAGTCTATGTTCGTTTTCTAATATTAGGCAGAATCAACCTGAAAACTATTCAGAGTTTTTCAACCTCTTGAAGAGAAGGATTTGGGAATGGGGTGGGTGGGGGTATGCTGATTGTCTTCCAGTACGTGAGAGACTGTCACGGGGAAGAGGGGATTGACTTATTTTCCAAAGGGGCAGGACAAGAAACAACAGGTGGAAGAGTGTTAAAGAGAGATCCAACCTGAAAATCAGGAGAAATTTTCTGATGGTGAACAATTAATCAACGGAATAGCTTGCCTCCAGGAGTTGTGGGTCCTCCGTCACTGGAGGCTTTCAAGAAGAAACTGGGCAACCATTGGACCAGGATGGTATTGTACTTCCTCTTTTAAAAATTCTTTTCATATAAATGTTATTTACAAGAAGAAAGAAAAAAAGAAAGGAAGCAAGGAAAGAGAAAGAAAGAAAGAAAGAAAGAAAGAAAGAAAGAAAGAAAGAAAGAAAGAAAGAAAGAAGAAAGAAAGAGGAAGAAGGAAGCAAGGAAAGAGAAAGAAAGAAAGAAGGAAGGAAGGAAGGAAGGAAGGAAGGAAGGAAAGAGAAAGAAAGAAAGAAGGAAGGAAGGAAGGAAAGAGAAAGAAAGAAAGAAGGAAGGAAGGAAGGAAGGAAAGAGAAAGAAAGAAAAAGAAGGAAGGAAGCAAGCAAGCAAGGAAAGAGAAAGAAAGGAAGGAAGGCAGGAAGGAAGGAAGGAAGGAAGGAAGGGATTTTTTTTTACATCATAGCCTAACATGCCTCCCTCCTATAATTTATAAACCATTAAAACCGCGCTATAATTCAGTCATTCATCTTATACATTCTGTATATGTAAAAGGAACAAAAAACATTCCCGAAGAAAAAACGCATTGTCTTCCTCATATGCTCCTATGCTCACAGTTTCAATGTTTTTTTTTTTTGTTTTTTTTAATGAAGTCCAGCAGAAATGGCATGCAGCCCTTTTGGAATATTTGATTGTATGTTCCATGGTGGATGAGCCCAGCTAGCTGGCTGATGAAAGTCTCAAAAATATTAAGCAGGAACAGATTCCCACATGGGAGAAAGGTAGACGTCCCAGAGAAGGAAGGGAGGAAGGGAGGCAGGGAGGGAGGAAGGAAGGGAGAGAGGGAGGAAGGGAGGGAGGGAGGAAGGAAGGGAGAGAGGAAGGAAGGGAGGGAGGGAGGAAGGAAGGGAGAGAGGGAGGAAGGGTGGAAGGAAGGGAGAGAGGGAGGAAGGAAAGGAGGGAGGAAGGGAGAGAGGGAGGAAGGAAGGGAGAGAGGAAGGAAGGGAGGGAGGGAGGAAGGAAGGGAGAGAGGGAGGAAGGGTGGAAGGAAGGGAGAGAGGGAGGAAGGAAAGGAGGGAGGAAGGGAGAGAGGAAGGAAGGGAGGATGGGAGAGAGGGAGGAAGGAAGGAAGGGAGAGAGGAAGGGAGGGAGGGAGGGAGGGAGGAAGGGAGAGAGGGAGGGAGGGAGGGAGGAAGGGAGAAAGGAAGGGAGGAAGGGAGAGAGGGAGGAAGGAAGGAAGAGAGAGAGGAAGGGAGAGAGGAAGGGAGGGAGGGAGGGAGGAAGGGAGAAAGGAAGGGAGGAAGGGAGAGAGGGAGGAAGGAAGGAAGAGAGAGAGGAAGGGAGAGAGGAAGGGAGGGAGGGAGGGAGGAAGGGAGAAAGGAAGGGAGGAAGGGAGAGAGGGAGGAAGGAAGGACGGGAGAGAGGGAGGGAGGAAGGCAGGAAGGAAGGAAGAACACTTTGCAAATATCCTTAGCCACCCTAGGTCCAAACATGTCCATGTCAACTCAGATATTTGTATTAGACCATTAATCCCATCACTGGCCTCTCAGTCAGATCCTGGACATTGTCTAATAATTACCTTGGGAAACCCTCACAATTAACACCCCAGAAACTGGGAGGGGGGGGGAAGAAACAAAGCCTCTTTTGCAACAATCCAAGTTTCAGCCAATAGATGGTGCTGCTACATGCCAAGATTCCCAACCGAAAGGCATTTGCCAGACCCTTTGGTGCTGACAGCAATTTCTCATAATTACAGGCAGGGATCTCGAGCGTGCCAGAAAGACCGTAACAGATGAGAACTGACAGGAGGCTGGCAAGGACATTAAATCCTCAACTCCAAACACTGTCAGCGGAGAGTGGATGAGGTTTCTGGAAAGGACATTTGAGAGTCCACCCTTCTTCAGAGCCTAGGTTAACTTGAATCAAACCACACACACGTGTCAGCTTATAGAACAGAATAGAATTCTTTATTGGCCAAGTGTGATTGGACACACAAGGAATTTGTCTTTGGTGCATACACTCTCGGTGTACATAAGGAGAATAAAATACATTCGTCAGGAATCACAAGGCACAATACCCAGTGACAGTCATACGGTGCAATAAGCAATCGAATCATACCAGGAAACAATCAATATCAATATAAATCACAAGGATATAAGCAACAAGTTGCAGTCATGCAGTCACAAGTGGGAAGAGATGAGGGATAGGAGCGATGAGAAGATTAATAGTATTACAGACTTAGTGAATAGTTTGACGGTGTTGAGGGAATTATTTGTTTAGCAGAGTGATGGCATTCGGGGGAAAAACTGTTCTTGTGTCTAGTTGTTCTGGTGTGCAGTGCTCTATAGCGTCATTTTGAGGGTAGGAGTTGAAACAATTTATGTCCAGGATGCGAGGGGTCTGTAAATATTTTCACAGCCCTCTTTTTGACTTATGCAGTATATAGGTCCTCAGTGGAAGGCAGGTTGGTGGCCATTGTTTTTTCTGCAGTTCTAATTATCCTCTGAAGTCGGTGTCTGTCTTGTTGGGTTGCAGAACCGAACCAGAGAGTTATAGAGGTGCAGATGACAGACTCAATAGTTCCTCTGTAGAACTGGATCAGCAGCTCTATCAGCATTACCTACAGGTGAATTCAGTTAAGCAGAAACTTGACGAGCAAATAACCTCTTCCTGCATCCAATGCCAAACATTTTGGAAAGATTATTTCCATAAAGGGTGAAAGAATGGACCAAATGGGCTCTCCTGATGCAAAACAGCCATAAGGTAGAATTTCTGTCGACGGACAGCAGACCCCTGGGGGTTTCTGATTTCCTATTCTTTAACAGCAACAGACCTGATTTATTTCTCACCTTCGTCATTTCTTTATAATACTTAAAACACAAAAAAGTGAGGAATCTGTATTGCAACCATCTGTACCGACTATCTGGAAATACTTGCAAATATGCCTGGGAATTTTCTTTGTGGCTCTCCTGGAAAATGAAGTATTTTGTAGATTTAAGTTTCCAGATTAACAAGAGTTGGAAGGGGTCTTGGAGGTCATCTAGTCCAACCCCCCCCACCCAAGCAGGAGACCCCACACCATTTCTGACAGATGGCAGTCCAATCTCTTCTTGAAAACTTGCAGGGATGAAGCTCCCACAACTTCTGAAGGCAACTTCTGTTCCATGGGTTGATTGTTCTCACGGACAGAAAATTTCTCCTTATTTCCAGGTTGAATCTCTCCTTGTTCAGTTTTCATCCATTATTCCTTGTCTGGCCTTCGGGTGCTTTGGAGAATAGCTTGACCCCCTCCTCTCTGTGGCAGCCCCTCAAATATTGGAAGACTGCTATCATGTGTCCCCTGCTCCTTCTCTTCACTAGACTAGCCATACCCAGTTCCTGCAACCGTTCATCGTATGTTTTAACCTCCAGTCCCCTAATCATCCTGGTTGCTCTTCTCTGCACTCTTTCTAGAGTCTCAGCATCTTTTTTTTTTAATTATTAAACATTTTTTAAAAACAAAAAGAAAGCTTTAACACTTTTCCCTTTCAAACAATTTCGCGTCAGTCAAGAATTTCTTACATATACATTTTTTTCTCCCTTATTCTACTATCTCTTTTGTACATATACTTCTAATATTAATTTATTTATTTACATATATACATATAAATACCCTTGTACACAATTTCATTTCTACAATTTATGTTTCCTCATATTTGCTATTATACTCCTACTCCTATTTCGACCATTATTTAATTTTTCCTTGCCTTTTATCTCTCCCTTCCAGCCGTTCGTACCATTTCTCCCACACTAAGTAATATTCTGTTTCCTCTTTTTCTTGTGTCCTCCTTTGTTAATTTGTCCATCTCCGCACATTCTAAAACTTTTCTAATCAAGTTATCTTCGGATGGTATATTATTATTTTTCCAATTCTGAGCGTAGATTATTCTTGCTGCTGTGATAATATGGATAATTAAATATTGTATTTCTTTTTCATGTGACCCTGGGAACTCATTCCTAGTAAAAATGTTTCTGGCCTCATCTCTATCTGTTGTTCGGTTATTTCTCAACAACTTTTTTAATAGTAATGGGTCCAATCCAAGTAATGGATTGTGGAGGAGCAAAAGAGACGTGGAACTACACTGTACGTAAACATTTCCATCACTGACCTCTGTTGAGCCTGTGAATGCTATTTTGTCAACCTTGGGATGCAAGGAAAGAGCAGCTCCTGCCGTAGGTCCATATCCTGGCACGATGTTCAGTACCCCTGGGGGGAATCCTGCCTAAAAAGGAATAACATGTTTTGAGTTGCAAGGAGGGGGGAAAAAAAACCAGCATTTCTCTAAAATGAACTGTTAAGAAAGGGGCAGAAACAAAGGGGAAGTTGCGACAGACCTATTTGCTAAAACTACTATAACGTTTTTGAAATTCTGCATTGGGTTATCTGGAACTCAAGATTGTTAATAAACTCAGAAGGGTCTGTTGAATCCTTGCAGCTCTCTGAACCTAACGGTTTTCTTACAGACGTTTGATTACCAAGCTAGATAACATCATCAATGCTAGAAGGGAACAGGGTTTGCTTCAGTGGTGAAATGTAAAATTTGTTACTACCAACCTAGCAGTTCGAAAGCACGTGAAAAATGCAAGTAGAAAAATAGGGACCAACCACCTTTGGTGGGAAGGGAACAGCGTTCCATGCGCCTTTGGCATTGAGTCATGCTGGCCACATGACCGCAGAGACGTCTTCGGACAGCGCTGGCTCTTCGGCTTTGAAACGGAGATGAGCATCTCCCCCTAGAGTCAGGAACGACTAGCACATATGTGCGAGGGGAACCTTTACCTTTGCCTTACAGTAAAAGGTGGTGTTAGAAGTATTCACGGTTTTGGTTCTTGTCTGCACTACCTCAAAATATCACTACCTGATATTCGTTTTGCTGGTCTCAAAGTATTTCTCCTTTCCTTTAACCTTCCAGAAAAAACTAGGGAGGGTCCCTCCTCTAACCCCCCAGCTCTAACTCTTAGATTTATTCGTGGCACTTACCTCCTTGACTAAAGAGCCCAGATGGAGGGAGGTGAGGGGTGTTTGCTCAGCAGGTTTCACAACTAAGGTGTTGCCACAACACAAAGCTGGGGCCATCTTCCAGATCAGCATCAGCAAAGGAAAATTCCACTGAAAGAAAGAAGACCAAGTATTTGACCAAGTGTGGTTAGACACACAAGGAATTTGTCTCCAGTACAGAAACAAACAACAGTGACCCAGAGATGGTAAGAAGGACATCCCTGTCATTCTTCCAGTTCCCTTTTTGATGCTCTTCCTAAAGAGCTGGAGAACTACAGTATGGTTACTCCCAGATAAAACTAAATCTGTCCATTAAATAACCATCATAAACTCCCATTTTTATGACCCTCAATTTGGTGTAGAGTCGGGGCAACTGGATGGAGTTGAGCATTTATTGGCCGGATGCCTTTCCTGATGCCTACATGGAGTTCGCAGCAGATATTTTTTTCTTTACGTCTTAGGAAATAAACATCTGCCACTACCTAGGACTGAACTCTCAACCTTCCAAGTGGGAGGAGAGAGCATCTTCCCGTCTACGTCACCACACCACTCAGTTAAATAACCACCATATTCAATAGTATTTACTACTTAAATTAAATATTCTACAGTTTAATATCCATGCTTCTAATGACATAGAATGTGGAATTTATCCGTTTTCCTTTGAAGAACAGGACCTACAGGTTCTAACAGGAGCACATCCTTTTTATCATGGTGCAATACTTTATCCCATCTCTAAGTGTCGCTGTGGGGCTGCGTACACCAATTTTTTAGCTATGACCGGAGGAGAAACAACTGACGGCTGCTAAATTTCGGCTCGTAGACCCCTTTTCAAAAAGTTCCCTTTTAAAAAGATTTTTTAAAAACAGGGAAGAGTTACCGTTGTCAAGACATAAAGGTGACTACCTGGACATAGCCGTGCGGTTTTCCCGACAGCATTATAAAAATTTCTGTAATTACCTTATTTTATTTTTTTAACCTTGATCTCCCACTCGAATACTAAACCAGATCCAATCCAGCTTTCTTTCTTTTTTAAAAAAAATCAGGTAAAGTCAGCTATGTGCTGGCACATGCACACAGAAGAAAACGATGAGAAGAGCCAAAAAGGTCTAAAAATAAGATCAGTCCCGCATGTGTTGGCCAAGTCATTTCCAAACGGCAGTGATTGAATTGCGCTTTGCTTAAACACAGCCAGTGTGTGTCCACACACACAGCCAGAGACATTTGTGTGGATTTGTGCAAGTTACTTGCAAGACCGCATTTCCCCAGGGACCACTCCGATCATGCCCAGAGAAATAGCTGACTGCCCCTTTTCTGGGAGATAGAGAAATGTAGCATCGTTTTCTGATGATGGGCCAAATTTGGGGTTCCTTCCCACTGGAGATATGGCTGTCTCCAATGTTATCTACCTCCTAGAAAATGTCGAAGACAGAGTTTGGGGCTCTAATGCTGTGTTTTGTCTCTGAGTTTTAATTCTATTAGCTTATTTTGCAGGCCATTAACGATCCCATGATTGCAGCATACATTTAATTAATACATATTCCTAACAGACAGGAAACAGCAGGTGAAGCTAAGTAGAATCACATAGAATACCTGTACAATTAGCACAGGGGCACCCCAAGGATGTGTGCTCTCTCCACTTCTCTCTATATACCAATGAGTGCATCTCAAATGATTGATCTGTTAAACTACTGAAGTTTGCAGATGATACAACAGTGATTGGTCTCATTCAAGACAACGATGACTCTGCATGCAGACGGGAGGTTGAACAACTAGCCTTGTGGTGCAACCAGAACAATCTTGAACTAAATACACTCAAAACCATAGAAATGGTGGTGGATTTTAGAAGAAACCTTCCCATACTACCACCTCTTACAATACTAGACAACACAGTATCAATAGTAGAGATCTTCAAATTTCTAGGTTCTATCATATCTCAGGACCTAAAATGGACACCTAAAATCAAAAACGTCATCAAAAAAGCACAACAAAGAATGTTCTTTCTGCGGCAACTCAGGAAGCTCAAACTGCCCATGGAGGTGCTGATCCAGTTCTACAGAGGAACTATTGAGTCTGTTATCTGCACCTCTATAACTGTCTGGTTTGGTTCTGCAACCCAACAAGGCAGACACAGACACAGACACAGACACAGACACAGACACAGACACAGACTTCAGAGGATAATTAGAACTGCAGAAAACACAATGGCTACCAACCTGCCTTTCATTGAGGACCTGTATACTGCACGAGTCAAAAAGAGGGCTGTGAAAATATCTACAGATATCGCATCCTGGACATAAACTGTTTCAACTCCTACCCTCAAAACGATGCTATGGAGCACTGCACACCAGAACAACTAGACACAAGGACAGTTTTTTCCCCGAACGCCATCTCTCTGCTAAACAAATAATTCCCTCAACACTGTCAAACTATTCACTAAGTCTGCATTAAAATTACTATTAATCTTTTCATCGTTCCTATCACCCATCTCCACTCACTTATGACAGTATGACTGTAACTTTGTTCCTTGTATCCTCACGATTGATATTGTTTCCTAGTATGATTTGATTACTTATTTGTACCCTATGACTATCATTAAGTGTTGTACTGTATGATTCTTGATGAATGTATCTTGTCTTTTTATGTACACCGAGAGCCTATGCACCAAAGACAAATTCCTTGTGTGTCCAATCATACTTGGCCAATACATTTTAATTCTACATTAATAAAATAAGTATGTTGACCATACAAGAGAGCTGAAGATGAAGTTCAAGCTGACAATTTAAAAAACACTCACAGAGGGTTTATCTTTTCTGTTGGGTGGGTGGATCACTAGGGAGTCACTCTTTGATAAAAGTTTACATCATAGGTAGTCCTCGACTTACAACAGCTCTTTTAGTGAGTGTTCAAAGTTACATAGGCACTGAAAAAAGTGACTTAGCACCATTTTTCACACTTACAATCTTTGTAGCATCCCCATGGCCATGTGTGCCAGCATTCCCATTCGGACATCGTAAACTGCTCTGAATGTACCGGATTGTCCGTAACATCTTCTAAACTTCTCCTATCGGTGGAATCTCTTTTTTCCCCTAGATAAAATGGGCCTTGTTTTTATTTTCCTGGAGACATCAGATGCCGTATCTCGTCAAAGTTTCATGCGATGCTGGCTAAATCCCAGCAGTGGTAAGGAAATATCCCAGGGTGGTATTTTATTCTGACAGCTGTGTAAACATTCTCAGCCTAGTTACAAATCATTTTCTGCCAACGAAAATACCTGCTGTAGATTAAGGAGAGGTAATTGCTAGCGGCAATCTTCCCCTGCAGGGTAATCAACAGAATGGCCCATGATACGCTGGGATTAACCATTATGTAAAATAAACTACAGAGGAGCACCGCAACCAACCCCAAGATTCCCGCTGTGGCATAATTAACTGGGAGTTTTCATTGTGCAGAAGGGAGGGCCAAGGCCCTCTGGATTTAGGACATATTTTCAGGGGTGGGCTGCTGAGGGTTCGCAAGGGTTCGAGAGAACCTCTAGCTAAGATTCTCTGCAGTTGTGAGAACCCCCAAATCCCACTCTTGGCTGGCCCCACCCACCCTGCCCCTCCCCACGTGGCCCGTTTTGGATGCAGGTAAGTGCAAGGCGTGCACAGAGGCTCAGGAAGGGTGAAAAACAGGCCTACCAGAAGTTCAGGAAGGCCAGAAACGGGGCCATTTCTGGCCTCAAGAGGGCCTCCGGAGCCTGGGGAGGCCATTTTCGCCCTCCCAGAGGCTCGAAAAAAGCCTCCAGAGCCTGGGGAGGGCAAAAACACCCGCCCTGCTATGGTGCAGGAGGCTGACTAGGCCATGCCCACCATGGCCACGCCCACCCAGCAACTTGGCAGAGAACCCCTTGCTAAAATTTTTGAAGCCCCCCCCCTGCATATTTTGTATAATTTCCATCAGATCTGGATAAAGGAACTTTCCCCCACCAAGGAAGAGGAGAACTCCAACTACGACGAGTCTATTGCAACTCCAAAATAGCAGTTTGTTCTGGGAGGAGGTCTGTTTAAATTACTCTAAATACAGACTGGGTGAAATGAGACATCGCTTGTTTTTCTCTTAGCACGGTGGCTGAACCTAGATCCTGGGATTTGTAAATTAGGGGGGAAATAGCGCATGTAGAAAGTTAGCAGCCACCCCTCTTCCTAGAAGAATGAAATGTTTATAGGAAATATTAAAAAGGCAGAATATTAGATTTCCCTGGATGAGAAATTGAGTAACATGCTCCTGGAGACAGAAACTCAGCCCCAGCTCTCTGCCCCCCTAGCAGATATTTTGGTGCCAGCTTATCTACAAGACAAAAAACTGGGCCAACCTATCTACAAAACAAAAGACCTTCAGCTCCAGGATGATGGGATTATCCTTCAGGGCAAAGCCATTCAGCCACAATAGGAATTGCCCTTCATTGCATCACCCAGCAAGGTTCAACCAACATTAATTCAGACAACCTCAGCTGTGACCCCTGCATAGCCCCCATAGAGCCCATAGAGTCTGACAGCCAATAGAAAACATAGAACAGGAAGCTCAAGTTCAAAGCCCAAGAGAGGGTATAAATAACACTCGCTCTCCACTCCATGTGGTCAGCTACCCAGGACTTCAAACCCATGAGGTCCCGTTCACCCATAAACCATCTTTCCAATCAGCCTCCATGTTTCCAGTGTCTTTCTCCCCACTTGGAACTGAACCCAGATGGACATTTCTTCCAACACGCACATGGACAATCCACTGCTAAGATGTTCTCCTCCAATGGAGTTTTCGCCATCCCAGGATCAGATCTTCTAAAGCTGGCTGAAGTGAAGGTGATGTCCTCCACCTTCAGAAGCCTAACGTGGCTTGAAACCAGAAATCACTAGGATTTCTTCACTAAAGCAGAATAAAGCGAGCGATGGCTCTTTCGCGTTGCTGCATAAATACCCAGGGCACAAAGAGCAATTCTGAATCCCCTGCTGCCTTCGGATAGCAATCCTGCTACAGGTAGCCCTCGATTTGCAAGTGCCATTGGGACTGAAATTTAGGTCGTAAATCGTGATCGTCGTAAGTCAAGGTAGTTTATCACATGTTCATAAGCTGAAACCATTCTTACAAAGGGGCATTTTTTGCCTGAAACTGGCGAAACCCACCAGAAAGCATTAAAAAAAAATTGCCAATCATTCTTACATGACTGTGGGACACTGCAACCAGTCTTAAATATGAGCTGGTTGCCAAGCACCCAAATGCGGTCATGTGGAAATGGTTTATGTGCAGTGAGACATTTTATGATGGCCAAATGACATTTTATAGGCCACAAAGTGCCATTGCAACTCCGAATCATCATCTTTTAACAACTCCCATAATCCCTTGCAAGGTGGAGTCTGGGCAACTGAATGGAGCTGAGTGTTTATTGGCCAAATGCCCTTCTTGTTGCCAGTGTGGAGTTATATTCAGCAGATATATTCTCATTGTGCCCAGAGAGAGAAATACTTGCATTTTATTGCAACTGCAACTATTGCAACTCCGAATGCCCTCTTAATATTTGGGCAGTCACTGGGTAACATTTAGCAGAGGAACGGTTCAACCTTAGAGACGCCAAATTCTTGGGGTAAATCAGACATTGTAGAAGTGGTCTTCAAAAGTCAAGTTTCCCTGAAATCACACTCAACTCTTGGTGAGTTCATGGACACCTCTGATTTCTAAGTACTCTAGAATCCTTTTCTTGACCTTAATTATCCAAGGAAAGAAGGGGATTTTAGAGACCATCTAGATCAGTGATGGCTAACCTTTTTGCCGTCACGTGCCAAAAGCAGGGGGAGTGCAGGGGGAGGTCTCTCTCGCGTGTGCCCACACCCTTAATTCAATGCGCCCCACCCCTCCATGCATGCGCGTGTGACACCCCCCCGGGCTCCCCCCCGCTTTTGGCACGCGATGGCACGGTGGGCCAGGTACGCCCATTTTTCACCCTCCCCAGGCTCTAGAGGCTTTCTAGGAGACTGGGGAGGGCAAAAACAGCCTCCCCCCTGGAGGCTGGAAACGGCCCATTTCCTGACTTCCTGTGGGCCCGGAAGGCCCAAAAATCAGCTGGCCGGCACACACATGCGCACTGGAGCTGAACTAGGGCAACACTTGCGTGCCCACAGATATGGCTCTGCATGCCACAAGTAACACATGTGCCACAGATTCGCCATCACGGATCTAGATAATTTTTTTTTTCTCTCCACTCTCAGGCCCACACAGAAACTAGAATCCAAAATGTCTTACTCACTGGTGTTATGGCTCCACAAACTCCCACTGGCTCATGCCTGGTGAAACAGATGTAGTTTTCATCTGCAAAAGGTTTGAGAACACGATATGTTATCAAGCAAGGATGATTTTGATATGAATCATACTAGGGGACGGAGACAAACAGGGTGGCTGGAAAACTTTTCCTAAAGGCTCAGCAGAAACAAACATTAGCGTTTGCCAACTATAACTGACTTGCCTATTTAGAGTACGTTCTCACGCAGTAACAAGAGATGGCAAAACCTTTAAAAAAAAACAACAGAGGAAACTCCAAACAGAAGTTGACTATCAAGACTTAAGAATCATGCAGCTTGGATATTTTGCCTCTGACTTTCCACACATACTTTTCCTGGCAAACACTTTAGTCATATAGGAACAGTGGAAGAAAAAAAAAACACATTTATTTTAAATTGTTTAAGACTCAGTGACTGATTCTTTCTCTCTTCAATGAGAGTAGCTGGAATTGTGTTTGCACAACAATGGAAAAATGAGGAGATTCTTACAGATGAAATTGTAATAAAAAAAATATTAGAATGTGCTGAAATGGATAACTTTCCTCCCCAGGAGCAAGCATCTTTTAATTTCTTGGTTGTAGTCCCCATCTACGGTGATCTACTACTACTGCTATTATTGGGTTTTCATAACTTCTCTCCAGTTTATAGATTCAAGTTAATTTTACTCAGCAGACATAAGGTAAGAAAGTCAGCAGAGGAGATATCAGGTGCAACTTACCCACAGGAATATTCTTGCCTTGGATTTTATCTGCCCATCCAGCGTAGTATCTCAGGGTTTTTATGCAACCTTCAAGGTCAACGAAGAAAGCCTGGAGGAACGGTTTCCCTGTGTCCAAAGTTTCCAGGGTCTGAGAGCAAAAAAAGGTAACAAGAACGTTGTATTTGAAGCTTACACTTCATGCCAATCTCTACCGGGAACATATTTTCCCAACCAAATCTTTAGTGGGAACAACAGGATGGCAAGAATCAGTTGGTCAACCAAGTAGGTTGGAGGGACCCTATCTGCAAATCCTTTCCAGTCCTCTCAAACTCTTCCTGGAGGGTCAATCAATCCCAGTTGTATTGGTTTTGCTCAAGAGTCCTGAATGGGAAAACTTGGAAATTACACTTGCTTGAGGTGCTGAAGGCTCCCACATGCATGCTTTCTATTACC
The DNA here is from genome assembly GCF_059756535.1 of Pantherophis guttatus. Taxonomy (NCBI): domain Eukaryota; kingdom Metazoa; phylum Chordata; class Lepidosauria; order Squamata; family Colubridae; genus Pantherophis; species Pantherophis guttatus. The sequence continues at coordinate 11,246,156 of NC_142075.1, read as the reverse complement.
AACAGAAGAAAATATATGTGGTTCAGGATCGAACTATGGAATCCTCGGTGCTTTCTGGGTTTGGCTATTTGCTGGCAGTCATTTTATAGAAATAATACCATATTTACACACCATGAGACAGCAAAAAAGCTAAGAAGGAAACAAAAAGGACCAAAACACATCCCCTGCAGCAGCCAACACCCAGATAAGCAGGGATTAACACCAGACAAACAATCCATCAGAAAACAAAACAAAAAGAACCTAAGTTAAGGAACTACTGAGGAGAAAACCACAGTCCCAGCAGAGTGGCAGGGTAAACTACTATATATATCAACAGGGAGTAAACCCCACAATCATATTAGTGAGGTTATCAAGTCGGGTAATGAAACATCTGCAAACAACCAAGCTAGAGAGCACCGAGGACTACACATGTTTTCTGTTAATTTGTTTCCTGCATTTTGTTCTGCAAAACTGAAGATGAAAATCATCCAGGTCATGGTTGTCCAAGAGGCAAATGGACTTTCTGTTTTTTCTTTGAAGATGTTTCGCTTCTCATCCAAGAAGCTGTTTCAGCTCTGACTGGATGGTGTGGGGTCATCAGTCAGAGCTGAAGAAGCTTCTTGGATGAGAAGCGAAACGTCTTCAAAGAAAACCCAGAAAATCCAGCTACCTCTTGAAAAAGCACCTTTGGGACTGAAGATGACATTTATGGCAATAACAAGGACCTTCTGTAGATTTTACTGGGCGTCTCTTCTTTATTTTTAATTTTTTTTTTTAATTTGACTTATATGCCGCCCTTCTCCGGAGACTCAGGGCGGCTTACAATGTGCTCAGCAATAGCCTTCATCCTTTTGTATATTTATACAAAGTCAGCTTATTGCCCCCACAAACTGGGTCCTCAATTTACCTACCTTAGAAAGGATGGAAGGCTGAGTCAACCTTGAGCCTTGGCGAGATTCGAACCTGCAGTAATTGCAGGCAGCTGGTCTTAATAACCAGCTTAATAACAGGGTGCCTTAGACCACTGTACTACCAAGGCTTTTTATGGCAGGAAAGGCAAAGCCAGATTCTACACCTACCTGTTTCAATTGACCCTCCTGCTTATTACTAAATTCTGCTCTCTTGTCTACATGATGGAAGCAAAGAAGAGTAACTTTCCAGCCTCTTTTTAATTTCCTTCTCTTTCTAAATGCCCCCACAAATTGATAGGCCAATAATGGAGCAAAAAGCTCAGGGTTAAATGGGATACCCCAACCCTTCTTGGTTGATCCTTCAGGCATGCTGATGCACCAGCTTCACTTACTGCCAACACCTCCCTGTCTCGCTCGATCAGGTCGGCCAGTTTATTCAGAAGTCTCCCGCGGTTGGCCGCATCCATTTGTCTCCACACAGATCCACTTTGGAAAGCTGTTTTTGCTGCTTCTACTGCTTTATCAATATCGGGCTACAGGTAAAGGTAAGAAAGAAGAGAGGAAAACATCAAGTGATTAATACCACTGAAATATAAATGGGTACAATTTTTCCTGGAGGGAAGAAACCCTGAACATGGACTGGACTGGACTGGACTGGACTGGACTGGACTAGACTAGACTAGACTAGACTAGACTAGACTAGACTAGACTAGACTAGACTAGACTAGAATAGAATAGAATAGAATAGAATAGAATAGAATAGAATAGAATAGAATAGGTCAAGTATGCTCAACAGTCAACCATCACATCAAGTGATTAATACACTAAAATATAAATGGGTACAATTTTTCCTGGAGGGAAGAAACATGGACTGGACTGGACTGGACTGGACTGGACTGGACTAGACTAGACTAGACTAGACTAGACTAGACTAGACTAGACTAGACTAGACTAGACTAGACTAGACTAGACTAGGACTAGAATAGAATAGAATAGAATAGAATAGAATAGAATAGAATAGAATAGAATAGAATAGAATAGAATAGAATAGAATAGAATAGAATAGGTCATGTATGCTCAACAGTCAACAATCACATCAAGTGATTAATACCACTGAAATATAAATGGGTACAATTTTTTCCTGGAGGGAAGAAACCCTGAACATGGACTGGACTGGACTGGACTGGACTGGACTGGACTGGACTGGACTAGACTAGACTAGACTAGACTAGACTAGACTAGACTAGACTAGAATAGACTAGAATAGAATAGACTAGAATAGAATAGACTAGAATAGAATAGACTAGAATAGAATAGAATAGGTCAAGTATGCTCAACAGTCAACCATCACATCAAGTGATTAATACACTAAAATATAAATGGGTACAATTTTTCCTGGAGGGAAGAAACATGGACTGGACTGGACTAGACTAGACTAGACTAGGTCAAGTATGCTCAACAGTCAACAATCACAAGAATTATCATATTTCTATTCTTTCTTTAGGAACAGAGTAATGGTTTCTGGTGTCAATGGTACAACAGAGTAACACTCACAAATAAATACTTATTTAAAAGAAAGTCCAGACAACCAGTAGAATTTTGGTTAGAAAGAATATGATTGTCACTTGCCACTCTCCCAGTTGGCTTTCAATAATAATCAAATAGGGGAGGCTGGATTTGCTTAACAACTGTAGCAAAAAGGTTGTAAAATCAGGCAGAACTCACTTAACAACGGCCTTACTTGGCAGCATAAATTCTTCTCCCAATTGAAGTCATAAGTCAGGGACTACTTGGAAAGCCACAGCGCTACTTAGCACTTTCTGCAAATCATTCCAGTGAGGCTAACAGTTAGATCTTACCTTAGCTGCTACAATCTGTTCAAACTATGGTTTTAAAATGCTTAGAATCTGGCAATGATGCACATTGTAGAGTGGAGTGGAGTGGAGTAGAATATAGAATAGAATAGAATAGAATAGAGTAGAGTAGAGTAGAGTAGAGTAGAGTAGAGTAGAGTAGAGTAGAGTAGAGTAGAGTAGAGTAGAGTAGAGTAGAATCAAATCAAATCAAATAGAATCTGGAAGGGACCTTGGAGGTCTTCTAGTCCAACCCCCTGCTTAGGCAGGAAACCCTATACCATTTCAGACAAATGGTTGTCCAATTTCATCTTAAAAACTTCCAGTGTTGGAGCATTCACAACTTCTGGAGGCAAGTCGATCCACTGATTAATTGTTTTAACTATCAGGAAATTTCTTCTTAGTTCTAGGTTGCTTCTCTCGTTGATTAGATTGTTAGATTGAACTCCAGCCCCATAGATTCAACCAAGCCCAATGAACACTATGATGTGATACTAGACTTTCTCAAATCTGATAGGCTCCAGATAAACTGGAGCACCCTCTCAGTCTAGCCAGGCTCTGGTATAGCAATAGCAATAGCACTTAGATTTATATACCGCTTCACAGAGCCTTACGGCCCTTTCTAAGCTGTTTACAGAGTCAGCCTATTGCCCTCAACAATCTGGGTCCTCATTTTACTGACCTGGAAAGGATGGAAGGCTGAGTCAACCTTGAGCTGGTCAGGATCGAACTGCTGGCAGCTGGCAGTCAGCAGAAGTAGCCTGCAGTACTGCATTCTAACTGCTGTGCCACCACGGCTTTTACTATATCATATTTTACTTTACTATATTAGGACAGGGGCATGAATTCAGGCTACACAATTCTCTGAAAACCCTCCTCCATGTGATCTGAGATACGCACATTTATTTACGCAAGTGGAAATACTTGGCTGAAGCTTTTCCAATGGAAAGGTCAATCCGGGCTCACATAAAACTCTTTCAGTTACAAGAATATTGAGAACAAGGAAATTCAATGGGCAAGGCTGAAATTCCAATCTGAATCCACCCAATGCTTAATCAGTGTTGCGTTACAGAGATTTTGTAATACAAAGGCATCAAAGGGCAGCTAAAATTCAAGGTCAGGAAGAAAGAAGAATTAAATCCATTCCAATTGTTATCCATCACAAGGCAAAACATCATGCATACGTTCAAGATAGGGAAAATATCTTTCAGAAGATGTTTTCAAATAAATCCATGTTCCAGTTTGGACAGTCTAGGACCGTGATGGAGAACCTATGGCATGCGTACCACAGGTGGCACGCGTAGCCATATCAGTGGGCACGTGCGCTCAGCTCCGGGCCAGCTGATTTTCGGATCTTCTGGGGCCACCAGAAGTAGGAAAACAGGCTGTTTCCCGAAAACGGCCCGTTTGACAACTTCTGGTCAAATGGGCTGTTTTTGGCCTGCGGAGGACCTCCAGTGTGGTGAGAAAGGCTGTTTTCACCCTCCCCAGATTCCTAGAGAGGCCCTGGAGGCTGGGGACAGCAAAAAAACAGGCCTTCCGATCCCACCGGAAGTTGTCAAATGGGTCGTTTTCGGCCTCCGGAGGACCTCCTGGGGGTGGTGGTGAAGACCGTTTTTGCCTTCTCCTTTGAGAAAGAAAAACGGCCTACCAGGCCATTGTGTGCCAGGAGTGGGGGGAGCTGCGACACCCCCCCCCCGTCCTCCCCTCCTGGCACATGATGGCAAAAAGATTAGCCATCACTGGTCTAGGATTATCCAACTCATTTGTAACACCAGCACAACCAGTCACAATTGAACACCTCATCTATTGTACTCTATACAGAGTAAATCATTCTGAATGTGATATAGTCTTATAAAATCCCACCATAGTTAGTTCAGATTTTGATCCAGGAATAGTGCGATTTTAGCCAAAAGATACAGAATTTTTTTGGGTTATGTGGATTTTATTCCAATGTACAGCAGTGGCCAAAATTGTGGAAATCTTTTGGGAAAAGTGTATTTTTGAGTGGCTAATAACACCACTTCTTTTTTCTTTTCTTTTCTTTCTTTCTTTCTTTTTCTTTTCTTTTCTTTTTTTTTTTTTTTTTGGCGTTTCAAGATAATCCCATTCCACTCCTGGAATGGCCTGGGAATAGCCCAGACCTTAACACAATTGAAAATCTATGGAGGCGACAAGAAACGTATTAGTCAGAAGCGACCCAACAATAAAACCCAGTTAATAGAAGCAATCATTCAATCTTGGTTTCATATTAGAACAGCTGCAGAACTAAAAGACTTGGTTCACTCCATAGGAAGACATTGTAAGGCTGTAATTCATGCTAAAAGTTACCCAACTACTAACCGACGTGATAATTTTTGTATATCTCGTTTTTTCTACGTATTTCACTTTTCTTCTTTAACTGTAACTGTAACTGCTATTCTAAGAGCAAATCTTTCATCAAAGCTACTGCATTACATTCTTGATTAAATTATCTTTCCATTGATATATAATTTTATGGTACTACTCTCCCCCCAAAAAGTGGTGTTATTAGCTAGTTTTAGAAAATACACTTTTCCCAAAAGGTTTCCACAATTTTGGCCACTACTGTACTTTCTTTGCATCATAAATACTAAGGGTCCCATATGAAGCTGTGTTAGATTGGACCATTGAAGTGTCATCAGAACTATCTGCAAAGCATCAAAACTAGCTAAATAATAGTTTTGGACCAATGTCAAATATTTAATCAGGCAGGACGTCCAGTTGGACTAGCCCATCCTTATATCATGGGGATGATGTGAAACAGTTTCCCTTTCCTTTGCCCTCTCTAATATGGCATAAAATGAAAGTATTATTACAAACCTGGAACCATTGATTGTTCTGTTCTGTTCAAGCTTTGCACATTTTGAGATCTTGGGCATGATGGCTTAAAACCAGCCAGCTGTGCCTTATTCAATAAAACATGGGTGAGGCACAATGAATGTAATTTTATTAAGAAAATGCATACAAAAATCTTGAGCAGCAGGCAGCCAAGAGCCAAGAGTCAAGAGTTGGCAGTCTTGTTTTAGCTCTCCCTGTTATGGTCCTTCAAGTCAATCATGACTCCCAGCAATATTTCAGAAGTAAGTTGACCATTAGCATCTTCCAGGATGTTTTCTGACATCCCAGATTAGAGCTAAGAGTATGTGACTGCCCTAAAATTACCCAGCTGGCATTTGTGTCTAATGGAGAACTAGAACTCGGGGCTAAAAAGAGCCTGTGGTGGTACAGTGGTTAGAATGCAATATTGCAGGCTAATTCTGCCTACTGCGAGCAGTTCGATTCTCACCGACTCAAGGTTGAGTTCAGCCTCCCATCTTTCTGAGGTCGGTAAAATGAGGACCCACATTGCTGGGGGCAAGATGCTGACTCTGTAAATCGCTTACAGAGGTATGTAAAGCACTGTGAAGCGGTATACAAGTCTAAGTGCTATTGCTATTTTCCTTCCTTCCTTCCTTCCTTCCTTCCTTCCTTCCTTCCTTCCTTCCTTCCTTCCTTCCTTCCTTCCTTCCTTCCTCCCTCCCTCCCTCCCTCCCTCCCTCCCTCCCTCCCTCAGTAGTGCAGAGGTTAGAATGCAATATTGCAGCTAACTCTGCCCACTGCCAGCAGTTCAATCCTGACCGGCTCAAGGTTGACTCAGCCTTCCATCCTTCCAAGTTGGGTAAAATGAGGACCCAGATGGTTGGGGGCAAGAGGCTGACTCTGTAAACCGCTTAGAGAGGGCAGTGAAGCACCGTGAAGTGGTATGTAAGTCTAAGTGCTAGTGCTATCTTAGTGCAGCAGCTTTAATCACTACACCAAGCTGACTCTCTTCTTTTTATTGTCCAATGGGGGAGAATTGGGAAAATTACAGTTAAGAGTTTTCTGTAGCTTTCTCAATTCTCCTCCAGAGAGCAAGTTCTTCTATATCAAGTTGTGGCTGAATCATATACCGTTTCAATGAAATTTAGCTAAAGGTTTGCTTACGGACTGAGATCAGCACACACTTATATTCTCACTCCCTTCTGTAATGACCAATGGCACAAATGATACATACCCCCAAATGCTAAAATGTGTCCTTCTAAAATTACCCAGATGGGCTCTGTGGAGCTTTGGAGAACTAAAACTCTGGGTTCTCTGCTCTTAGTCCAGCAGCTTTAACCAGTACACCCAACTGGCTCTCTCTAACTGTAGTTTTCCCAATTCTTTCCCATTAGACAATGACAAGAATAGGTGACATCACATAATAGTAGAGACCTTCAAATTTCTAGGTTCTACCATATCGCAAGATCTAAAATGGACAGCTAACATCAAAAACGTCATCAAAAAAGCACAACAAAGAATGTTCTTTCTGAGCCAACTCAGGAAGCTCAAACTGCCCAAGGAGCTGCTGATTCAGTTCTACAGAGGAATTATTGAGTCTGTCATCTGCACCTCTATAACTGTCTGGTTTGGCTCTGCAACCCAACAAGACAGACACAGACTTCAGAGGAGAATTAGAACTGCAGAAAAAAACAATGGCTACCAACCTGCCTTCCATGGAGGATCTGTATACTGCACGAGTCAAAAAGAGGGCTGGGAAAATATTTACAGACCCTTCGCATCCTGGACATAAACTGTTTCAACTCCTACCCTCAAAACAACGCTATAGAGCACTGCACACCAGAACAACTAGACACAAGAACAGTTTTTTCCCAAACGCCATCACTCTGTTAAACAAATAATTCCCTCAACACTGTCAAACTATTTACTAAGTCTGCATTACTATTAATATTCTCATTGTTCCCATCACTCATCTCCTCCCACTTATGACTGTAACCTTGTTGTTGGCATCCTTACAATTTATATTGATATTGTTTCCTGATTGGTTATTTGTACTCTATGACTATCATTAAGTGTTGTACCTTATGATTCTTGACGAGTGTATCTTTTCTTTTATGTACTCCAAGAGCATATGCACCAAAGACAAATTCCTTGTGTGTCCAATCACACTTGGCCAATAAAAAAATTCTAATTCTAATTAATTCCTATTCCTATTCCTATTCCTATTCCTATTCCTATTCCTATTCCTATTCCTATTCCTATTCCTTTCCATTCCACTCCACTCCACTCCACTCCACTCCACTCCACTCCACTCCATTCCATTCCATTCCATTCCATTCCATTCCATTCCATTCCATTCCATTCTATTCTATTCTATTCTATTCTATTCTATTCTATTCTATTCCTCCTGTTCTTCTATACCAAGTTATGGCTGAATCATCTACTTCAGTGAAATTCAGTTAAAGGTTTGCTTATGGATCAAAATCAGCACAACACTAGGATTTTCTTCTCCCTTCCTTAATGACTAATGCAGCGGTGGGTTTCACATTTTGTTACCACCAGTTTGCTGCGCATGTGCCTTCTGTGTATGCGCTTTGCTCTCATGCACACCTTCCACACATGCACCCAGCCTCAAAAACATGCCTAAATAGGACGGCATAGAACTGGGGGAGGGGGCACCCGCGATTTCTACCAGTTCAGGCGAACCGGTCTGAACCAGCTGAATACCACCTCTGGACTGATGTATACCCCAACCCTCCCTTCTGATGTTATATATATATATAAAGTGTTTTTCTATCTAGACACCTGGTCTACCCCAACATGTGGGAGGGAGCATTCTGCTCCCTTTCACTTTTCAGCTCTCCCTTTATTTCTTTATCAGCAAAATATAAATTTGGTATAAAATAGTTTGTTGTGAATGCGACTGCTTGAGGGCTCCTGTTTTGGAGCTGAAAGGTGAAAGGGAGCAGAATGCCCCCTCCCACATGTTGGGGTAGACCAGGTGTCTCGATAGAAAAACACTTAATCTTTCCCCTGGCTCAAGCTGGTAAAGAGAGAAGAACTTGTGGCTCAGAAGGTTAATTCAACTGCCTAACATGCAGGAAGCCCAAGTTCAAATCTGAGTAAGGGTACGGCTAGCTGATGAAAGCTAAAAAGCTTGAAATAGATCTATACTAGTCTCCCTTTATTTTTTTATCAGCAAAATATAAATTTGATATCTATCTATCTATCTATCTATCTATCTATCTATCTATCTATCTATCTATCTATCTATCTATCTATCTGCCACAATTGTGTGTTCCAGTCTAATGGTACTGCACTTCTTACGGGTAGGAACACTTTAAAGTTATAAAACCAGTTTTGTAACATTTTTTTCTCCAACTGTTGAGACAAGGGGAGAGATCTTCGCACAGGAAATTCACCTTTCTCCTCTATTTCCTTTGATGGCAAGAGAAGCTGGCCAACCTTTGAATCTATTTTAAAACCTTGGGCAACATTTATTTAATAATAATAAAAAAAAAAAAGCCCTGCACGGCCCCAACGACAATTTACAACTTTCACAAAAGGAAGCTGAAATAATAAATTCATTGTGCTTTTTGCACTAAACCAGTACTGAATGTGCCTGCTATAAAAAGAACCTGGGGATATTTGTAATCCATGGATTCTTTTTCCCGTAATTGTAAGACTCTGCTTGGGATCATTCTGGATTGATCTGGTCCACATTACAGATCCTGTGCTGCATTAATTCAAGCACCTTTCATGGAACTGGTTTCTCCAGCCCAATTCAGTTCCAGAGTAGAATTCACGCAATCCAAGTTATGGCAGGTAAACTCGATGGCAGATTTAATCCAAGAGAAAGTTTGGGTCCGAGTGTGACAAGAATGTGCATGCATCTAAATCAGTGGTGGGTTTCAAATTTTTTTACTACCAGTTCTGTGGGCGTGGCTTGGTGGGCGTGGCAGGGGAAGGATACTGTAAAATCTCCATTCCCTCCCCAATCCAGGGGAAGGTTACTGCAAAATCCCCATTTCCTCCCAATCAGGAGGCAGAGGATAGATGGGGGCGGGGCCAGTCAGAGGTGGTATTTGCCGGTTCTCCGAACTACTCAAAATTTCCTCTACCGGTTCTCCAGAATTGATCAGAACCTGCTGAAACCCACCTCTGATCTAGATGTGTGAAAATTACAGACACAATGGACTGGCAAAAGGGAAAGAATTCTAATCAGGAATTCAGTTCAAGGAAGAAACAATCAAGGAAAGAACCAACCTAGAACTAAAGAGCAATTTCCTAACAGAACAATTATTCAGCAGTGCGGCTTGCCTCCAGAGGTTGTGGGTGCCTCCATCACTGGAGATTTTTAAGAAGAGACTGGACAGCTATTTGTCTGAAATAGCAATAGCACTTAGACTTAAATACCGCTTTACAGTGCTTTACAGCCCTCTGTAAGCGGTTTACAGAGTCAGCATATTACCCACAACAATCTGGGTCCTCATTTTACCGACTTCGGAAGGAGGGAAGGCTGAGTTTGAACTGCCAAATTGCAGGCAGCTGGCAGTCAGCAGAAATAGCTTGCAGTACTACATTCTAACCACTGCGCCACTATGGCTCAGTGGTCAGGGGTCAGCAACCTTAAACACTCAAAGAGTCACAAAGGTCCTAACTGGAAGCCCCCATTCAATTCTGGGGGCTTCCAGAACCTGAAGTCCGGTTTCCCCATCATAGTCTCCTCCTAGCGCAGCATCCTTTTTCCTCTGCTAACTGGAGGTCAGTTTCCCCCACCATAGAGTCTCCTCCTAGCGCAGCATCCTTTTTCCTCTGCTAACTGGAGGTCAGTTTCCCCCACCATAGAGTCTCCTCCTAGCGCAGCATCCTTTTTCCTCTGCTAACTGGAGGTCAGTTTCCCCCACCATAGAGTCTCCTCCTAGCACAGTGTCCTTTTTGCTCTACCTGTCCTAACCAAAAGCCCTATCAATTGTGGAGCAGACCAGTAACAGGGAGCTGCAGCAGAGGGATGAAAGAACCACATGCGGCTTCAGAGCTGTGGGTTGCTGACCCCTGGTATAGACCTCCAAAGTCCCTTCCAACTCTGTTGTTGTGTTATATTGCATCTGTTGTGGGGCTCTACTTTGCAAATCCCAAAATGATCTTGTATGAGTTCTAACGGGGAGACGGCTGACAGGAAGGAGCAAATAACTCTCCAAGAACTCATCTTACTGGTCAAAATACTTTACAATCCATTTGGGGCGGAGAGGGAGAAAAGCAAGTAGGGTATCATAGCATGAGACACACAGAGCTCTCTCGCATACAACCCTCGGGGCTCAAGATTTGCAGCCAGAGACAAAGAGAGATCATCTGTTTTTACTCTAATGACGGCTTGAGAAGCAAGGGAGCCAGCTAACATAATCACCCCATAGAGGAGAAAGCCACCTCAGAGTTGCAATGTTTCAAAATGAGCTCACGTCTCTTCAATTACAGGATTATGGCTTTTCATAATTCCATGCCAAGCCCTGGATTGAAATGCACAAAGTTAAAGAGACTGAAGATGAAGGAAGAGAGGACTGCATAGAAGTGGGTGGGGGAAGAGAAATAATAGGTAGATAAAAGTAGCATTTTTTTAAAAAAAAATATACCTATAGGTGGCTGGATAACAAGCCATAATGTAACCGGTTTGATGTAAGTCAGCAAATATCTTAGTGTTGTGGTCTGCCAGCAGCCTGAAGAGCTGGCAGCGGAGTCGGACAGCAATGAGGCTGAGGTAGAACATGGGCCAGTCCTGGAGGCTGGGGAAGGCTGGGATGAGGGCTCTGCGTAGGAGGCAGAGATGGGGCCAGGGCCATCGGGGAGTGATGTGCGGACTCCGGAGTCTCCTCTGACAGCAGAGGCTGACAGCAGAGAGGCAGAGGAACAGGAGGAGCCTGTTCCTAGTGCATTCATGAGAAGAGCTGCAAGAAGGCAAGAGCAGCTAAAGAAAAAAGGACGACTCAGGAGTAAGGCCAAGAGATGATTGGCCCCTCCCATAAGGCTTAAAAGACCAGCAACGGCTCTTGGCCTCTTTGCCGGAAAACAACTTTGATAGATTTGCTTCATGTTTGGCTGTATTTCTTTCTTGTCAGCGTCTTCTGTTCCTGAACTGTCACCAAGAAAAGCCTTTGGCAGTTTGCCTAATTATCCTAAGGTCAGAGATAAACTGAAGGAGTTTTGAAAACTTTGCTTTCATTTAATTTGGAATAAGCTGAGCATGAGTTAATTCTCAGCTGTTTTAATAAAATCTGTTTAATATTAACTGAGTGGGCCTGGGTCACAACATTTACCTCAGCCATGAGGCTGACAAGGAGTCCTTGATTTTCAACCATTGTTTAGCAACCATTCAAAGTTAACGACAGCGGTGTGGTGACTTATGACTAGTCAGAATCAGAATCGAGCTGGAAGGGATCTTGGAGGTCTTGTAGTCCAGCCCCCTCCTCAAGCAGGAGATCCTATACCCATGATGGAGAACCTATGGCACATGTGCCAGAGGTGGCACGCAGCGCCCTCTCTGTGGGCACTCGAGCCGTTGCCCAGTTCAGCTCTGCTGTGCATGCGTGCTGGCTTCCCACCGGCCTTCGAGTCTTGGGATCTCTGCTGCACATGCGCAGGGGGTGGGGCGCATGCATGGGGGCTGTGTGTGCATGTGTGGGGGCCACATGTGCATGTGTGGGAGCTGGGGTGAATGCACGAGGGCACGTACGGGGGGCATGCATTGCATTTGGGGGGTTCACATGGGTGTACATGCATTCGCGCACACGCTCGCTTTGGGCACTTGATCCGGAAAAGGTTAGCCATCACTGTCCTATACCATTTCAGCAAGTGACTGTCTAGACTCTTCTTAAAATCCTCCAGTGATGGAGCATCCACAAGTTCTGGAGGCAAGCTGTTCCACTGGTCAATTGTCCTCACTGTTAGGAAGTTTCTCTGCAATTCCAGGTTGCTTCTCTCCTTGATTAGTTTCTATCCATGGTTTCTTGTCCTGCCCTCAGGTGCTTTGGAAAATAAATTGACCCCCCTCCTCTTTGTGGCAGCGCTTCAAATACTGAAATTCTGCTATCATTTTCCCCCAGTCCTTCTTTTCTCTAGACTAGCCAACCCAAATCCTGCAACCGTTCTTCATATGTTTTAGTCTCCAGACCCTTAATCATCCTAGCTGCTCTTCTCTGCACATTTCCCCCCCCAAAATCTCAACATCTTTTTTGTAACGTGGCGACCAAAACTGGATGCAGTATTCCAGGTGTGGTCTTACTAAGGGTTTATAAAGCGGTACTCATACTTCACGTGATTTTGATTCTATGCCTCTGTTTATACAACCAAGGATTATATTAGCCTTTTTGGCTGCCGCCACACACTGCTGGCTCATATTTAAGTGATCGTCTACTAGGACTCCAAGGTCCCTCTCACAATTAACAGTTTTTGAGTCAGGTTTCACCTAATCTTTACTTTTGTATGTTTGGTCTTCGCACTTATGACTATTGCAGCATTCCCATGGTCACATGATCAAAATCCAGGCACTTGGCACTTGCTCTTTGGCTCTGGCTTGATTTGACATTTTGGTCATTTTGGTCATTTGGAAGCACATCTCCCTCCCCCCAAAAGGTGAAATTTATCCTTTCGGTTGAACGACAGCAGAGCAGGTATAAAGCAACATCTCCAGGGGTAAAATTCAACCAGATCAAACCAGTTCGGGCGAACAGGTAGGGATGATTTGAATTAGTTCGTCGAACTGGTAAAAATCACTCCTGGTTGGCCCCACCCACGCCCACCTGCCGCTCACCTCTTCTGGCTGCTGTAGCCTGTCCCTTTAAGGTAGTCTCCGGAAGGAAGCGGGCCAGGGGGGGACCATAAAGGGAGCAGCAGCTCCGCTGTGAATGGAGGGAGAAAAGTTTGGCTTCTCTCTGCCACAGCATTTACTATGAGCCCTTCTCGTGCCCATACACACATTTTTTCCTACCGGGTTCTGTGGGCGTGGCTTGGTGGGTGGTCATGTGACTGAGTGAGCATGGCTATGAGTGACACTGAGTTGGCCACGCCCACTCACAGGACCCCCACCACCAAGCCACGCCCACAGAACCGGTAGGGAAAAAAATGAATGTCACTGCTGAGCATGTCCCTTCCAACTGATTAGAGCAACTAATGGAAAGTCACTTCCCCGTATTTTCCGCCCCCCACCAAATCATCTCCAACTTTTAGAACTTTTGCTCGTTGACTAAGACAAATGAATTAAAGAATGTGGAAAGACAGACCTTGTCACCTTCTTCAATTTCACAGATCTTCTCAGCTGTCGAGGGGTTAAACGTAGGGAATTTCTTTCCACTTTTCGACTCATGCCACTCATTGTTAATAAATATCTAAAGAGAGAGAAAACAAACAGATCAGAAGAAGGATTGATAAGGCTACTGTATCCCTGGTTTGGCTTGTCTCCTTTGTTGCCTGCATAGCTCTAATATTTATCATATTCAGGAGTAGCGTATCATATTCACCCCATCAAAATAAGACACAGGTTTGCTGTAACAGTGAGATGCAGGCACTTACTTCCCAACGGACATCATTGTTCTGTCCCCAACCACACGCACACACACCAACAGACGTTCAAGAGTTAAAGACCAAACCAGCCGGCAAAATCCTTTTCCTTATGATAACAGAACTTGGCAACAACCTAGTGGCTGCCTGCCAAGAGTTTATTATTTACGAAGAGGAGAGATAACTTCTCCCCACTCCTGGTACATCAAAAGAAACAGCTCAATAATTACGGAGTCAATCAAGTCAAGAGATAATCCAGCAAAGTCTATAGCAAAAAGTCCGGCAATGCAGAATGGCATGGAAGCTTTCAGCTTTGTTCGTCACAAGGTTTGACTGGCCACCACACTCCCTTTTATATCCTGTGGGGTGTGGTCCAATGACTCAGCCTAATCTCGGGCACGCCTTTTCTTCTGTTGCACGCGCTTATCTCTGCGACGCTGATGTGGATCCAGCCAAGACTCATTACCCTCATCACTGTCCATCTGTGGCTGCGTGGACGTGCTTGGCCCCGGCCCTATCTCTTGACCTTCGGCGGACACCGAAGACATTGCCAGAGAGGAGGGTCCTGGAGAGGGAGGCCTTGCTAACTCCTCTCCTTCATCTCGGAGTCCTCTCCTGCCGATGACACAGGCTCAGGTAACGGAGCCACAACAATAATAGAATACGGAGGAGCTCAGAAACAAGGTGGGTTAAAATAGTGAAACTTCCAGCCATCAGCTGCACATCACAGTGGGAAGGAGTAATAATGGATGTGGCAAACACACCAATATTTATCGATGCAGTTCCAACAGAAAAAGTAAATCACATTGAATTTCAGTCCAGGAGGCTGATTCACAATACAATTCCATATCCATGATTATCAAATTCCAAGGGATTACTCTGTTATTTTGCTGCGATGGATATCACTGCTCAGTTAATGCAATATGGATTTGCCCCCTTCCATTGGGACAGCAATTCAGACACTGGGCTTGTTGGCTTGAGAGCCAACAGCCAAGGTTCGAGACCCAAGCGCCACACAATGGACGAGCTCCCGTCACTTGCCACAGCTCCTGCCAATTTAGCAGTTTGAAAGCATGCAAATGCGAGTAGATAAATAGGTACCACTTTGGTGGGAAGGAAACAGTGCTCCATGACATCATGCTGGCCACATGACCATGGAAATGTCTTCCGACAGTGCTGGCTCAATGGCCTTGAAACAGGGATGACCACTGCCCCCATAAATGACTAGCAGAGTAAAATCCACAAGGATTCCTTTACTTTTTTTTTTAACCCTTCCATTAGTGATAGCTCTTTACAATAAAATGGGCAAATCAAAAGAAAGAAAACAAGGCCATGGAGATATTAAACAGAACAAGGAAGGGGGTCTAAAAAGGAAGAAAGAACAATACAATTTTGCCATCTACCTAAAAACCAAAGAACTAATTGTCTCTTCCTAGAGACAGAAGGAACGTGGTGGCCCAGTGACTAAGAAGCTGAGCTTGTTGATCGAAAGGTTGGCAATTCAGTGGTTCAAATCCCTAGCACTGTGAAACAGGGTGGCTCCTGTTACTTGTCTCAGCTTCTGTCAACCTAGCAATTCGAAAGCACGTAAAAAATGCAAGTAGAAAAATAGGGACCACCTTTGGTGGGAAGGTAACAGCGTTCCATGCACCTTTGGCGTTTAGTCATGCCGGCCACATGACCACGGAGACATTTTCGGACAGCGCTGGCTCTTCGGCTTTGAAACAGAGATGAACACCGCCCCCTCAAATTGGGAACGACTAGCAAATATGTACAAGGAGGAATCTTTACCTTTATCTTTAGAGACAAACAGAGTGGCTACATTAAATGGTTCATCCTGAATTCTACGCCAGCTCTTTCTCTTCAAGTGGAACACACAATAGGATCTCATATGAATGTAGTCTCCAAACAGATTCATATAATACGTTGTACCTTTCAGATTTTAACTTGGGGCTTACTGCAATAAGTACAAAGCAAATAAGTCAAGAAGTCAGCAGAACTGTCTATGTTCCAACATCTCACAGTCTATATTCCATGCTCCAGGTAATCTGGCTACCGTATTTTGTACTAATTGTAACTTCTTCTTTTTTTTTAATTAATTTTATTTTAATACAAACAATCCAAACAGTCCTACTTATCCCCATGTATCTGTATTCGTTTCCTTCCTTCATGTCTACGGTCGTATTCATACCTGCTATCTTGTACACGTTTGACCAATTAAATAAATAAATAAATAAAAGTTCCATTTTGAAGTCAAATGGAGAAGTTGGGTAACGATAAGTAAAATCTTGCTTTTGATTAAATTAGTGCCCAGTTTAGGCTTATTATTAATGATAATTAATATTAAGTGTTTATAACCCTTCCAAGAGGAAAAGCAAGGGGTGACCATTTGTATCCTGCCTTTGTTATTTTTACAAAATTATTATTTTTACAAAGAACTCAAGGTGGCGAATCTATCCGAAACACCTTTTTCCTCCTAGTTTCCCCACAACAACAACAACAACCCTGTGAGGTGGATTGGACCAAAAAATCCCCCAGGAAAAAGCTTTGTTCAGCCATGGTGCTTAACTTCAGGGGCCGAACTGGGATCCACTCAATCATCTTTCCTTGCAGGTAAAAACAAGAAGTGGTTCCCAGGACTTTGGATGTTATTTCTCTTCGTTGCCATTGAGCCTGCTAATTAGTTTTAACTGGTTTTTGTGGCCCAGTAGTAGATTTAATTACTATCATTATGGCATTTTGATGTGTATGTTCTGTAGCTGACATGCTGGTGTGTTTGGAAAGTTAAAGGGCCTGTAAATCACCATGGTGGGGAAGGGGGGAAGAATTTTGTTTTAAAGGGTGGTCTTATAATTTAAAGGAAACCTACATAAACATGTCTGGAGAATTACAGGTTGCAGAATACAGGTGGTCTTTACAATCCCTTGCAGCAATTTAGAATAGAATAAAATGAATGAGCTGGAAGGGACCTTGGAGGTCTTCTAGTCCAGCCCCCTGCTCATGCAGGAGAACCTATACCCTATAGGTTATAGGGTATAGGATAGGTTCACTATAGAACCTATAGTGATGGCTAACATTTTCCGGACCAAGTGCCCAAACTGCATGCGCGCAAATCTCCAAAATGCAATGCACACGCATTGTTCAGGAGCTGCCCCGCCCGCGTTATTCTTACCTTTTATTTGGCCCCACCCCCAATCTATTGCTGCCTCCTGAATCCCAGTTGATGGGCTAGAAGGAAAAAAACTGTTTAAACTCTTGCCACAGGGCTTCAAAGGGCTGCCCTAGAGCTGATCAGTGTTAAAAGGCAGTGTGGTGGTAGACCGGCATGACTCAATGCCAAAGGCGCATGGAACGCTGTTACCTTCCCACCAAAGGTGGTCCTATTTTTCTACTTGCATTTTTTATGTGCTTTCGAACTGCTAGGTTGGCAGAAGCTGGGACAAGTAACAGGAGCTCAACCCATTATGCGGCACTAGGGATTCAAACTGCCGAACTACCGACCTTTCTGATCAACAAGCTCAGCATCTTAGCCACTGAGCCACCATGTCCCTTATGGACATTAACAAACATGGACATAAATCAAACGTCAGAGCCAAAGTAACAGTTGCACACCCAATGGAATTTTACCCGATTCTATTGACTAAAAGGTGGGTCATAATTAGAGGGCGAGGGGTGATTTTTTTCCCCTGAAAAACTTTCTGAATGCTCTGCATCGGGGGTCCAATTGTTTTGCAAAGCTCACAGTTTTAAAACCCCCTTTCCGAATTCATAACGGTGTTATTATCGGATGCCAAAGAAAGGTTGTGAGGATTAGAGAGCGCTCTGAAATGGAAAATATAAAAAGAAATAAATATGAAAATCTGGTAGAGGTCAGAAAACTGTAAAGATTAGCTACCCAAATTTATTTATTTATTTATTTATTTATTTATTTATTTATTTATTTATTTATTTATTTATTTTTATTTTTATTTTTATATTTATATGCCGCCCTTCTCTGGAGACTCAGGGCGGCTTACAATGCATTAAGCAATTAAATTCTCAGTTCTCCCAATAGACCATAAGAAGGTATAATTGATTTCTGAAGGTTGCATTTAATGTTGCAGGCTGAAGCACATGTCCCTTTCAGTTTTAATTCAGTTGGTGGTATTTCAAACTAAAGATAAAGGTAAAGGTTCCCCTCGCACATATGTGCTAGTTGTTCCCGACTCTAGGGGGCGGTGCTCATCTCCGTTTCAAAACCTAAGAGCCAGTGCTGTCCGAAGAAATCTCTGTCAACGCCAAAGGCGCACGGAACGCTGTTCCCTTCCCATCAAAGGTGGTCCCTATTTTTCTACTTGCATTTTTTACGTGCTTTCGAACTGTTAGGTTGGCAGAAGCTGGGACAAGTAATGGGAGCTCACCCTGTTACGCGGCACTAGGGATTCGAACCGCTGAACTGCCAACCTTTCGATCGACAAGCTCAGTGTCTTAGCCACTGAGCCCCATCGTAAAAACGTTTACAATAAAGGTAGATGTTTTAAAAATTATAAGTGTTAGTTTTAATGATAATGTCTGTTTTGACCCATCTCTTGGTTACTTGCACGACCTTATTTCTCTATAGGAGTTGGTCTGACCAATTTAAACACCAAAGAGAAGACTTAGCTATTCGGTTTTCTGTAAATCTAGAGCGCTAAAATTCAAAAGTGTTGTTTTTCTATTGTAGAACTAGATCTTTGAAATGGTTTCCTATTTCCTATTGGGAATTCAGTTGGTTTCTGACAATATCCAGAAAAAACAAAAAAAATTGAAGACAGAAATACGCCGAAGGATGTTTTGTAATGACTCACAACTGTTGTCATTGGGGCATTTTAGGTACTTGGTGATATTACATGCTTGAATTTTACTCTTTGTTGTAAAGCCCAGAGAAAGAGTTTAGATTGTGGAACAATATACATTTGGCAAACTTTCCAAACTCTTAAATCAGGCGCCTTAAGCAAACTGTACATTAAGAAATATACAAAACACAATGATATCTGATATTTTCAATTAAGGATATTCAGGTCACAGAGGAAAACCTCATTTGTTAAATGTTATTTGGACTAAAATGCAATTAAAAGGAATGAAACTTCTATTTAAGACAGCATATTCAGGTTGTATTAAGCAGACAGCCATCCCAAAGAAAAGAAATTTGCTAGATCATTTCAAAATTCAGCAGCATACCTGCAGAACTGCAAATGATAAAAGAAAAAAAAAATACTACTTCTGACCAGCTTGAAAATAAACGATATGGTGAGGTCAATCAGGAATTTATGCAAATTGATTTATATATGGATTTGTATGAGCCTTTAGTGGCATCAAATTCAAAGAACTTTCTTTCATTTTAGCAAAGCATGTAGGACCCTTGGAAAGCATGATTCTGCATTACATTCAAAAATAGGGACAGAAAAAAAAATAGTGTTTCTTACAAAAATCTGCCTATTTGTCTAGAAGAACTTGCTCCTATTAGAGTCCAGACAACTATCAGTAATGATTAAAACAGTTTAAGCGCATGGAAAGTAAATTAGAAAGCTTATATTAAGAAGAACATCACCAATTAGCAACTTTTTTCCCCTTTTAAAGAAGATCTGGAAATTTTTCAGACATTTAAACCAGAGAATGCGCTTAGCATTGCTAGAATTTGCTTAGATTTTTATAGGCAGAATGCCAATGTTATCCTTGTTTGAATACAAAAACAATTACATTTGACGGGACGATATCCACCATGGAGGGTATCCATATCTTACAGAGACTTGTCGTTAAAGAAAACTCAAAATAACTGCTTAAATATTCGCTTTTGACCTCACATCATCTTAAATGTATGGAAATGTAAAACAGATTCTGAGTTGAAACCATCCCGAGCTACATCTCCGGACTGCTCCAAAACATTTTCAATTGATTATGTGCCATCAAGTTAATTTTAAATCTTAACAACTCGTAGAAATTTTCTCTCTGATGATTAAGGAGGAAATAATGTCACAAAACCTTTGGTTTCCTACTCTGCAGTCATTCCCATTCATAAGCCAGTTTCTGTTTTGCCATGAGTCAAGGTTTATTTGAGTCTTATCTCAGCTTTTGTTCTTATACAAATAACTCAAGGCCATAAAAATGTATAATACTCTTTCGTCCTATTTTTCTAGTTCCAATTAAGAACAGTTCTAACTAATTCATTCTAACTAAATTCATTTAGTGGCAGGGATAGTCAGGTCAACTCAATGTTTATTACAGTCAAAGACCAGAGCAAGTTAAGAACACTTAAGGAATATCCAGTTAAAAAATTCTAGACTAAAATAACAAATAAAATCCATATTAAAATCACAATTTGGCATCTAATCGGTCAGTTGCACCCGAACAAAATACAGCACGTCCCAACTATAATATAATATCAATCCTTAAACTGTGAGGCCCATAGTCATTCAATACTAAAATGCAAGAGAGTAATAATACAAAAAGGTTTGCTGCGTTAATTGTGTAAAATAGGGATGATGGATTAATAATCTGTTTCCACTTTGTTGCTGCAGCAGGGATATAAATCCACATTCTCCCTTTGGATCAGATAAGTTTCTTTTCTCGTTTTTAACCAGATTAACAAACAGTGTGCATGTCTCTGTGTTTGGGTGCATGTATGTACACCATGTGTGCATGTGTTTGTGTGTCTAAGGAGAGATGCTATATGTGCCTTATTTTCAATTACTACTGTATTTTATTCATTCGTTCATTCATTCAATTTCCGCAGCCACCCATCTCAGCCAAGTGATTCTGGAAGGCTTACAATTTCTAAAATATAGAACAGTTCAAACCACTTCAAAATAAATAGCCTTTTAAAGATTCTAGTAAAAGTTCAAGTAACACATGGGTTTTTCCAGATGCCAAAGTGAGAATCACAAGCTCCAGTGAAATGTTAACGTTATTACGCTAAGCATCCTTAATTGAGCCATCTTAGCAAAAACAATTCAGAGACTGGAAATCACATAACGACAGCCCTGGAGCGAGCCAAATCTGATAAAAGTTAATCTTAAAATGACTTTTTTCCTTCTATTTTGGAATGTGGGCAGGGAAATTTTAGTCTGAGAAAAATCAGTTTCTTTCTCTCACACTAAGAATCTCTGCAACTGCACTAAACAATGTTGAACTAAAATTTGAATGAATAGGTTAGGTACATTTATTAACATCGCCGTCTCTTCCCAAGCCTGCAAGACAGAAATTCATCCAGTCAGTGGGTGAGAAGTTTACCATTACTCCGCTGATGGAAAGTGTAGAATTATGGATAAACGGGTTTTGTTACAAAACTCCATATTCTACATTTCTGTATAATTATAAATGTACATCCATGGGGTCTAAGGCAGTGACGTGACCAAATGAAAACCACTACGCGGCAAATAACAAAAGGATATTTGTATTATGACTTCACAACACTTATTTCGTTATATTGGCATCTTTGTAGTTAAGAACAGACACCTATGCTAGGGAGATCTAAAACCCAAGCAGCTTTTTATATGGCAGCTTTCTTGACATAATTGTTAAGGGAAATCCTATAGTTAAAAGATGCATGCAAACGTTGCATGCAATGCCACCTTTTGATGTATTTTTATCGTTTCCAAATAGATGCAAACATGCATACAACACATTCGATAATTGAAGTTTTGGTTTATATTGTTTGCATTGTATCATATTCGTCTTTTTAAAAAAAATTATTTGTAAGCTGCCCAGAGTTAATTGGTAGTCAGGTGGCCTAAAACAGTACAAATAAACCAATCGGATTTCAAAGCCAAACCTAAAAAGCCTTAAGCACATTTTAAAAAGAAAGGAAGAATGTAAGAATCTGCTACACTAAATAGAGAGAAAATCCATTATACAAATGTGATTTATATTATATTATGTATTATATTCCATTTAAGCCATTAACTGAACTCTTAATTTCTTTCTTGCATAGTTTTACTTTGCTAGTTTCTCTGCTTAGCCATTGATTTTGCAACCTTCCCAGTTGTAACTCTGGGTAGTGAACATAAACGTAACATCTTATGAGATGAACAGTCATGTAAATATGATTAATCTGTTCGTAATTAGTCTAGGTTCATTTTCAGGTTTTTATTTTCTTACTTCAGATCATTGCTCGAAGGGAGGGAAGGAGGACAGTCCTCATCTTTTAAATATGAAGAGTTGAATTTCAAACGCATCCCCGACTTCCTACCTTCTTCCACCCCCGCAAAGGGGGAAAAAAATGAAATTAGAAAGATTGAAACCGGCCAAAGGAAATGGAGCCGTTCCAACTAATCCACTTTTTAAAATGGTCCAAATTTTTGAAGAGACGTGGGAGAGAAAGCGAATCCAAAATCGTTTGACCCAATGCGTTGTTTTGTTAAAACAACCAAGATGGCAGCATATCTCAGGAACTGTAAGCATCCATCACAGGCTGGTTAAACTTTAAAAAAAAAAAAGCACGGGACAACACTGTACAGATGATAAAAACAGCGCAATCCAGTCAATCCCAAAGTATGAAATAGGAATACTGGGTGAGAGAGAAATTTCTCCAGGAATGGGCTCCAGCACAAGTTTGAAAGTTCAGAAAATTAAATCTCTGGTTCTCGGTGACCGAATCAAATTGGTTCCTGCAACATTATCCTGGGATACGTATATTCTCCTTCATTTGTATGATAGGAATAAGGCATTTTGTCCTAACACAACGGTCTTCAGGATGCAATGTCCAAAACAGCTATACAGAATAATTGCAATCCTCATGCCCTCCAATGAGTTCTCATTTCTCACTAACAGTGCTACACATTTTATGATCCTTTTTTT
Source organism: Pantherophis guttatus (assembly GCF_059756535.1). Lineage (NCBI taxonomy): Eukaryota > Metazoa > Chordata > Lepidosauria > Squamata > Colubridae > Pantherophis > Pantherophis guttatus. The sequence goes on along the minus strand of NC_142075.1, from coordinate 11,223,229 downwards.
ATTTTTTCTCACATGCATACATTACGTGAGACTGAGCAGGAATATTTCTATTGTCATTAAAGACTTTTTAAAAAAGATGCATTTTGGGCTATCCAAGTCAGGTCATCATATCTCTATAATTCTGGGGAACCCCCTCCCCCGCTTTGCCTCCAGTTGAAATGTGTTTTGAGTGGTTCTTTGCAGCTGTGTGAAACAAGTCATTTTAAGATCAGCCCCCAGCACTGCTACATCGTGGAGAACTAGAAGTCTTGCAAAAAAAAAAAAATTGCTCATCGTCTTCACAGCCTCTTAACATGCGAAAGCTACCTGGGTCACACAAATGCGACACTTTGCGTGTTCTGGAAGTGTGCAAAAAAAGAAAAAAAAAGAAAGCCCTCCCACCATCCTTTCATAAGACCCCCAAAGACCTAGCGCTGCTGATTGGCCTCAGGTCTAAATGGAGAACTTCCAACCTCTGGAGGTGACTGCTGGAACAATGGTTAGACTCTACCTATTCCCCCTCCTCTTCTTTCCTTCCATCTTTTTGGGTTAACATATTGATACCTCATTTCTCATTGCGTTCCTTTGTCATCATTTGCTTTCTTGTTGTGTTATTCTACTTCGGTTTACACACCTGTTCATTTTTCTTCCTTTTTTGTTTATTACTGCAAGCCACTTAGAGTAGCGCCACAGCGAGATAAGTGGAAAATAAATTTAAAGAAATAAAAAAATGTGATGCCCTATAGGAGGATTATAAAAGAACAGCGAAACCTGGATGCCATTCATCTTCCTGGAAAAGAATATAAAAGGGGGGGGACCTGCAAAACTCAGTGGACAGGTGTTTAAGGAAGACCCCCCCTGGGAAATCCTCACCCGAAAGAGGCTGCTTTAAGTTTTCACTTTCCTTAGTGACTTCAGGGCTGCAAAAAAAGAAAAAAAATCCAGGAAGCCTCTTTTGCCACTGCCCAAAACCAGTGGTGGGATTCAAGTAATTTAACAACTGGTTCTCTGCCCTAATAATTTCTTCCAAAAACCAGTTTGCCAAACTGCTCAGAAAGTTAACAACTGGTTCTCCCGAACTGGTGCAAACTGGCTGAATCCCACCACGGCCTAAAACCCCAAAAAAGTCAAGAATGAACTCCTCTTTAAAAGCGAAGCTTCTATGATATTGCAACCCTATTTATTTCTTTTGCAGAAAACGCTGAGGTTTCCCTTCCTTTAACTCCACTGGGGATGCAGAGGTGGAACAGAACAAACAAACAAACAAACAAACCCAAAAACGGAGGCTCCCAAACTTATTATATAAAAAAGTAACTTAATAGTAAGATGTTTAGCTTGCATCATGTTTCATGTCCGGAAATGACTTATGGATATGAAATTAAATCTTTAAAAGCCCTACATAAGCTTTTTTTTATATAATATGTTTGGGAACTTCCACACCCCCCCCCCTTTTACATTCTCAGTGGAATAAATGAGAGGAAATCCTCCCCCCCCCACTCTGCAATGACTTCTGACATTCTCTATTAACCAATGAGTTTCTTTGCCTTGAATAAAAATTCGGTAGGGCTTAGCTAGTTGTGATGCCTTGGGGATAATTGCCGTCCCTTCGCCTCCCCCAAAAGGCAGCTGGAACAAATGAATCCATTCCCTCTCCCACTTTCCCTTTAGATATTTTAATTTTAATTTATTCAATTAAAAATTATTTTTAAAAAAATTAGTAGGTTTTTTAAAATCCCACCTTTATTACTTTGTAAATAACTCGAGGCAACACATATACCTAATACTCCTTCCTCCTCCTATTTTCCCTACAAAAACAACAACCCTGCGAGGTGGGGTTGGGCTGAGAAAGAGTGCCTAGCCCAAAGTCACCCAGCTGGCTTTCCTGCCTATGGGCAGGACTAGAACTCAGGGTCACCTGGTGTTTAACATGGCGCCTTAACCAAACTGGCTTTCCAAACGCTTAGAAAGCGTTTCTTAATGAAGCAGTTAGTTAATAAGAACTAGTTTAGTTAATAAGTTAATAAGACCTAGTTTAGTTAAGAATGGGTTAATAAGACCTAGTTTAGTTAAGAACAAGTTAACAACTAGTTTAGTTAATTAACTAGTTCGTTAATAAGACCTAGTTTAGTTAAGAACAAGTTAATAACAAGTTTAGTTAATTAACTAGTTCGTTAATAAGACCTAGTTTAGTTAAGAATTAGTTAATAAGACCTAGTTTAGTTAAGAATAAGTTAATAACTAGTTAATTAACTAGTTCGTTAATAAGAACTAGAACTAGTTCCCAAACTCTACATTTAAAAAAAAAGTTTTACTTAATAGTTAAGCAACACAACTCTAAAGGGGGGGGAACCCCACAGGTGCGCATTCACACAACACGCTTCACCTGATTGTTGAATTAACGATGAACCCATTCTCTGCATTCGGTGGGGCAGCCCACGAGCCCCAGGAATCGACTCCACAGGCTTCCCTCCCACCCACCCACCCCCCATTCAAGCCGGTTAAGTTTAAACCCAGACGCGACCGCTCAGGTGGAGCGAGTCGTGCGAACCCAACGACCCGCGTATTCCAGCCCTCTCCCTACCTTGGTGAACTGGACCTCCAAGTTCCTTATCGGATGCGGGAGGGCCCCGCGAGCCGCCTTCTCCGTCTGCCCGTTCTCCAGAGCTCCGTTCAGCGCTGCCATCCCGCACGCGAGAGCCTCTCTCCGGATGCTGCTCCGCTTTTGCTTTTGCGCGCCCCGCAAGACGCGCCGCCGAGCAAGAGAAAGTCAAGCGCCCCGCCGCGCTCTGCCTTTAAGAGCGCTTCGCCTCCGGGGCTGGGGAGTCGGGTGGAGGGCCGGGCTAGAGGCTTGGCCAGCTGCTATCCACGCCCACTCGAGTCCTGGCCGCGCTGGACCAGCAGCTGCAGGTGAGCGGAGGATGGCGAGCCAGCGCCTGCTCCTGCTCCGGGAGGCTGTCGGAAGAGGCGAGAGCAAGAGCGCAAGGCATGGCCAGGCGGAGTCCCTTGGTGACTCCAAGCGGAGCAGCTGTCCCGTTGATCCCCAGCTGCGGTTCCCTGGACTCTCCCCCCCCCACCATCCCTCCCTCCCTCCCTCCCTCCACTTCCTTCCCCTTCCCCAAACAATGCGGGTGATTGTGCCAAAAGCTGGCTTGGGGGTGGCCAAGAAGGGATGGGAAAGAGTTAAAGGTTTCCCTTTCTTCCCACCCACCCCACTTCTTCCTCTCCGTTGCAACGGGTTTTGGGGTGGGGGGTGGGAAGAGAAAGAAGCCTGCAACGCGCAGACGTCCAACGAAAAAACAGGAGAGAGAGAGAGAGAGAGAGAGAGAGAGACCTCGGAGGAGATCAGCTGCGTTACAACGCGGCGTTCAAGTCTCCGGGTGGGAAGAGAGAGAGGGGGGCTAGCTATAGGCGGACTCCTCGCGAGGAGGAATGAGCTCACGTCAGATTAACTCCTAATCAAAAACGGCCCTTGGAAGGTCCAGGGTTCTCCTGGAACATAAACTTAACTGGGGAGTCATCACTGCACAACTATTTTCTGCCAAGGGCTGATGGATGGAGGAAGGAGCGCTCAAACACCTCCTCTGTGTTGGGCACATTGCAGGGGATGAAATCCAGCAGGTTCTGACAGGTTCTGAAGAACCGCTAGTGGAAATTTTGAGTAGTTCAGAAAACCGGCAAATGCTACCTCTGGCTGGTCCCAGAGTGGGGTGGGAATGGAGATTTTGCAGTATCCTTTCCCTGGAGTGGGGTGGGAATATGGAGCCGCCCTGGGTCTTCGGAGAGGGGCGGCATATAAATTGAATAAATAAATAAATGGAATAAATAAATGGAGATTTTGCAGTATCCTTCCCCTGCCATGCCCACCAAGCCACGTCCATCAAGCCACACCCACAGAACCGGTAGTAAAAAATAATAATTTCACCACTGGCACATTGTGTTTGCGCTCTCAGCTTTAGCCTTCCTGCCTCCTTGGCTCTAGGGCACCAGTGTCCAACTTTGGCAACTTTTAAGACTTGTAGACACCAACTCTTAAGAATGCCAATGCAGCCCGGCTGGCTGGGGAATTCTGAGAGTTGAAGTCCCCAAGTCTTAAAAGTTGCCAAGGTTGGACACCCTTGCTTTAGGGCAGGGGTCAGCAACCTGCGGCTCTGGAGCCGCATGTGGCTCTTTCACCCCTCTGCTGCAGCTTCCTGTTACTCAATCGGCATACGATTTATTGAGCTTTTCAACCCCCGGTAGGCCAACCATGGATAAATCCAAGAAAAGAAAAGTTTCAGAAGAAAACAGAACGTTTAATTCAACTACATGTGCTAGTTTTGTGGCCGCTCAAGAAATAGTCAGGCACAGGAAGGGTTTTGTGGCTCCCGATCAGTGGTGAAATCTGAACCGGTTTACTACCGGTTCGCTGGATGCGCATGAGCACTGCGCGCCAATGCGAGGTGCAGTGCACACCAAAAGGAGGCATGGGGTAAGTAGAACAGCGTGCTGGTGTGTGTGTGTGTGTGAGATCAGCTGTGGCACTCAATCTTTTTTTTTCCTTTTAAAAGCATTTTTTTTACAACCTATTCGGCCGAAAAAAGGCCGTTAAAAAACAAAAAGGCTCTGATGATCGTGCGGCTCAGCTGTGATCTTCAGAGCCTTTTTTTTAACCTTTAAAAGTATTTTTTACAACCTATCTTTACCATTCGGGCGGGAAAAGCGAGCAAGCCGGAAAGAAGCGGCAAGCGGGCGACCGGGCGATTGGGTGGGCATGGGCAGGGGGCCAGGGATTTTTGCTACCGGTTCTCCGAACCACCCGCCGCCATCACTAGCGGATCGGCTGATCCGGTCTGAACCAGGAGCATTTCACTCCTGCTCCCGATGTTTTCTTTTCTGTGGGAAACGGATCCAAATGGCTCTTTGGGTGTTTAAGGTTGCAGACCCCTGCTTTAGGGGGACCAGCTGGGGAGAGAGAAATTCCTATTTGGTCAAAGGTTGGGTTTTAAATGGGGACTAGATGGCTGATTTTGCCCACTCGAGTAAGCCTTACAGTGTGTGTTGGATTGTGAGTGGGGGAATATTATGTCAGTCTAGCTAGCCAGTGGGGCTTATTAACCCCCGTTTCTCTTGCTCCCCTCTGGGAGGAGGTTTCGAAGTATTTCTAGCAGGACTACCAGACTCTGTAACAGCTTTGTTCCTTATGCCATTTGTCTTGTAAACACGCAGGATTTATTTATTTATTTATTTATTTATTTTGCTATTTATATGTATATATTTGAATTAGACTGTGATGTTTCTCTGTCATATATGTGCGTGTATGTGGGTACAGTATATGCACAATGGTTATCTCTTTTTTTTATTAGAGTTTTACAAAAAGAGAAAAAAATTTTTTTACAAGTATTTCCCCATGCCCCCCCTCCCTTCCTTACCCCCCCCACACACCCCCAGTCCATTGTATCTCCCCTTCTCTTGAGGACACCGTAAAATGCCTGTGCAAGCCAGAGAATAGCGTTGGCCCAGTTTTGGGGAGCCCTTTTCATTTTTTGGTAAAAGGGATGCAGGGGCTCAGCGGCTGAGACGCTGAGCTTGTCGATTGAAAGGTCGGCAGTTCAGCGGTTCGAATCCCTAGTGCCACGTAACGGGGTGAACTCCCATTACTTGTCCCAGCTTCTGCCAACCTAGCAGTTCGAAAGCAGGTAAAAAATGCAAGTAGAAAAATAGAAACCACCTTTGGTGGGAAGGTAACAGAGTTCTGTGCGCCTTTGGCATTGAGTCACGCCGGCCACATGACCACGGAGATGTCTCCGGACAGTGCTGGCTCTTTGGCTTTGAAACAGAGATGAGCACCACCCCCTAGAATCGGGAACGATTAGCACATATGTGCAAGGGGAACCTTTACCTTTACCTTAATAGATTACTTTGCCATATGAACCAAGCCAGATATGAGTTATTCAATAAACCAGTTATAGAGGAAAATACCTTGTCTGGGTTTGGAAGCTAAGTAGGGTCATGCTTGATTAATATTTGGATGGGAGATTAAAATCCATGAGCCAGACTGGAAAGTTTAAAAAAAGAAACAATTCAGAAGAAGTTGATAAGAAACCCTATTCATGCTGAGTGGTATGGAATGATAAAACATGTATCATGGCATCATGATGCAACACATAAAGGGGCCTATGCATCACCATGTCCTTGCACAAGGCTCATCATTCGGGCACCATCACTGCTGTAGATGCTGCGGTCTGTTCCATTGCTAAGTGAGCAGCCTGGGTCCATGTAGTCAGCGGGAGTCGAGCGTGATTCAAAAGTCAGACTTCTTTGAAACAAATTGTGGCTTAGTGAGAATTGTGACCCTATAAAAATAGCCTGCTTGGATTGAGGGGAGGGGAGGGAGGGAGGGAGGGAGGGAGGGGAGGAAGGAAGGAAGGAAGGAAGGAAGGAAGGAAGGAAGGAAGGAAGGAAGGAAGGAAGGAAGGAAAAAAGGGAAAGAGGGAAAGAGGAAGGAAAAGAGAGACTAAGGAAGAATGGAAGGAAAAGAGAGGGAGGGAGGGAGGAAAGGAGGATGCAAGGAAGGAAGGAAAAAAAGAAAAGGGATGAAGGGACAAAGGAAGAATAGAAAGAAAAAAGGGAGGAAGAAGAAAGAAAGAAAGAAAAGAGGAAGGGAGGGAAAAAGAGAGGAAGGAAGAATGGAAGGAAAAGGGAGGGAGGAGGAAAGGTAGGCTGCAAGGAAGGAAGGAAAAAAGAAAAAGGGAGGGAGGGAAAGAGAGACGAAGAAAGAATAGAAGGAAAAGAGGGAGAGAGGGAGGAAGGAAGGAAGGAAGGAAGAAAAAAAGAGGGAAAGAGGGAAAGAGGAAGGAAAAGAGAGACCAAGGAAGAATGGAAGGAAAAGGGAGGGAGGGAGGAGGAAAGGTAGGATGCAAGGAAGGAAGGAAAAAAGAAAAAGGGAGGGAGGGAAGGAAGGAAGGAAAGAGGGACGAAAGAATAGAAGGAAAAGAGAGAGAGGGAGGGAGGAAGGAAGGAAGGAAGAAAAGAGAGAGGGAGGGAAAGAGAAAGGAAGGAAGAATGGAAGGAAAAGGGAGGGAGGGAAGGGAATTCTTTTGCCATCAAATTAAAACTCCCATGTATACATAAATGATGTTTAATAATGTATGTTTTCCCCAACTCCAAATTCAATCCATTCACTCTGGCACATGTTCAAGTGAAAAACCCACCTTTGTCCTTAAAGAATCTGTCCGGAATCAGCTTTCCGGGTAGGTGACTCAGGCAGTGCCTGGGGGCTGGATGTCAGAAACACATTTTAACTGAGGCAGAACTAACTTTCACCAGAGTGATCAGAAGAAAACAAGGCAAGAAGAACAAGGGAAGGGTGCAGAAAATACACATCCTGCTTTCTAGAATCTGGACAGAAGGCCCCTCCTCAGTGCTGAAAGTCACTTTCCCTCTAAGATTTCCACAAATGAAAAGAGGAGACCTTCCCCCTCGTTCCAGCACCATGTAAGCATTGACCCCGAGTCTGGGGTCTGCAACCTGCAGCTCTGGAGCCACATGTGGCTCTTTCATCCTTCTGCTGCAGCTCTCTGTCGCTCAAAATATACATCAGAAACGCCAATGTGCGACACCCACCGGCACGTGATTTATTGAGTTTTTTGACCCATCTTTTTTTTGTTCGGAGTTCAAAATGTTTTTTGTTGCATGCAGAAATAAAAATGTGTTTTCTCTTATAGCAGGTCATTGATTTCATAAATGCAACACACTATAGTTTTTTTATACATAGTATAAAGGTAAAAAAAACACGATATATGCAGTGTTATCTTCATTTTAGATGTCAACAGGGTTTTGTGGCTCCCGGTGTTTTCTTTTTTGTGGGAAAGGGGTCCAAATGACTCTTGGAGCATTTAAGGTTGCCGACCTCTGACCCAGACAAAGATCTCAGACAACCTGCCATCCGAAACAGGCATACGACAAAATCTTTTGGCTGGATGGTGGAACCGAGAACAGTAAATCGGGCAGAGACCCAAAGAGCATTTTCTATAGTTGGACGAAGAGAAGGATTCTCAGCACTTAATTTCAGCTCTTGGAGACACACATGTTGCTCTCGCTTGAAGTTGGGGGAATTATTGCTTTCGCGTCTCAGCAGGGATGCGAAAGACACTCTGCATCAGCTCAGAAGTCAAACTTAACAGCTCTTCTTATGTTCAGCGGTTAGAATGGAAAACAGATGTTGGAGGTGAGCTCTGATAAACTCTACCACAAATTTAGCTCATGTTGACTTCCACCCATAAGGTAAAGGTAAAGGTTCCCCTCGCACATATGTGTTAGTCGTTCCTGACTCTAGGGGGCGGTGCTTATCTCCATTTCAAAGCCAAAGAGCCAGCGCTGTCCAAAGATGTCTCCGTGGTCATGTGGCCGGCATGACTCAACACCAAAGGCACACGGAACGCTGTTACCTTCCCACCAAAGGCGGTCCCTATTTTTCTACTTGCATTTTTTACCTGCTTTCAAACAGCTAGGTTGGCAGAAGCTCGGACAAGTAACAGGAGCTCACCCCATTATGCAGCACTAGGGATTCGAACCGCTGAACTGCCAACCTTTCAATCAACAAGCTCAGCATCTTAGCCACTGAGCCTCCGCGTCCCTCTACCACCCATATGTAGACTGGAAAAAAAAAGATGGAAATTTTATTCCTTAAAGACACTTGCCTTAAGGTTTTTAAACAATAGGAGGGATGCGCTCCAGTCATTTTGTTTATCAGCAACTTCTCCCTACAAACCACACCGTTATTATGTACCAAGGTTCCTCAAATTGGCTAATACAGGTAGTCCTTAAATTACGATCACAACTGAGCGCCAAACTTACGTTGCTAAGTGAAACATTTGTGAAGTGAGTTTTGCCCCATTTTATGCCCTTTCTTGCCACAGTTGTTAAGTGAGTCCCTGGCGTTATAGCAATAGCACTTAGACTTATGTACCGCTTTATAGTGCTTTACAGTGCCCTCTCTAAGCGGTTTACAGAGTCAGCCTCTTGCCCCCCAACAATCTGGGTCCTCATTTTACCCACCTCGGAAGGATGGAAGGCTGAGTCAACCTTGAGCCTGGTGAGATTCGAACTGCCAAATTGCAGGCAGTCGGCAGAAGTAGCTTGCAGTACTGCACTCTAACCACTGCGCCACCGTTAAGTTAGTAACATGGTTGTTAAATGAATCTGACTTCACCATTGACCTTGCTTGTCAGACGGTCACAAAAGGGGATTGTATGACCCCGGAACACTGCAAATGTCATAAATATGCGTCAACTGCGAAGCGCCTGAATTTTGATCACGTGACTATGGGGATGCTACAATAGTCATAAGTGTGAAAAACGGTCCTAAGCCACTTTTTTCAGTGCTATTGTAATTTTGAACGGTCCCTAAATGAACTGTTGTAACTGTTCAAGGACTACCTGTATCAACCCCCAACTCTTGATGAGACTACCCAAGGGATCATTCTTCTTCTTCTTCTTCTTCTTCTTCTTCTTCTTCTTCTTCTTCTTCTTCTTCTTCTTCTTCTTCTTCTTCTTCTTCTTCTTCTTCTTCTTCTTCTTCTTCTTCTTCTTCTTCCTCCTCTTCCCCTTCCCCTTCTTCTCCTCCTTCTCCTTCTTCTCCTTCTTCTCCTCCTCCTCCTCCTCCACAGTACTACTAGTTAAATTAAGGTAAAAGGTTCCCCTCACAAGTTGTGTCTAACTCTAGTGGGTGGTACTGGTGGGTCCAGTCAGAATTTTTACTACCGGTTCTCCAAACTACTCAAAATTTCCGCTACCAGTTCGCCAGAACTGATCAAAACCTGCTGAAACCCACCTCTGGTACTCATGTCTGTTCCTTAGCTGAGCCAGCTAAACTGCTTAAAGAGGGTTGTAAAAGCACTGTAAAGCAGTATATAAGTCTAAGTGCTATTGCTATATCATAAACGTTTGGGATGCCAAGGAACAATTTAAAATGTCAGAAGGGTTCCATCCATGGGGGGGGGGAGTGGCTGCTATAGAGAGAGCAAGGGGATTGCGTTTTCTTGCTGCATTTGAAAAACAGAAGGTGGTCAGGAAGCTAAAAATGTAGAGCCCCTCAAATCCAAAAGGCAGAACTTGCAAGATTTAGCAAACGTTGGCAAGTTTTCCTTGGGAGTTTCAAAGGGACAGGTTCTGTTTCAATGCATCTCCATGAGCCATGGGTTCTGAGAAGGTGCCTATTGTCCTTCCTTCTTTCAAAAGTCCAATTAGGGGCACATGATTCATGATTAACAGTTGAAGTCTCTGCCATTTAAAAAAAAGGGGGCTTTTGAAGGTTGAATGTGCCTCCCGGTGACAGGATATGGACACATCCATGTGCTTTTCCTAGCAATGACACTGAAATGTCTGGTGCCCTCGTCTTGCAGGATGTTTTTCTAACCTTTTATGCTAAATTTGCACTTTCCTGGGCGTTTCCATCCAAGTAAGACTGAAGTCAATCCTGCTCCCCGCCCCTTTTATTTTGGAGATCAAGTAAACGGTGGCTCAGTGGCTGAGACGCTGAGCTTGTCGATCGAAAGGTCGGCAGTTTTTTGTTTTTTTTTAATTTGATTTATATGCCGCCCTTCTCCGGAGACTCAGGGCAGCTTACAATGCGTTAAGCAATAGCCTTCATCCTTTTGTATATTTATACAAAGTCAGCTTATTGCCCCCACAACTGGGTCCTCAATTTACCTACCTTAGAAAGGATGGAAGGCTGAGTCAACCTTGAGCCTTGGTGAGATTCGAACCTGCAGTCATTGCAGGCAGCTGGTCTTAATAACCAGCTTAATAACAGGGTGCCTTAGACTTCTGTGCTACCAAGGCTCTTGAACCAAGTTCAGCGGTTCGAATCTCTAGTGCCGCTTAACGGGGTGAGCTCCTGTGACTTGTCCCAGCTTCTGTCAACCTAAAAGTTCGAAAGCACGTTAAAAATGCAAGTAGAAAAATAGGGACCACCTTTGGTGGGAAGGTAACAGCGTTCCGTGCGCCTTTGGCGTTGAGTCATGCCGGTCACATGACCACGGAGACATCTTTGGACAGCGCTGGCTCTTTGGCTTTGAAACAGAGATGAGCACCGCCCCCTAGAGTCAGGAACGACTAGCACATATGTGTGAGGGGAACCTTTACCTTTTTATGATCTTTTGGCTGGTACCAGATTCAGTTGGTGTTCTGTTTCTGGGGTCTACGTAGACATCTGTATGTATTTTGTTTTGACCGACATCCAGATTTAGTGCGGATGGTCCTCATATAATGATCACAATTGAGACCAGTCACTCAGTCATTAAGTGAGGTGGTCACTAAATGAAACCATGACCATGACCACTGGGGATTCATCAGAAACATGTATCTAATCCACCATAGCTATTTTATACAATGAATATGTCAAACCCTGCTTATTCCTTTCCCTTTTAGTATTAAACTGACTCCGGGCGTCACAGTTTATGGATTGTAATTTTAGTATAGTTAGACCATGTATAATTGACAGACTGGATTTGATCATAGATTTTAGCTGTTATTTATGATTTTACACTAGAATTTTTAATTGTATATATTTACTGAGCGTTCTTATTTGTTCTGGTCTCTGGTCTATGACTGTAATAAATTGAATTGAATTGCATGACCAGGCATATGATCTAACTTCAGTTTTCCTTTGTATTACAGACCCGCAAAAGTCATAAATGCAAAGATCGATCATAACGTTGCTTTTTTCATCAACGTCATCACTGAAAATGGTCACTGCACGAGGCAGTCACTACTTGAGGACTACCTATATCGTCACTTTCTGGAGCACTTTTTTCAGCGTTGCTGTCTAGCCTATAACGTTGGCATTCCCTGGAGGATTTTGTCCAAGAACTACCGTATTTTTCGGAGTATAAGATGCACCTACCTTTTTTGGGTGAGGAAAAAGAAGAAAAAGAAATCTGCCTCTGTCTCCCAGCAATTTTGCCTCATTGCAGCAAACAGCCTGCTTTACTTTCATTTTCATTTTCAGCATAGCTTGATTAGCACAAGAAAAAAAAAATCTGCTTCAGCAATTTACCTCCTTGCAGCAAGCAGCAGAGGCTGGGGCAAAACAGCTGAGAGCAAAACAGCTGAGAGTCAGGAGGCTGATCCAATCAACTTGTGCTAATTAGGCTGTGCTGAAGCTGAAAGGAGCTGTTTCTTCTTGCTGCTTGCTGCAAGGAGGTAACTGCTGGAAGGCAGAGGCCAAAGGGTGGGGGCCAGTGGGTGGGCAGGGCTACATTCAGTGTATAAGACGTACTTAAATTTTTCCCCCTTTTAGGAGAGAAAAAGGTCCGTCTTATACTCCAAAAAATACGGTAATCAGGGTTGACCCTGGTTAACTTCTGAGCCCTGAAAGTATAATTCTCAAACAGTTATTGGCATTTACTTAGGAGTTAGTAAGTACAACTAAGAGTGCAAATATAGTCCTGCAAAAAAAGAAAAAAGTAAATGCAACCTTCTACCTTTCATGTTGTACTATTATTATTATTATTATTTATTATTATTAGTTCGATTTATATGCCATCCTTCTCCGGAGACTCAGGGCGGCTTACAATGCGTTAAGCAATAGCCTTCATACTTTTGTATATTTATCCAAAATCAGCTTATTGCCCCCACAAACTGGGTCCTCAATTTACCTACCTTAGAAAGGATGGAAGGCTGAGTCAACCTTGAGCCTGGCGAGATTCGATCTTACTTTAATTGTAGACAGCTGGTGTTAAATTACAGTGCTCTGTCTGTTGAGCTATCCAGGCTCCTTGATGTCATCTGAGTTGGGGAGATTTATGTCTACATTTCCCAAGTATTTAGGAAATAGAAAGAGGAGATGCCCTTTATAATAGAGCTGAGGTGGTGCAGTGGTTAGAATGCAGTACTGCAGGCTACTTCAGCTGACAGCTAGCTGCAATTCGGCAGTTCAAATCTCACCGATTCAAGGTTGACTCAGCCTTCCATCCTTCCAAGGTGGGTAATATGAGGACCCAGATTGTGGGGGCAAGATGCTGACTCTGTAAAACCGCTTAGAGAGGGCTGCAAAAGCACTATGAAGCGATATATAAGTCTAAGTGCTGTTGCTATTCTTTACTGTAAGCCTCACATTGCAATAAGCAATGATATACATTCAATTTTGCTGCTACTAAGATTGTTGGACGAGCAGGCACAAAAACAGCCAGAGAAGTAATTGAAGTCTGAGAAATGGGCCCCTCATCAGTCAACAGGAGTCTTGATTTAACCCCAGTTTACCTAGGGTTTGGCAGCACAAGGGAACAACAGTCAATGACCTGGGTACCCAAAAATAATAAAAATAAAAATATTCAACAGAAAGTCCATTTTTCATTGGGTTAGATTTTGCACTCCGGTATCTTCATATCTGAGAAATCTCTCCCTTATACAGCTAGCACAACCCCATCACTGTTTATTTACAGAAGCAGTTCAGAGTTCAATCCGAGGATTAATTGGGAATTTCCCACAACGTCCTCATTTCAGCATTCCTCCAGTGCACAGCAGGTTCAAGGAAAATAGAAACCCCCCCAAGATTTAATGAGAGAGGGCAGTTGTGAGAGGTGGCAGGGCTGCCATTGACCCTGCTGGGATGCTATCGGTCAACCAAGGTGACTGGGTGCTGACAAAAATCCCTCCCTTTCAGTATGCATCAATCCAAGTTTGTTTTGCCTGATGTGGGATTATATTATTAAGGCACTCAAACATATTGTGTTCCGAAGACCATCTGGAAGCATCAATTAGTCCAAAATGTAAGAGACCGGTTGTCGGTGAATACATGCCAACATAAGCACGTGACACCAGTGCTCCGGGCTCTGAACTGGCTGCCTTTTCATCTCCAGGTGCAGAGGTGGATTTCAGCAGGTTCTGACCAGTTCTGGAGAACCGGTAGCGGAAATTTTGAGTAGTTCAAAGAACCGGTAAATACCACTTCTGATTGGCCCCACCCCCATCTATTCTCTGCCTCCCGAGTCCCAGCTGATTGGGAAGAAATGGGGATTTTGCAGTAACCTTCCCCTGGAGTGGGGAGGGAATGGAGATTTTACAGTATCCTTCCCCTGTCACGCCCACCAAGCCACACCCATGAGGTGATGCCATGCCCACCAAGCCACACCCATGAAGCGATGCCACGCCCATCAAGCCATGCCCACAGAACTGCTAGTAAAAAATTTTTGAATCCCACCACTGTCCAGGTTCAAGTCAAAGTGTTGACCTTTACAGCCCTAAATGGAATGGTGCTGTGGACCATCCCTTCTACTCAGCTTTGATCCACTCCTTACACGTTTGAACCACTGTATGTACACTGAGAGCATATGCACCAAAGACAAATTCCTTGTGTGTCCAATCAAAAATATTATTGGCCAAATATTGGCCAATAAAAAAATTCTATTCTATTTTATTATTCTATTCTATTCTATTCTATTCTATTCTATTCTATTCTATTCTATTCTATTCTATTCTATTCTATTCTATTCTATTCTATTCTATTCTATTCCATTCCATTCCATTCCATTCCATTCCATTCCATTCTATTCTATTCTATTTGTTATGGGTGCAACCCCTCCTGCGCGAGCTGCACTGGCTCCCAGTGGTCTTCTGGGTGTGATTCAAGGTGTTGGTCACCACCTTTAAAGCGCTCCATGGCATAGGACCCGGGTACCTTCGAGACCAACTTCTCCCACAAACAGCCTCCCACCGGCCAGTTCGCTCCCACAGAGAGGGTCTCCTCAGGGTGCCATCTGCCAAGTTCTGTCGGCTGGCGACACCCAGGGGGAGGGCCTTCTCTTTGGGAGCCCCAGCCCTGTGGAATGAACTGCCCCCGGAAATGCGCAAGATCTCCGACCTCCGGGTATTTCGCTGTGCCCTCAAGACCCTGCTGTTCCGTCAAGCCGGGCTATCAATTTAATGATTTTTAAATTGGGTGTTTTAAATGTTTGGGGTTTTAAATTTCAGCCGAATTATGTAATAATTTTAATTATTTTTAACTGATGTTTGTCTTTGTGTTTTTTAATAGGCTGTACACCGCCCTGAGTCCTTCGGGAGAAGGGCGGTATAGAAATATATTTATTATTTATTCTATTCTATTCTATTCTATTCTATTCTATTCTATTCTATTCTATTCTATTCTATTCTATTCTATTCTATTCTATTCTAATTCTCCTGCCTCTTCCCACCCAGCCTCTTCCCCAGTCCAGCTTCAAGTATCTTCGGTGCTGGTAGAGGGAGTGGATTGACTTGGAGTGGTTGAAGAAAGACCCGAGGGAGGAGAAGGGGAACTGCACCTGGACCCAATGAAGTTTAATGGACATTAATACATGCAAACAAGTGCTTTTGTCTGGGGACAAAAGCCTTTTCCCAGCTTAAGGCTGATTCCCAAACACTGTTCACATTGTTTCCTTTCTGATGCGTCTTGTCACTCTCCTTGACAAAGTTTAATTAGGACAACGAGCTTTTGCAGCCTCATTTCTCACTTCAGCTACTTCCTAACACTTCCCCTAACGAGGGACAGCTCAGAGTCTTTGGAGAAAGGGGGGGGGGTGTTTGGTGTTGCCCTGGACTATGTGCCATGAGGGTAGAGGGGGTGCGGAGAGGAGAAGAGGGGAAAAAAAACAAAAGTCTTGTAAAAGTTGAGCACAATGGAAAATAGGTAGCAGACGCTTGCTCATTATGGGAGAATGGGTTTTGGCAAATAAAACGCTTGCTTTGGGGTGCTGCTCAGTGAAGAGCATTTGAAAATCCTCTCCGGCACCCCATTTAAAAAAAAAAAAAAAATAAGGAGTCTGTGGATTGTCGTGATTCATTTGCTGATGTTTAAGGTGTCGGGTTTTTAATCTTTCGCAGTGGGTGTTTTGGAATGGAATGGAATGTTTGATGAGCCACCATAGGATTCTTTAGTGAATGAGGGTATGCAAATGGGATCATCCTTATAGTTGTCTGAGAAAACATTTTGTATGCCTGATAAGCTGAATTTCTGCAGCGTGAAAATACTTTCACTCTGAGGAAACGTTTAAAAAATGTAGGAGTTTCCCATTTGGAAAGGAAGATGACAAAAAGTGAAATCCTACATGTGTTTTACTGGAAGGAAATTCTCTCCCCACCCCCCCTTTGTTCACACAGCACATAACTTCAGAAATTCCTTCTTTTAGCCGATGGGGAGAGCGGGAGATTGTTCTACCCTAACCAAAACTGGCAAATGTTTCCATAAATGGAATGAAAAGGGCTTAAAAAAAAAAAGGAGTGAAATAGAAAGTGATTCTGAAGGTTTGTTCATTGTTAGCTTTTATAGACGTAGAGATGACCACTAATTCTGACTAAAACAGAATTAGACTCACGGAGAAGAAAGTCTAGTCAGCTGATTGATGGCTCATAGGTTGAAGGAGACAGAATGCAAACTCAATCTAGATATGAAAATGTATGGTTTCTATAAAGGACCAACACCGTTTGATAAGACGCTGTTGAACTCTGGTGAAAAATTAATTAAGAAAGTAATTAATTTCTGCTAAATTTAAAAACGGAGGATGAACAAATAAAAGACACAGTGGTACAACGGGGGGAAAAAAACCTTGGCTATAATGTAGAATTAGAGAAAGGGCAAAATTTATGGGAATGGAACTATAGATTAACAATGGCAACTTCTTATAAAGAAAATTGATGTAAAATGTTTTACAGATGGCATGTACCACCTGCTAGGTGAGCTTAAAATGTTTAAAAATACGTCTAGCAAATGTTGGAAATGTAATCAAAAGACGGGCACATTTTATCATATGGGGTGGACTTGTGCTAAAACAAAAAAAAAATTGGGGGCAAAAATACATAGATGGATAGAAAAGATAATAGGGAAACATGGAGATTTTAAACGTGAACTGTTTTTATTAGGGATGATATCAGAAAAATTTGATAAGAGAAGTATGTATTTAATATTTCATGTTTTAACAGCAGCAAGGATTATCTTCGCACCATATTAGAAAGATGAAGAAACATCTCAAGATGAAGAGATAATTAAGATATTAGACCGTGCAGAAATGGACAGATTTATATTGAAAATCAAACAGAAAGAAGACACAGATGATCAAATACAGACTTTATTTTACCAGGGATTGGAAAAAAGAGGTGGAGATTAAGAATGTAATCTGTATTGTTAAACAATTGCATAAACCCAGACAACATGATGTTTATTAAGCACTAACAAGATGTAAGCAATAGAAAATTAATAAAATCTTAGAAAGCACAAGGGAATGTGCTAACTTTCCAACTTCCAGAAATTCATTAGCAAGCAAGATGATTAAAACCTTTGAAAAACAAAATGGTATGCGGCCAGGAAGGGGAATTAATTCACAGGATGAAATTGGATAAACAGGCTCATAACTACCGTATTTTTCAGAGAATAAGACGCTCCGGATTATAAAATTATCTCCGTTTCTAAGCCGAAGAGCCAGCGCTGTCCGAAGACGTCTCCATGGTCATGTGGCCGGCATGACTCAATGCCAAAGGCGCATGGAATGCTGTTTCCTTACCACCAAAGGTGGTCCCTATTTTTCTACTTGCATTTTTTATGTGCTTTTGAAACGCTAGGTTGGCAGAAGCTGGGACAAGTAACGGGAGCTCACCCCGTTATGCGGCACTAGGGATTCGAACTGCTGAACTGCCGATCTTTTGATCGACAAGCTCAGCATCGTAGCCACTGAGCCACCGCATCCCTAAATTTAAGTCTAAGTCCCTAAGTCTAAGTCTAGCCCACCTTGAATGCCTTTCTTATCTCCTGCTCATTTCCCTTGACCATTAGTAGCTCAGATTTTTGTAGAGAGCTTAACGTTGCAATACATCTTTATACTCATTTGAACTGCCTGAATCTCCTGATTTCCCCAAGGCTCAACAGCATGTACAACTCTGGTCATCATCCAATCCCTTAACAAAAATGGAAAAGATTTAGATGCAAAAATTTCCAGCTTTTTCCCCCCTTTCCAATAAAAAGAGTTTCCCACACCTCTAGTAACTACCAGTAATTGCATTCGTAAGCCTAAAGAGAAGTTTGCGGTCTGGCAAGAAAAATCAAATGCTGCAAAAAAAAAAAAAGAGAGAGAGAGAAAGAGAGAAAGAGAGAGAGAGAGACAGAGAGAGAGAGAGACAGAGAGATAAAGCATTGTCCGGCCAATAGTTGCAAAGATCCTGGACACAACTTCCACTGACATCAATCCAAGGTCATTAAGGCAACATCACTATGCAGCTGTTGAGTTGCCCAGCAGGATTTACAGCAGCAACTCTCCTAATCTAACATTTCTAGATATATTTTTTTTCCTACCGAGGTCAGGCCTCTTTCTCTCTTAAGGGCCATAAGATGGCAGCCTTGGAATGAAAGAATTCTGAACTTAATCATTTTTTTTTTTGAATGTGTAGAAGAGGTATATAAACCCAGAGCCTCTCTACAGTAAAATCATCTCCAGTTTACTCAAAATATTGTTTTTTTTGTAAGTGTCTTTTTGATGTTTGCTTTGGGGACCAGGCAATAATTTTGTAGCTAGCATTTTTAAATACTGTATTTTCCGACATATAAGATGCACTGGAGTATAAGACGCACCTTAGTTTTTGGGGAGGAAAATAAGAAAAAAGATGATTGGCAGGTGGATCGGCCTCCAGGAATACCCCCAATCAGCTGTTCCCAAAAGTGAATTTTAGCAACCGGTTCCTTGGTTGTGAGCTCTGTGCCTTGCCTTTTTTTTTCTTTTTTATCTGCCTCTGAAACTTCTGAAACTCCACTTCAGAAAAAGCTTTGTTTTCTGCCTCTGAAAGCCTCCGAAACAGCTTCAGAAAAAAGCCTCTGAAACTCTGTGTGCGGGCTTCTTTTCTGAAGCTTCATTTCTGATACTTTTTTCATCCTCTGCAACCTCCGTTTGAGAAGCTGGGTGGGGCTACATTCGGAGTATAAAACACAACCAGATATTCACCCTCTTTTTGGGGGGGGGGGAAAGGTGTGTCTTATACTCTGAAAAATACAGTAATTGGGAGTCCGTGATCTTTGCCAGCCTCAACCTTAAATCTAACAGTTGAGCTGGATGTATCTCCTTCCTTCTTTGTTTTTTGTGGTCTGGACCATCAAGTTTCTTGATACTAGATATTACATATAAAACAAACAAACAAACTATACAATAATAATAAGTCCTGGCAGATAAAGAGATAGACAATATATTGTGTTTCAAATGAAAATCTCACCATCGTCCTGCTGTCCTTGGTACTGTTGTTTTAGCTTGGATCCCCTTGCAATACTTTCAATAAAGTGATTGAAAAACTTTCAGTTCTACAAGGTGCCTGTTTCTTATAAAACCCAAATCACCATCTTTGCCATTCGGAATATTATTCATGTAGTGAATTAGAATTAAAATTAGAATAACAGAGTTGGAAGGGACCTTAGAGGTCTTCTAGTCCAACCCCCTGCTTAAGCAGGAAACCTTACACCACTTCAGGCAAATGGTTATGCAACATCTTCTTAAAAACTTCCAGTGTTGGAGCCTTTACAACTTCTGCAGGCAAGTTGTTCCACTGATTAATTGTTTTCAATGTCAGGAAATTTCTCCTTACTTCTAAATTGCTTCTCTCCTTGATTAGTTTCCACCCATTGCTTCTTGTCCTGCCCTCAGGAGCCTTGGAGAATAGCTGGACTCCCTCTTCTTTGTGGCAGCCACTGAAATATTGGAAGACTGCTATCATGTCTCCCCTAGTCCTTCTTTTCATTAAACTAAAAAAGGAGCCTGAGTGGCGTAGGAGGCTAATGCCTCCCAAGGCAGCATTTAACATCTAGTTGCCTGCAATTACTGCGAGTTCAATTCTCACCAGGCTCAAGGTCGACTCAGCCTTCCATCCTTTCTAAGGTGGGTAAATTGAGGACCCAGTTTGTGGGGGCAATAAGCTGACTTTGTATAAATATACAAAAGGATGAAGGCTATTGCTTAATGCATTGTAAGCCGCCCTGAGTCTCCGGAGAAGGGCGGCATATAAATCAAATCAAATTAAAAAAAAAAAAACTAGACATACTGTATTGTGTAGGACCCAAAGGGAGACAAAGGAAAATCCTCCACATTTTTAAAGGTCTTCTGTTTCAATAAAATGACAGCAACGCACATTCAAAAAGAAAAAGGATGGATCATAGAAACATGATACTCCTAACCAACTTCTTCCATGCCTCCTTAGGAAAAAAAAAAAAGTTGAAATTGATGACGGCGGTGGTAAAAGAATCTAATTTCTTGCAAAATTACGGTGGCCTTGTTTCAATGACATACTTAATTGGGTCAGTAGGAGAAGGGTTGGTCAGTGTGTTGTGGGAACACCAAAAAGGGAGCCATTGACCCAGAGAGTAATGTCATGGGAATGAGTCAACTCAATCAGTTGAGTCACTTTGCCAACCACTCTTCTAAGGAAAGAGCTGGAGGGAAAGAGCGGACGTCCCATTTACAGAATTTGCTGCCAAGGAGTAATGGCTCATTAGCTACAACATCAAACTTATTGTTGCCTGCATAGCTAACGTAGAAGGTGCTAGTGAGATTATGAAATATTTTCAGACTTCTTCGTGTCTCATGGAATACCAGGTACTTCCTGGGGAATAGCACTATACAGTAGTGGCCAAAATTGTGGAAGCCTTTTGGGAAAAGTGTATTTTTGAAGTTTGATGGCCAATAATACTACTTTTTTGGGGGGGGAGCTTCAAGATAATCCTATTCCACTACTAGAATGGCCTGGGAAATAGCCCAGACCTTCACCCAATTGAAAATCTATGGAGCTAACTGAAGAAACTTGTTAGTCAGAAGCGACCCAGCAATAAAACCCAGTTAATAGAAGCAACCATTCAATCTTGGTTTCACATTAGAACAGCTGCAGAACTAAAAGACTTGGTTCACTCCATGGGAAGACGTTGTAAGGCTGTAATTCATGCTAAAGGTTACCCAACGAAGTATTAACTGACATAGTGATCATTTTTGTATATCTCATTTTTTCTATGGTGATCATTTTTGTATATTTCATTTTTTTTCTATGTGTCTCACTTTTCTTCTTTATACCATAACTGCTATTCTAATAGCAAATCCTTCATAAAAGCTATTGCATTACATTCTTGATTCAATTATTTTTCCATTGATATATAATTTTATGGTACTACTCCCCCCCCCAAAAAAGTGGTGTTATTAGCTAATTTTAGAAAATACACGTTTCCCAAAAGGCTTCTACAATTTTGACCACTCCTGTATATGATATGAAATTGGTTCCGAAATATTTGGATTCTAGTATTAAGTTCCTTCTTTCAGTACAGGTCATTAACAAAAGTCGGACTATTGAGGACCCCATATTAAGCTTCTGCTACTCTTGATGGTGCAGTGGTTAGAATGCAGTATGGCAGGCAAACTCTGCCCACAGTCAGGAGTTCAATCCTGATGGGGCTCAAGGTTGACTCAGCCTTCCATCATTTCCGAGGTTGGTAAAACGAGGAGCCAGATTGCTGGGGATAAAATGCAAATAATGCTTCTATATTGTAAACCTCCCAGAGAATGCTGTAAAGCACTATGGGGCAATATATACGTCTAAGTGTTATTGTTATTGCTAAAGCAGCTGGCCAAAGGTCATATTGCAGAATTGCATCATTAGGATGTTAGATGTTTTTGGAAGGAATCATGGAAATAGGATCTAGTTCCTATAAAGAGGCCACTCACTCTACAACAGATGCATTATTGCACTGTAAAAAGAAAGAGAGTAATTCCAAGATCCACAGTCTTAAGCAACCTAATTTTATAAAAACATCATTTATTTATTTATTTATTTGTTTGTTTAAATTTCTATACCGCCCTTCTCCAATATAGGACTCAGGGCGGTGAACAGCCAAAGTAAAAACAAGACATACAAAATCTAAAAACTGTTTAAAATAATTAAATATTCTGGCCGTAATTAAAAATTCCAATTTAAAATCAGTTTAAGGATTTGTTCTCTGTGCTTCAGGCTGAGCAACTCTTAGTGGCACTGCCTGACTCTCCCTATACTTGTTTCTTTACTTACCCGTACTTTTTGGAGTATAAGACGCACTTTCCCCCCTCAAAAGAGGGTGAAAATTTGGGTGTGTCTTATACAGCCCTGCTCACCTGCAAACCCCCACCCTTTGACCACTGCCTCCCAGCAATTTACCTCCTTGCAGCAAGCAGCAAGAAGAAACAGCCCATTTCAGCTTCAGCACAGCCTGATTAGCACAACCAGTTGATTGTCGGTTGGATCGGCCTCCCGACCCACAGCTGTTTCAGGCTGCAGGGATTGCCACTGCCTATTGCCGTGCGGGCCTCCGCTGTTTGCTGCAAGGAGGTAAATTGCTGGGAGGCAGATTTTTTTTTCCTTGTGCTAATCAGACTGTGCTGAAAATGAAACTAAAGAAGGCTGTTTGCTGTTTGCTGCAAGGAGGCAAATTGCTGGGAAGCAGAGGCAGATTTCTTTTTCTTGTTTTCCTCATCAAAAAAGGTAGGTGCGTCTTATAGTCCGGAGCGTTTTATAATCTGAAAAATACGGTACCTCTGTCGCTTTTGTGCCAATAGTTCCACTTTGCACCTTCACAATCATCTGTGGCCAGATCTGAATAAAAGACACCCCTTTTGATTTTCGGTCAGCATGAAGCTGTTTAAAACATCTTCAGGTTCCAGATTGAGAAACATGGCCCCAGCAGACTGAGCTACCTTTTCATAGTAAGTGTTACAATATTTGAGGTGTTGCCACAAAGAAGAGGGAGTCAACCTAGGAAATGAAAGAAACTGATTTTTTTTTTTTTTGACTTGGCACTTATTTTATCAATGGCTAGCTGCAAGGGTGGGATTCTGCTTGTTCGGACCAGTTCAGGCGTACCGGTAGCTCTGACGATCAGCTGAGAGCAAACCGATTCGCTCCGATGATCAGCTGAGAGCAAACCGATTCGCTCCGATGATCAGCTGAGAGCAAACCGATTCGCTCCGATGATCAGCTGAGAGCAAACCGATTCGCTCCGATGATCAGCTGAGAGCAAACCGATTCGCTCCGACGATCAGCTGAGAGCAAACCGATTCGCTCCGATGATCAGCTGAGAGCAAACCGATTCGCTCCGACAATCAGCTGGGCCCGCCTGCCCGCCCCTGTGCTATAATCTACCTATATTTCTTTTGTTTTAAGCCCAGCTGATAGGGGCAGCCGAGCGGATTGCCCCACCTCAGCTGTTTTATTCACCAGAGCTGCAGTAGAAGGTGCTGTTTTCAAATGTACTGTGCACTTGCTGATCACCCGAAGTGCGCTGAAAGTGCACGCAAAGCGAACCGGTTGCTACATCGGTAGAATCCCACCATTGACTAACTGACAAAAACAGGAACTAGAAACAGGGAAATATATGGAAGGATCAGTGATATAAGGAAGATATGTTAACTTAAACAAAGATGATGATGATGATGATGATGATGATGATGATGATGATGATGATGATGATGATCTCGTTTATTCATTAAACATGAAACTCAGTCAACTGAACATTTAAAAATGTGTCACAAATACCATTGACTGGTGCTAATGGTTGGTACAGGTTGCTGCCAACGTCCTAGGTATCAACCAAGTATCTTCTTAAAATATGTGATGTTCCAAGTAGCGTGTTTTTTTGCAGTTCTGCTTGCAGGAAGCTGCAATTTCTTGATGTGTTTTGTAAAATTCTTGGACATGGTACCAAGTGCCCCGATGACAATGGGTATTACTGTTACATTATTATTATTATTATTATTATTATTATTATTATTATTATTATTATTATTATTATTATTATTATTATTATTATTATTATTATTATTAAATCTTTGGTGAGATTCACAGCCTTTGAGGCTGGTTAATAGCTCAGCAGCTCGAGCCCTAACCAAGGACCTAGGAACTGTTAAGGTATCGTCGGAGGATGTAAGCTGTTCCGAGTAAGGTGGTTTTTTGTAGAGTCAAAATGTTCAAGTCCGGCAATTTTAGAATTTCTAAATAGTGGGGTAGCCCTTTGGGTATTGCTCCAAGGGCTCCAATTACAATCGGGACAACACACGATTTCTTTTTCCACAGTCGCTCAACTTCAATTTGCAAATCCCGGTACTTTGTGATTTTTTCTTGCTGTTTATCTTCAATCCGTGCATCACCAGGTATTGCAATGTCAATGAACCATCCTTTTTTCTTTTCAACTATTGTTATGTCAGGTGTGTTGTGGACCAAGTGCCTGTCAGTCTGAATCCTAAAGTCCCACAAGATGATGATGATGATGATGATGATGATTAGTATTAGTATTAATATTATTATTGATAATATTATTATTAATATAATTGATATTAATGCAAGGAATATTGTTGTAAACACTTTATTATTATTTCCTAAAATGATTTGTACTCAGACAACACACTGTTCAATTGAAATTGGAATTTTTGTATATTATAAAATAAAATCTGCTTTCCCCATATATCAGGGGTGAAATCCAGCAGGTTCTGACAGGTTCTGGAGAACCGGTAGCAGAAAGTTTGAGTAGTTTGGAGAACCGGCAAATACCACCTCTGGCTGGCCCCAGAGTGGGGAGGGAATGGAGATTTTGCAGTATCCTTCCCCCAGGAGTGGGGAGGGAATGGGGATTTTGCAGTATCTTTCCCTTGCCACGCCCACCAAGCCACATCATGCCCACCAAGCCATGCCTACAGAACCAGTAGTAAAAAAATTTGAATTTCACCACTGCCATATATCCTTGGTTTTAATGTCTGATTTTAACTTTTTATATTTTAACTGTATATGTAATTTGTAAGCCATCCAGAGTTATCCTAGAGCAGGGGTGTGAAACTCAATTTCACTGAGGGCCACATCAGAGTTGTGTTTGACCTCGGGGGGAGGCAGGGTGGTCATGGCCAGGGTGGTCATGGCCAGCTTGACATCACTTGTGTTGAGGGCACCTGTGATGGTCTGAGGGCTCTGCCAGCAAAAACAGGTCCCTGAGCTCCATTTGAATCTGCAACTGCCTTCTGCAACCCTCTGCCACTGGCAGAGCCACTGCGGCCAATCCTTCGCTGTTTCCAGGGTGGCCCCACGGGCCACATCTAAGCACCCTGCTGGATGGATTCGGCCCCCGGGCCTTGAGTTTGACAGTCCTGCCCCAATGGTGGGATTCAACTGGTGTAACAACCAGTTCGCTGAGAGGTCGCTTCGCTTGTACGTGTGCAAAACACACGCTCCACACACATGCAGTGCATTTGAAAACAGCTCCAAAACTTACCTTCTACTGCAGCCCCGGTGAGTAAAACAGCTGAGGATTGGCAATCCATTCTGCCCGCGCCTATCAGCTGGGCTTCAAACAAAGGAAATATAGGTCGGTATAGCGCGGGAGCGGGTGGGTGGGCCCAGTTGATCACTGGTTCGCTCTCAGCTGATTGTTGCAGCTACCGGTTCACCTGAACTGATCCGAACCGGCTGAATCCTACCTCTGCCCTGCTCTAGAGTAAAATGGACAGCCAATAAATTCCATCAATCAATCAGTCAATGGTGCAGGTTTACTGGTTTGAACAGCCTGCACTTCATTGATCCAGGGACTAGGAAATAAGTTGATGCCAATACAAGGAAGGATTTCCAGCCCTGATGAAAAGCAGAGCAATTTCTTCTGATCAGCCTCAACAGAACCAAGAGCCACTAGATGCTCCCAACTGATTCCCTTTGCTGTAACTAGCTATTCCCACCATGCTCTCACAGGAACAAGCATGACACGGACTCACTACAGCTGCGTAGAGTCACGGGCCGAGAGGAGCAACATCCTCTCCAGGTGCTCTTGCTCAGAACAAAGCACCTTTCACCAGCTTCTGGGAACATGTGAATCCATCTCCTTCTTTGCTGGTTGCAACTGGCTTTCCTGAATGGAAATATTTGGTTACAGTAAGAGCTGTTATTTCATATGTAGCACAACCGAAGAGCCAGGAGGGATGGAGATGTAATCCGACTCGACCAGGCTCAGGGAGTTGGAGATATTCTCCCAAGTAGAGTTTTCCACCCAAATAGCCCTACAGTCACGGAGCTGGAATCGAATTGCAAAGCTGAGCAAGTGTGTGACCAAACACACTAGTGTTAAATGAAGACACCGTCATTCGTGAATTAGGAATCGGAATCGGAATAGAGCTGGAAGGGACCTTAGAGGTCTTCTAGTCCAGCCCCCTGCTCAAGCAGGAGAACCTATACCATCTCAGACAAGTGGCTGTCCAGTCTCTTCTTAGAAACCTCCAGTTATGGAGCACCCATGATTTCTGAAGGCAAGCCGTTCCTCTGGTTAATTGTCCTCACTGTTGGGAAGTTTCTCCTTAATTCCAGGTTGCTTCTCTGCTTGATTAGTTTCCATCCATTGTTTCTTATCTTGCCTTCTGCTGCTTTGGAAAAATATGTTGACCCCCTCTTCTTCGTGGCAGCCCCTCAAATACTGGAATACTGCTATCATGTCCCACCTAGTCCTTCTTTTCTCTAGACTAAACTGTGGCCTGCATTGAAAACTAGTTTGCATGTTTGTATCATACATTCAAGACCGCCTTCTGCTGCATAGCTCCCAGCGACCGGTAAGATCCCACAGAGTTGGTCTCCTCTGGGTCCCGTCAGCTAAACAATGCCGGCTGGCGGGCTACAGGGGAGGGTCTTCTCTGTGGCTGCCCCAGCTCTCTGGAACCAGTTACCTCCTGAGATCCGGACCATCCCCACCCTATTGGCCTTCCGAAAAGCGGTGAAGACCTGGCTTTTCCGGCAGGCCTGGGGCCGTTGATCTCGCTGTTGCGATCTGGCGAGATCCGGCCATGAATGGTGTGAATGGTTTTTAATTGTTTTTAATGTTCTAATTTTTAATGTTTTTATATATGGTTTTTAAATGCATTGTAAGCCGCCTTGAGTCTTCGGAGAAAGGCGGCATACAAGTTGAATAAATAAATAAATAAATAAATAAATAAATAAATAAATAAATAAATAAATAAATAAGTAGAAGTAGCATGATGGCTTAGTGGTTAAGAACACTGAGCTTGTCAACTGGAAAGATGATAGCTCAGGTTTAAGACCTGAGCACCGTGCAATGGGGTGAGCTCCTGTTCTTGCCTCAACTCCTGCCTACTTCGAAAGCATGCAAACGCAAGTTGATAAATAGGTACCACTTTGGTGGGAAGCTAACAGCAATCCATGTGCCTTGGCGTATAGTCATGCCAGCCACATGACCACAAAAGCGCCTTCGGACAACACTGGCTAGGGCAGCTTCCTGCCACCGCCACTACCGGTTCGCCCGAACTGGGGCAAACGGGTAGAAACTTACCAATGGCCCGAGCACTCTGCCAGTGAAAACGGGCTCCAGAGCTCCGTTTTTGGCTGCCATGACCTCCTGCAACCCTCTGCCAGTGAAAACGCATGTGGCCCTCCCGAGCTCTGTTTTTGCTGGTAGAGGCACCAAGAGCCGGTCCTTTGCTGTTTCCAGGACAGATCTAAGCATCCTGTGGGCCAGATCCGGACTTGAGTTTGACACCCCTGCTGTAGAGATTCTCAGTCATCCAGGTCATGGTTGTCCCAAAGGTGCTTTTTCAGGAGGCAAGTGGACTTCCTTGTTTTTTTTTTCTTTTGAAGACGTTTCTTGCATGAGAAGTGAAGCATCTTCAAAGAAAAAACAAGGAAGTCCAGTTGCCTCCTGAAAAAGCACCTTTGGGATCATCTCAGTGGATTTTTCCCCAAGCATCTGGGGGGGCATGGAGTACCACGTTTTAAAACTGTCCAAATGATGGTGCTGCAGCAGCCTACATTTGAGATATCTCGAATCCTGAAATATCAAAAGCTGGAATATCCATTACTGATATCGGCGGTGTGCCAGGCATTGTTATTCATCATGCATTGTATGTGATGTAACCGGAGCGGTAACCTGTCCGTCACGAAAGTCCAGCAGAGTTTCATTGAGGGTTTCCAAAGCCAAACCTACAATGCTTTTCCTCACACTTCAGAGGAGGCTGTGCTAATCCCTGTGGCAGATATTTTAGTGCCAAGGCCGTGATAAAATTTCCCCCTTCCTCTCTCCATTCATGGAATTGGACTCCCACCTGCTTCCCGCTCCCCTCTCTTTAATTTCACCTTTATCTCTTCTATCCATCTTCGGTCTGACAAAACTCTCCCATAGCTGCAGCTTAGAAACGGGGAGCTTTGATGTTGTAAAAGATATTTTATCTCAGGTGACGCTCAGCAATTCACATGTTATCATCAAGCAGGATATTCAGAGGCTCCGGGAGTGAACCTCGGCTTTGTTAGCGGAGATCTGAGCAATTTGCAAGCTTTTCTGAGGAACACGGCCCAATAAAGGGGATCGAGACTTGTCACCTGTCAGCTCCATTGAGATGGCGGCCTTATGATTATTGATAGTTTAATGCGTGAGTCAGGACAAAAGCAGAGATGTGGAGAAAGGAAAAAGGACTGTCTGCGGCCGATGACAGGTTGGTTCCAAAGCTGGGGAAGGGGAGAGAAAACTTTTCAGATTTGATCACCTAGCAGCACAGCAGAATGGAATAGAATGGAGTGGAGTGGAGTGGAGTGGAATGGAGTGGAATGGAGGAGAAGGGAAGGGAAGGGAAGGGAAGGGAAGAGGAGAAGAGAAGAGAAGAGAAGAGAAGAGAAGAGAAGAGAAGAGAAGAGAAGAGAAGAGAAGAGAAGAGAAGAGAAGAGGGGAGGGAAAGGGAAGGGAAGAGTAGGGAAGGGAAGGGAAGAGAAGAGAAGAGAAGAGAAGAGAAGGGAAGGGAATGGAAGGGAAGGGAAGGGAAGGGAAGGGAAGAGAAGGGAAGGGAAGAGTAGGGAAGGGGAGAGGAGAGGAGGGGAGAGGAGGGGAGAGGAGGGGAGAGGAGAGGAGAGGAGAGGAGAGGAGAGGAGAGGAGAGGAGAGGAGAGGAGAGGAGAGGAGAGGAGAGGAGAGGAGAGGAGAGGAGATTTTACTGGCCAAGTGTGATTGGACCCACAAAGAATTTGTCTCCTGGCAGAAGCTCTCAGTGTACATACAAACAACAACAAAGTGGTAAGTCATAGATACAATCATAAGTCATAAGATACAAACAACAATTGATAAAATCATAATATACCAATTGGAGAAAATAATAGGAAAGATGAATGGTGAGAAAGATGAGGAGATGAGAAGAGATGAGAGAGAAGGGAAGAGTAGTGAAATAAAATGAAAAAATAAGATTAAAAAATTAAAATAAAATAAAATAAGAAATGAAAAATCTTCCTATCAAGCCATAGGAGACCAGTTTCAATTCCACCATCAAAGAACCCCAAGTCCATCTTTGAACCTTAGTTCATGGTTCATTCAAACCAAGTCCATGTTTTAACCTTTGCTCTTTCATCACCACCTTGGAGAACTATTCTTTGCAGGTAATTCTCGATTTACGACCACAATGGGGACCAGAATTTCTGTTGCTATGCAAGGCGATAGCACTAGCACTTAGCACATAGACTTATATACTACTTCATAGTGCTTTACGGCCCTCTCTAAGTGGTTTACAGAGTCAGCCTATTGCCCTCAACGATCTGGGTCCTCATTTTACTGACTTCGGAAGGATGGGAGGCTGAGTCAACCTTGAAGAAGTCAGGATTGAACTTCTGGCAGTCGGCAGAGTTAGCTTGCAATACTGCATTCTAACCACTGCGCCACCATGGCTCAGTTAATGAGTTGCACTGGGTTTTACAGCCTTTTCTTGCGATGGTTGTTCACTGAATCCCTGCCAGTTGCTAAGTGAATCATGCAGTCATTAAGCCAATCCATCTTGTCCCATTGATCACATGACCCCGTGATACTGCAACTGTTGTAAATACAACTGTTAGCTGGATTTTAATTGCATGACCCTGGAATTGTTGTGAAAATTGTAAGTGCAAGGACCAGTGTCCTTGTAACCAGTGGTGAAATCCAAATTTTTTTACTACCGGTTCTGTGGGCGTGGCTTGGTGGGCATGGTGTGGCTTGGTGGGTGTGGCAGGGGAAGGATACTGCAAAATTCCCATTCCCACCCCACTCCTGGGGGAAGGATATTGCAAAATCTCTATTCCCACCGCACTCTGGGGCCAGTCAGAGGTGGTATTTGCCAGTTCTCCAAACTGCTCAAAATTTTCGCTACCGGTTCTCCAGAACCTGTCAGAACCTGCTGGATTTCACCCCTGCTAACAAGGAATATTGAGATTCAGTGTTAAATTTCACATACTGGTGTCTAGCATAATTACCCAAGTAGCTGGGAGAAAAAGAAATCTATGGGAACCAAAGATCTCTTTATTTATTTATTTTTTTAATCAAACATTTTTGCAACGTTGCACACTTTTCAAGCAGGACGCACAACAGGGCAATTTTAAACAATGAAAAAGCAACTACCCTGTTCTTCTCTTCTGTTCACAGTTCATTGAGGTTTTCAATTTTTTTTTCTCCCAGTACCGCACAAGGAGCACGAGGGAAAAAGCATTTAAAACAATCTGCATTTGTGGGAAGGAAGGCTCATGCCTGAAACATCTATCAACAAGGGGTTTTGTGCTAAAAAGAAGTGGAATTCAAAATACCTGCAGTTCACAGTACCAAATCCAAAGTCTAAGCTGTGCCAAGTTCCATTTCGTCTCTAGAAATGACGATCCTGAAAATGTTTTTGCCTACGGGGAAAAAAACCCCCATGATTCTGGAATGGCCCAGAGTCTATTGAAAATTTATTTATTTATTTATTTATTGGATCGATATATATATTCCGCCCTTCCCTGGAGACTCAGGGTGGCTTACAATGCGTTAAGCAATAGCCTTCATACTTTTGTATATACCTGCTTAGTAGGGCTTTCGTGCCCCCCCCCAGCAGTGTTCTTTTTTTATACAAAGTCAGCTTATTGCCCCCAACAATCCGGGTCCTCATTTTACCTACCTCGAAAGGATGGAAGGCTGAGTCAACCTTGAGCCTGGTGAGATTTGAACTTGCAGTAATGGGTAAACAATTTTTGGAAATGTCAGATCAGAACATAAAATGTAGTATAACAGAGTTGGAAGGAAGGAACCTTGGAGATCTTCTAATTCAACCCCCTACTCAAGCAGGAGACCCTATACCCGTGATGACGAACGTATGGCATACATGCCACAGGTGGCACGCAGCGCCCTCTCTGTGGGCATGCGAGCCGTTGCCCCGTTCAGCTCTGCTGCGCATGTGTGCACGGCTCCCGCCAGCCAGCTGGTTGTTGGGTCTCTGACGCGCATGTTGGGGGGGCAGACGCGTGCAGGGAGACTGCGCGGGGGGGCATGTGGGTGACACATGCATGTGGGGTGCGTGTGCAGGGGGTGCGTGTGAATGCATGGGAGGTGGGTCGTATGTGGGGTGTGCACTCACGCACAGGGCATATGCGGGGGGCACACACATGCACGGGGGCCACACGAACATTGCATTTTGGGGCTTCGCATTGCATTTTGGGAGCACTTTGGGCACTCGGTCCGGAAAAGGTTAACCATCGCTGTTAACCTATACAATTTCAGACAAATGGCTGTCCTGTCTCTTCCTAAAAGCCTCCAGCAATGGGGCACTCACAACTTCTGAAGGCAAGCCGTTCCACTAGTTAATTGTTCTCACTGTTAGGAAATTTCTCCTTAGTTCTAGGTTACTTCTCTCCTTGCCTAGCTTCCATCCATTGCTTTTTTGTCCTGCCTTCTGGTGCTTTGGAAAATAAGGCAACCCTTTCTCATCTTTGTGGTAGCCCCTCAAATATTGGAACACTGTTATCATGTCATCCCTAGTCCTTCTTTTCACAGACTGGACATCCTCCCTTGAAATTAATGTTGTTGTTGTTTTTGGACGTATCTATGTGTGTTACTCTATATAAAACGTTTATGTTCTTCTTAGGGTTATCCAGATGTGCTTAAGATTAGTGACGGGCTTGATATACACCTAAGCTCTCCGCAAAATATGAATATGAGGAGTGTGTGGAGGCTGCAACAGCTTTGATCATACACACTGTAATGAATTCTGACTTGTTTTCCTAACTTTCCATGCCATGACTCAGTTTGAAGGCAGTGATGCAATCCTAGAGGGAATCATTACATCCATCACACCATTATATTTTTGGATGTACTCCAACGTTGACCCAAGGGATCGATAGTTGTATCGCTGCCATGGATGTACTCGGCCTTACTTGTCTCACATACCACAAGCATACATGTGCAAATTCTTCCAGGGGATACCTCACCAAATCTGATTAGTGCAGGAAAAAAAAAAAAAAAAAAAAAAGCACCTCCTAACGGCAGAATAAGACTAGCAAAGAAAAAGTCCATCTGTTTCAGGTTAGGTGATGGAGGCCTGGCTGCAATGGAAAGTCTGAGATGGAAGAGATTTGCGTGGCCGTGATATTGTCACGATTTGTAAGAAGGAATACACACTTTTGAGGGATCCCTCGGAAGTCGATGACAAACATAGCAAGAAATAGGCTAGGCCAGTGGTTCTCAACCTGTAGGCCACTGAACTTTGGGGGCCACGATGTCATCACAGAGAGGTCCATGAAGGCTTGAAGAAATGTTATGATTCAAATCTTGAGTTAAGTCTTGGGGTCCGTGTCAACATTCCGACTGACGAACCCAACCAAAGCAAGCCTGGCCAAGACGATCCAATCTCTTAACGCAAAACTTTATTGAGTACATCATTTCGGCACAGATGAGGGCAAAGCCAGATCTAACTAATTCCACATAATTAAGGCATAGATTTTCCCTCCCCCTATTAGACCAGGTCACATTGTTCAAATGAGTCTCATTATATTGTTATGAGGAAGTCTTTGGCTCTGGCAAACACCTGCCAAAGTGTCCTTGGTTCTCACGGCTGTCTTCTTGATGTCTGGAGCCTTACATTCCATCCCTCTTTCCTGCTCCCCCCTCTCCCCTGGGTTCGTTGGCAAGCTGAGAAGCAATAATGGTTGCAACAGCAAAAGTGCAAGTAAAAAGTGGGTAAACATTTGCTAATATAATTAAACATCTGTTTGGAATTGATAAAGTAGATGTAGTATTTTTATGGTCTGTGTAGAAAATAATTGAAAATACAGAAATAGACATTTAAGAAATGGGCTTATCTTGGTTAAAAGCTGTGGCTGAGTAGAGTTTGGACTTATCTTTGTCATGTATACCGTGATCAATCCTTGCTTATGATATCAAAGATTTTACATTTGTTACAGGAATTATAGGAAGGATTTATGCTTATCAGTGTAAGTGTCGAGACATCAAGACATCTGTCATCCAGGGGATAAACCGTGTCTGGTTAATTTGTCAATTTACAAATGGCTGAGTCTGATGTAAGTATTGCAAACTGGTTTGGCAAACAAACCTGGGCATCAGTAGGAATGTGTGTGGAAAGTTCTCCTCTCCGTCTGTGGCTCAGCTCTCAACTCATTTTGCTGAATAAATAGCCAAGACCACATTGGTATGCAACATGAAGTCAGTGGTTGGTGATGGTAGTGTCCTAAATCAACCACAATTGCAGAGTCCCAAAGGTGCTTTTTCAAGACCAAAGACTCTGCAGTAGTGTCTATGGAGATTCTCAGTCATCCAGGTCATGGTTGTGTTGTGGTCCGCCAGCAGCCTGAGGAACTGGCAGCAGAATCGGACAGTGAGGAGGCTGGGGAGGAACATGGGCCAGTCCTGGAGTCTGGGGAAGGCCCGGACGAGGGCTCTGCATCGGAGGCAGAAATGGGTCCAGGGCCATCTGGGAGTGATGCGCGGACAACAGAGCCTCCAGAGTCGGACAGCAGAGAGGCAGAGGAACAGGAAAAGCCTGTTCCTAGTGCGCACATGTGCAGAGCTGCCAGAAGGCAAGAACAGTTAAAACTAAAGGGACCAATCAGGAGTAAGGCCTGGAGATGATTGGCCCCACCCATAAGGCTTAAAAAAGGAGCAAAGGCATGTGGGCCCTTTGCAGGAAAGCAACATTGTTAAGTCTGTTCCCAGTCGGCACCTCTGTTTGATTCTGGACTCCGTGTGACTTTGCCAAGTAGGTCTTTGGCAACGTGTCAAAGGAGATAAAGGTTGGTGATTATCCCGAAGGACTTCTCCCGAAGGACTTTTTGCAACTAATTAGGACTCAGCTGTGAATGAAAGTAATTCACAGCTGTTGCAATAAAATAGGTTTTTGGGACTACTCCTGTGTTTTAATGACTCAGGAAGCCAAGGTCATAACATGTTGTCCCAAAGGTTGTCCAGCTCTGACTGGATGGTGGAGCTGAAGAAGCTCCTTCGATGACAAGGGAAACGTCTTCAAAGAAAAACCAGAAAATCGAGTTGCCTCTTGAAAAAAAGCACCTTTGGGACAACCATGACCAGGAGGACTGAGAATCTCCATAGATACTACTGCAGAGGGACTGGATCTTCTCCAGGGAGCTGTCCAGCAAGACAACAAATGGATATGTGGCAAAGTTGCCAAAATAGTATGGGAGCTGTCCAACCACACCTTAATTCCATAGGTGGGATGCAATGGAGCCATTTTATAATTGGACCTCTTCCTCATCATCGATATGATTAGGTCCTGTGTAGACCACTTCGGGCAGCAAGTGTTTTCTATCAGTTCTGATCATTCATATTATCTTCAACATCATCCCAAAGGACATTAATAATCTGAAGTGTTTGGCACCAGGTTTTCTGAAGCTGCTGTGTTTTCTCTTTCCTTCAGGAGATATATTAAAAAGCGGAGATATCACCCTGGCCAACAAAAGTGTGTATAGTCAAGGCTATGGTTTTCCCAGTTGCAATGTATGGCTGTGAAAGTTGGACCATAAGAAAGGCTGAGCGCCAAAGAATTGAAGCCTTTGAATGATGGTGCTGGAGAAGACTCCTGTGAGTCCCTTGGACTGCAAGTGGTCAAACCGGTCAGTCCTAGAGGAGATCAACCCTGACTGCTCTTTAGAAGGCCAGATCCTGAAGATGAAACTCAAATACTTTGGCCTCCTAGTGAGAAGGAAGGACTCACTGGAGAAGAGCCTAATGCTGGGAAAGATTGAGGGCAAAAGAAGAATGGGACAACAGAGAACAAGGTGGCTGGATGGAGTCACTGAAGCAGACAGCGTGAGCTTAAATGGACTCCAGAGGATAGCAGAGGACAGGAAGGCTTGGAGGAACATTGTCCATGGGGTCGCGATGGGTCAGACATGTCTTCGCAACTAACAACAACAACACCTTTCAAATGTAAGACATGCCAACAAGCCACATTCAAGTTTTCAATATAGGTATTGTAAATCTGATTTTTGTAATACCTCTTCATTAGCGATGGTTCTCATAGTCCACCCTTTTCAGGAGATCTGGAACTGGGATCGAGGAGACATCTGGCCTGCCAATTATAGTAAATTATCCATTTCCCCTTCCCTTTAGTTTCCAGAGGGAAAAGGGAAGAGAATCTGCCTGGGAAAAAAAAGAATCTGAACACATGGCTTTGCCATGATGCTGGGGGTTCCAGGTGTGATGTGGAGTCCGCTCAGTAGCTGTGCTGATTGAGAGGTACGAATTGCATATTCCCACCGATTGTCTTTTATTGGCTTATTTGCTTTTGGTTTTGCTGTGTTTTTTTTTAATAGTGTCAGCCACCCAGAGTCACAATGGGCAGCTGAGAAAGAAAAAGAAAAAGAAAGGAAGGAAGGAAGGAAGGAAGGAAGGAAGGAAGGAAGGAAGGAAGGAAGGAAGGAAATAGGAGGAGGAGAGGGAGAAGGAGAAGGAGGGAGGGAGAGGAGAGAGGGAGGGAGGAAGGAAAGGAAAGAAAGAAAGAGAGAGAGAGAGAGAGAAAGAGGAAGGAAGGAAATAGGAGGAGAGGGAAAAGGAGAGGGAGGGAGGAAGAAAATAGGAAGAGGAGAGGGAGAAGGAGAGGGAGGGACGGAGGGAGGGAGGGAGGAAGGAAGGAAGGAAGGAAGGAAGGAAGGAAGGAAGGAAGGAAGGAAGGAAGGAAACATAAGATAACTTTAATTGACATGCTGAAGTGCACTATAGGAACACAACCAACAAAGATATGATTCAGTGTTGTACACTGGCTGTAATAAATGCACATTTTATTGTTGTGCCACATAATCAGAGAGCTTCCTTCCCTAAGAACTCATTTGAAGATTCAGACCTAACATGTCTCCCTTCTTCCCAGCCAAGTTCTTGGGAGCTGGGCTCCCAACACATCTGGGACAGTGGTCCCAACACACCTGGAAGGCATCTTTCTTCCCGGCTTCCAGCATTCTGTGCTTTAGGAAGAAGCACAGTAACGAAGCCTCATGTGGTTTCCTGTCTGTAGAATCAAGCCCTACAGTTCAGTGATGAAATTCAAATTTTTGTACTACAGGTTCTGTGGGCGTGGCTTGGTGGGCATGGTGTGGCTTGGTGGGCATGGCAGGGGAAGGATACTGCAAAATCCCCATTCCCTCCTCACTCTAGGGGAAGGATATTGCAAAATCCCCATTCCCTCCTCACTCTGGGGCCAGCCAGAGGTGGTGTTTGCCGGTTCTCCAAACTACTCAAAATTTCCGCTACCGATTCTCTGAACTACTCAAACTTTCCGGTTCTCCAAATTACTCAAAATTTCTGCTACCAGTTCTCCAAACTATTCAAAATTTTTGCTACCGGTTCTCCAAACTACTCAAAATTTCCACTACCGGTTCTCCAAACTACTCAAAATTTTTGCTACCGGTTCTCCAAACTACTCAAAATTTTTGCTACCGGTTCTCCGAACTACTAAAAATTTCCACTACCAGTTCTCCAAACTACTCAAAATTTCTGCTACCGGTTCTCCAAACTACTCAAAATTTCCGCTACCGGTTCTCCAAACTACTCAAAATTTCCACTACCGGTTCTCCAAACTACTCAAAATTTTCGCTACCAGTTCTCCAAATTACTCAAAATTTCCACTACCAGTTCTCCAAACGACTCAAAATTTCCACTACCGGTTCTCCAAACTACTCAAAATTTTCGCTACCAGTTCTCCAAATTACTCAAAATTTTCACTACCGGTTCTCCAAACTACTCAAAATTTCCACTACCAGTTCTCCAGAACCTGTCAGAACCTGCTGGATTTCACCCCTGTTACAGCTCACTCACTCACACACACACCAATTTTATGACTTGCTGTTCGCAAAACCTGATCCCAGGAATTGTGTCATGCAAGGGGAAATTGTGCACGCACCAAAGCACATTAGCCATGTATCAGAACTGGAACCCCAATGGCCTTAAATGCGCTGATCTCACTCAATAGGGTTGTTTCTTCTGCCATAAAGATAATGTAGCCATTTCAGCAGAACGTCTCCTTCTCGCCTTTCTTATTTTAGTTCATCCTTAACTGTTCCCGAGAAAACCCTCTTAGGATAAAGCTTATCTTCTTTTGAATAACGCCCAGACATTCCCGAAACTGGTCATTCATCTCCTCCCTTCCTATGCTCTAATCTCATTCTTATTGAATGTATTGTTTTTTTCCTCCCATTATTTATAAAATGAGATCATTTTATAGGGAGTATTGGAGCTTGATGGATCGCTCTCTCCTTTTCTCACTCTCGCTCTCCCCCCAAATCCTTGCGGGGTTTTTAGAAGGAGCAGAAATTCTTTGTTCTGGACAAGGGCCAAATTTCATATCTCAAGTTCCTTCATTTATAGCAGATTGCTAATCTTAGGCAGCAAGTCTTCAAATCTAATGTTGATTTCCTGTCGGGAGATGAGGTGGTAAAAATGACAGTCGGATGGATCAGCATAAGACTTAACATCAGTCTCTTAGCATCTCCCCAACTGGGATCTTACATTTGAAAAGTCACAACAGTGACTCGGGATTATTTTGATTTGTAATTGTCAGAGGGTTTTTTTTTTCCCTCCCACATTTTAATGAATATTAAACCAGAATATTATTTTTATTTTGTTATCTTTGTATTGCTTTAAGTATGTGTTTTGCTGCTGTTTTTAAAGCAAAATGATATCAAAGTGCTTTAGCATATGAAGTGGAGTGCATGTGTCTGTCTATCTGTCTGTCTGTTTGTCTGTCCTATATGCCTATCTCTGTCTCTGGTCTCTGCCACTCTCATGCAGTCTATCTGTCTGTCTGTCTGTCTGTCTGTCTGCCTATCATTTATGTCATCTATCTATCATCTATCTATTTATCTATCATCTATCTATCATCTATCATCTGTCTATCTATCTATCTATCTATCTCTATCTATCATCTGTATCTATCTATCTATCATCTATCTATTTATCTATCATCTATCATTTATCTAT
Organism: Pantherophis guttatus; assembly: GCF_059756535.1. NCBI lineage: Eukaryota > Metazoa > Chordata > Lepidosauria > Squamata > Colubridae > Pantherophis > Pantherophis guttatus. The sequence goes on along the minus strand of NC_142075.1, from coordinate 11,185,028 downwards.
CATTTATCTATTTATTTATTTATCTATCTATATCTATCTATCATCTATCATCTATCATCTATCATCTATCATATCTATCTATCAATCAATCAATCATCTATCATCTATCATCTATCTATCTATCATTTATCTATTTATTTATCTATCATCTATCTATTATCTATCATCTATCTATCATCTATCTATCTATCTATCATCTATCATCTATCTATCTATCATCTATCATCTATCATCTATCATCTATTATCTATCTATCTATCTATCTATCTATCTATCTATCTATCTATCTATCATCTATCATCTATCTATCTATCATCTATCATCTATCATATCTATCAATCAATCAATCAATCATCAATCATCTATCTATCATCTATCTATTTATTTATCTATTATCTATCTATTATCTTCTATCTATCTATCTATCTATCTATCTATCTATCTATCTATCTATCTACAGACATTTCAAAAATTCTGTTTTCACTTTGTCATTACTGGGTACTGAGTGCAGATTAATGAGAAAAAAATGAATTTCAGCAACTGTAGAATCAGGCAGCAGCATAACAATATTGACAAAAGTGAAGGGGGTCTGAATACTTTCTGAATGCACCATATCTCTCTCTCTCTTTCTCTCTTTCTTTCTTTCTTTCTTTCTTTCTTTCTTTTCTTTCTTTCTTTCTTGTCTAGATAGATTTTAAAAAATTACAGATGGAATACTAAATTAGGACTGGAATCATAAACGGTGAAGAAAATAAAAAAAAAGTGGGCAGCTTTCTACCCAGGTGAAAAAGAAAAATCTCAGAACTAATTTTTTTTAAAAAATTAAACTTCATTTGTTGATGCGGACTCAACATAATCTGGGCTTTGTGCCTATGAAATATGATTTCTTTGTGTCTCCCATGAAGTCTCAAGACACAGTGGTCTGGCACAGGTATTACAGGCAATTTCTTTAGATCTGGGCCTCTAGCTTCAATTAAAATAAGATGAAAGCCTTTTGTGGTCTACTAGTTTTTAATATGTTCAATATTGCCTGCATCTCAGACTCATTTTGCTGGGTAACTGTCTGCGAGAGATTGTGTGTGTGTGTGTGTGTGTTTGAGTGTGTGCCTAGATAAGGATGCCTTGTCCTCCTCCCAACATAATTGATTGGAGGTGCCCTATCATTTAAAGTCCCAAGCAAAAATAAGGTAAAGGTAAAGGTTCCGCCTGCACATATGTGCTAGTCCTTCCTGACTCTAGGGGGCAGTGCTCATCTCCATTTCAAAGCCGAAGAGCCAGCGCTGTCTGAAGACGTCTCCGTGGTCATGTGGCCGGCATGACTCAATGCCAAAGGCGCATGGAACACTGTTACCTTATCTCCAAAGGTGGTCCCTATTTTTCTACTTGCATTTTTTACGTACTTTCGAACTGCTACATTGGCAGAAGCTGGGACAAGTAATGGGAGCTCACCCCGTTACGCGGCACTAGAGATTCGAACCGCTGAACTGCCGACCTTTCAATTGACAAACTCAGCGTTTTAGCCACTTTTTCTATTGTTTGCTAAATCAATGACAACAGATTGGCTCCCTGTAAAATCAAAACCATAGAAACCTATGATGTTTTCTTAGGAGAACCAGTTAAAGAAGGATTCTGTATTTCAGAGGAACTCTGTCTCAAGAATGAAGTTTACCTGAGCTGTAGTATGTCTTATTTTGCTTGTATAAATACAGAATAATAACCCTCCTTTTTAAAAAAAGAAGAAGAAGGAATGGATTGTAATGCAGTTCTTCAAGCATGGACAAGCTTGGAGAAAATAACATTTAGGTTTCAAAAAAGAATGTTGCTTAGTTTAGGGTTTATGGGTAGTGGATTGGAATTTGACATAGATGCTAATTTTGTCTTAAATCAGTTAATAACTTATCTCTGGAAAGTCAAGCAAAAGTCAGAAAATAGAGGACCATCACAATTTAAGTAGTGTCGGTGTTCTGAAAATTGCCAACTACATAACTTGTGTGAAGTTACTGCTCTCCAACACTTTAGTTTTATCTGACACAAAATTACAATTGGGTGATGAAGAATAATATGAAAAGCATTTGTCTTAATATGTGTTGAAATGTTGAACAAGGGCTTTTATTCAGAGTTTGGTCATTTATCATGTTTATTGAGCAGTCTGCATTCCATATATGAATTATTTGTAAAAAATAATAAAGGTGGGATACAAATAAAGAATGGAATGGAATGGAATGGAATGGAATGGAATGGAATTCAATTCTTTATTGGCCAAGCGTAATTGGACACATGAGGAATTTGTCTCTGGTGCAGAAGCTCTCAGTGTATATACAAACAACAGATAATAGGAAAGCAGTGGGGAGGAAAAGGGGATGTGAGGAAAAATAAGAAAAAAGAAAAAGAAATATTGACTTCCAACTCTCTCTGTTAACAAGAAAATAAGGCATTCGCACCAAACCACAACTTTTTGTTTTTTCATAATAATACGAACAAGCCATTTCTATAAAGAACTATCAATCTACTTGGTTAAAATCCAAAATCAGAGTTTCATTCTTCTCCACATCAAGCGTGAAGATCAGAAGCGGTCTCCACGTGGAAACAAAAGTACTTATGTTCTTTTCTTTTATCAAAGTGGTCAGTTTTCCCATTTTAGCCAACTCCATCAACTTCTTGCAACCATTCTGCTAAACAACTAATTCCCACAACACTGTCAAATTAGCTACTAAGACTGTATTACTATTATAATTGTCATCCTTACTAGTACCTATCTCTTCTCACTTATGGCTATATCCATGTTGCTTGTATCTTTACATTGTTTTTATTGTTTCCTAGTATGATTTGATTGCTTATTAGTACCCTATGACTATCACTAAGTGTTGTATCTTATGATTCTAGACAAATATATTTTACTTTTTCTTTATGTACCCTGTTTCCCCCAAAATAAGACATCCCCTGATAATAAACCCAATCGGGCTTTTGAGCGCATGGCAATAAGGCCAAGCAGTTATTTCAGGGTTCAAAAAAATATAAGACAGGGTCTTATTTTCAGGGAAACACAGTACAATGAGAGTATATGCACCAAAGACAAATTCCTTGTGTGTCCAATCACACTTGGCCAATAAAGAATACTATTCTATTCTATTCTATTCTATTCTATTCTATTCTATTCTATTCTATTCTATTCTATTCTATTCTATTCTATTCTATTCTATTCTACTCTACTCTACTCTACTCTACTCTACTCTATTCTACTTTACTCTCTATTCTGTTCCATTCTGTTCCTATTCCCATTCCTACTCCCTATTCTGTTGTGTTTTACTCTCCTCTCCTCTCTATTCTGTTCCTACTCTTACCTTACTCTTACTCTTACTCCTTATTCTATTCTATTCTATTCTATTCTATTCTATTCTATTCTATTCTATTCACTCTACTCTACTCTATTCTACTCTCTATTCTGCTCCATTCTGTTTCTATTCCCATTCCTACACCCTATTCTGTTGTGTTTTACTCTACTCTACTCTCTATTCTGTTCTGTTCCTACTCTTATTCTTATTCTTATTCTTATTCTTATTCTTACTCCTACTCCTACTCCTTATTCTATTCTATTCTATTCTATTCTATTCTATTCTATTCTATTCTATTCTACTCTACTCTACTCTACTCTACTCTACTCTACTCTACTCTCTATTCTGTTCCGTTCTGTTCCTATTCCCATTCCTACTCCCTATTCTGTTGTGTTTTACTCTACTCTACTCTCTATTCTATTCTGTTTCTACTCTTACTCTTACTCTTACTCTTACTCTTACTCCCTATTCTATTCTATTCTATTCTATTCTATTCATCCACCGTAGGAATCAAAGCGTCCTTCCATTTTCATGCATACAATAGTCTCGTTGCTGTCAACATCTATAATAACATGGTTCCAAATTTTGAAAGCTGTGCTTTTTGAAAGGAGTTTAGAAGCCTCTCCTATCACTAAGGAAAGAGGAAGGAAACGTAGGGACTAGCACAAAGTGAATGTGCTAACATGCTGTATGAATTATGGAAGCTTTCACAGCTATCGGATTAAAGGTCACTCAGAATCTTTGTTTTTATGGACAGGTAGAATGTCCAGATAAATGGAGTCGCAGGGAGAAGCTTTGAGAATGAGAAGTTATGCGAGGTGTCTGCTGTCGTGGCACTGACGGATTTATTGCGAGAGCTTAACGTTTTTGGGGGTTGGTGTTTTTTTTTTTTGCGAAGACAGATTTATCGCTCTTTAAAGCAAAAAAAATGGATGCAGAGACGCCGGGGCCTTGCTCCATCGAGAAGTTCTCCTCGGCTAAACAACTAAGTGATAACAAAAGCGGGTCAGATCCTTCAAGGCGTAGTCATCACAGTTTGTGAAAGGGATGCCCCAGCGAGACATAAATATGTTTTAAACTCTCAGATGACGCCCAATCATTTCCTTTGGTGAAAGATCCAGGGCAGATGGGGGCCATCTGAAAGCATTCAAAACTTTCTTGGATTTGGCACATGCCTTTTTCGCGTGGGATGTTTCAAAGTCCAAATTGGAAATACGTGTTTTGTAATTAGAGACGTGAACACCTACAGCATGAAATGCAAGCGGTCAAGATTCATCATTGCCGTTTCGTTCTTGGACAATAGCTGAAAATGGTTAAATTGTACTTACCACTAACTGAAGGGTCACAAATCATGCAATCTCCATTATAACCATCATTGTATAAAGCTACATGGGTGGAAGTTGCCAGGGATGGGAAATGTTGGCTCTCTGGCCAGACAGAACCACGGTGTAGACAAGGAAGAAATTTGGCTCAAAGTTTCAAGGCTGAGAAGACAATGGTCAAAGGTATATTGATCTGAAAAGATGGGAGGAAAGTTCTTAGAATTTAATCCTAGGGTGGATAGTTATCTACTGTATAAGCCTCTAATCCCTTTCTGTTTATTATTTTCTATTCTATTATTTATTATTCCATTGATATTGATATTGTTTCCTGATTGCTTATTTGTACCCTATGACTATCATTAAGTGTTGTACCTTATGATTCTTGATGAACGTACCTTTTCTTTTATGTACATTGAGAGCATATGCACCAAGAGAAATTCCTTGTGTGTCCAATCAAACTTGGCCAATAAAAAATTCTATTCTATTTTATTCTAGTATGGACCCCATAGGAAGTCAGGTAGGCCTTGTTGGATTCTTGGAATCACTCAATGATTGAGTTTACTCAGCCTGGTAAGCAGGGGTGAAATCCAGCAGGTTCTGACAGGTTCTCGAGAACCGGTAACAGAAATTTTGAGCAATTCGGAGAACCGGTAGTGGAAATTTTGAGTAGTTCAGAGAACCAGCCAATATCACCTCTGGCTGGCCCCAGAGTGGGGTGGGAATGGAGATTTTGCAATATCCTTTCTCCAGGAGTGGAGAGGGAATGGAGATTTTGCAGTATCCTTCCCCTGCCTTGCCCACCAAGCCACATCATGCCCACCAAGCCACGCCCTCAGAACTGGTACTAAAAAAAAATTGGATTTCACCACTGCTGGTAAGCCATAATTTGCTAAATAAAACATTAAATACAGTACTATTGTCTAGATCAGGGGTCTCCAACCTTGGCAACTTTAAGACTTGTGGACTTCAACTTCCAAAATTCCTGAGAAAGAAAGAAATTAAGACAGAAAAAGAAAGAAGGAAGGAAGGAAGGAAGGAAGGAAGGAAGGAAGGAAGGAAGGAAGGAAGGAAGAAAGAAAGAAAGAAAGAAAGAAAGAAAGAAAGAAAGAAAGAAAGAAAGAAGACACCCAGCTTGCTAATCTTTGGTTTTATATAGTCATTCCTGTTCACTGAATAATCAGCATTTCTTTTGCATTGATGTAGAAAAACAGGGTTGTGTTAAAACACCCTGGCTTAAACCCAGTTAAGAATAATACAATGGACACATTTCTGCCCAAAGTGCGGCTCTCGACAAAGTTCTTTGACCAGCATTGTTTAACTTATGTCAGCACTGAACCTTAACAAGCTAATAAATGAAGTGCTAAGGAAGAAAAATGGCATGGAACATGGAAGTAGATGCCCAGGTCCTGGCATCTGGGAATTATGAGACATTTAGCCCAACCTATCTGGAGAACATCAAATTGGAGAAAGCAAGGGCAGAAACAAGTACTGAAGCAGAACGCGATGAAGTCATATCAGAGTGAAGTCAACATCTGATTGCAAATTAAGTTACAGAAGATAACCCTGGCTACCAGGCCTCCTTCCAGGACCTCTCAACCAGCCTACTTCCTTCAGTTGTACTGGGTAATGTTGCCTTTTGCCAGCATTGGTTAATATCACCCCATCAGCTGTTGTACACTGTGAAGAATATCATTCTGTCTTCTGTCCAACCTCCTGCTCAGGCAGGAAACTTTTATATATACCGTAATTTTTAGAGTATAAGACACACCTTTTTCCCCCAAAAAAGAGGGTGAAAATCTGGGTGCGTCTTATACTCCGAATGTAGCCCCACCCAGCCTCCCAAACGGAGGTTTCAGAGGGATGAAAAAAGCATTAGAAATGAAGCTTCAGAAAAGAAGACCCCAAACAGAGCTTCAGAGGCTTTTTTTCTGAAGCTTTGTTTCGGAGGCTTTCAGAGGCAGAAAAGAAAGTTTTTTCTGAAATGGAGTTTCAGAAGTTTCAGAGGCAGGAAAAAAGAAAGCCAAAAAAAAGCAAGGCACAGAGCTGACAACCAAGGAACCTGTTGCTAAAATTCATCTCTGGGAACAGCTGATTGGGGGTATTCCAGGAGGCCGATCCACCTGCCAATCAGCTTTTTTCTTATTTTCCTCCCCAAAAACTAAGGTGCGTCTTATACTCTGAAAAATACAGTACATATACATTGGGCTCAATGACTCACTGGAGAAGAGCCTAATGCTGGGAACAATTGAGGGCAAAAGAAGAAGGGGATGACAGAGAATGAGGTGGCTGGATGGAGTCATTGAAGCAGTCTGTGTGAGCTTAAATGGACTCCAGACAGGAAGGCCTGGAGCAACATTGTCCGTGAGGTCGCGATGGGTCGGACACGACTTCGCAACTAACAACAACATACATCTACATCTATACCTTAAATTTCTCTCTGCTTCTAAGATGTACAAAGTGTGAGGAGCAGAAATGACCATCTTTCACTCACATCAATGTTTAAGCATCTTTTTTACATGCTTCGCCCTAGGGTTTCTAAAGCAAATTCTTTCTAGTGACGATGTAATATTTCAATTTTGCCATTTTATCTCTTTCCAGCTTCTTTATGCTGATTCATCAATGATTACAGTCATTTGTATGCCACCTATTCATCTAACTTTAGGTAACTTACATTCTTAAAAAAAAACAATTGCAGGTTCTTTATTCAACATATAAGCACAAAGCCTTCCTTCATTCTTCAGATTAATTAACTAAGGTTTCTTTCATAGGAAGAAAGTCCTACAATTACTCTTTCAAATGCAAAGACCATCATCCTGATTGTAAAAAAAAACAAAAAACAAAAAACAAAAAAAAAAAAAACAGACAACCAAACTGTATCCTAATTCCATCCAGATGGAAAGAACTGAAGAGTTCCATGAAAAGATGGAAGGAAATTTAAAACATCGGTGAGCAAAGATCTTTGTTCTTTCCTTCATTACAAGTCTTTTTTTTTTTTCACGGATTAGCTGGTTGTCTGAACTAAGTCTTTTATGATTTATTCAGCCAAGAATGGCTTACACTGATCAACGAATCAAGTGTGTAAATGAATGGAACATCTGGATCCATACATAGGTGTCTGGGAGAAGCTATGACAATATCATGTGGATCAGGACATCACCTGTACAAATGATGCAAATTTTATAATTCACATCACGATGCCATGACACAGATGTCCAAAGCTACCGAAAAGCAAGACAAGAAACAATGGATGGAAACTAACCAAGGAGAGAAGCAACCTAGAATTAAGGAGAAATTTCCTAATGGTGAGAACAATTAACCATTGGAATAATTTGCCTTCAGGAGTTGTAGGTGTTCCATCACTGGAGGCTTTCAAAAAGAGACATTTGTCTGAAATGGTATAAGGTCTCTTAGTTGAGCAGGAGGTTGGACGAGAAGACCTCCAAGGTGGCTTGCAAGTCTATTATTCTATGTTCTAGATGTCATCTGACCTCCTTGCCATGCCTGAACATTTTCATCTATGCACATACATGTCAAGAAAGCATCCAAGCACCAAGATCTGCTCCAGAAGGTATGACACACAAGAAAACAGAACTATAAAAAAAAGAAGGGGAGGAGGAAATGTATGAAAATAATTCTAGGTTCTAACATTGTTGTGGGCATTTTTAATTCTGGGAGAAAAATTAGCTTCTGTTCCTCCTTTGACTGATAAGAAAGTAATCTTTCAAAGAGTGCAGAAAAGAGCAACAAAGATGATGAGGAGTCTGGAGGCCAAATCGTAGGATGAAGGCAGGGGTGAAATGCTACCGGTTTGCACTGGTTCGGGCGAACCGATAGTGATAAAAACTACCAGTTCGGACGAACCGGTAGTAACATAAAGCTATTGGTTCAGGCGAACCAGTAGTTTAAAAAAGCTACCGGTTCATCTGAACCGGTATTTCCGATTATCAGCTGTGCCGCGTGGTTTATATTAGCTAGAAAGCAGGAAATCCTGCTTTCTAGCGAAGCTAAGTTGAATATCACAGCTGTTTCCCCCCCCCCACTGTTCTACTTATCTTCCCAAGCCTCCTTTTTCTGCACGAAGTACGCGTTTGGTGTGCATTGTGCATGTGTGCGCAGCGAGCATTTGGCGCACACTGTGCATGTGTGGGCAGCGAACCGGTGGCAATCCACAGAGGATTTCACCACTGGATGAAGGGATTAGGGAACTAGTGCTTATGTGCAGCCCAGTGAAGAGAAAGCTTAGAGAAGACATCATAGCATCTTCAAATACTACCAATTTATAGTAGGGGATTCCAATTTATTCTCCAAAGCACTTGAGGGCAGGACAAGAAGCAGTAAGTGGAAGCTTCCTCAAAGAGAGATCCAACATGGAAATAAGGAGAAACTTCCTGACACTGAGAACAATTAACCAATGGACCAGCTTTGCCTTCTGGAGATGTGGTGTCAACTGTCTGACTAGTGTACCCAAAACAAGAACACACTCTTGGGAGCTTTGAATTCCCCCCAAAAAGTAAAACGTTATTGGCTACACCATTTTGGTTCTGAAGAATCAAAACCAGCTCTGGTTTTCCCCGTACAAATGCTCGCGTAGTTAAACAATAGTTTCCTTTTCTTCCCACCCCTGGGGGATCACATTGTCCAATTATGAGGCATCCTTTTGTTATGGGAACAGTCCATCTCTTTCTCAAGCACCTGCAGTGGTGACCTTGATAGTTGCCAGGCTCTCACAGTCCACGCACACATTCTCAGCATTCTATTTCACCCTTCACTCCCACCCCCCAGTTCATTGGCAAGTTGAAAAGTGTTAAGGTTTGAAAGCAGCCAAGCAGTTCAATCTTGACAGTGGGTGCTCCATCACTAGAGGTGTTCAAGAAAAAGATTGGGCAGTCATTTTTCCAGGATGGAATAAGTACTCCTGCCTTGGGCAGGGTGTTGGACTAGAAGACCTCTTAAGGCAGGGGTGGGCTTCAAAAATTTTAGCAAGGGGTTCTCTGCCTGGTTGCTGGGTGGGCATGTCCATGGTGGGCATCGCCTAGTCAGCCTCCTGCACCACGGCGGGGGGGATTTTTGCCCTCCCCGGGCTCTGTGGGCTTTTCTCGAGCCTCCAGGAGGGCAAAAATGGCCTCCCCAGACTCTGGAGGCCAGAAACGGGCCCATTTCCAGCCTTCCCAAACTTCCGGTAGGCCCATTTTTCACCCTCCCTGAGCCTCCATGTGCACCCTGCACTTACCTGCATCCAAAACGGGCCACATGGGGACTCCTGGGAGGGGAGGGGCTGGATTGGCAGGGCCAGCCAGGAGTGGGATTTGGGGGGTTTTCCGAACTGCACAGAATCTTAGCTAGAGGTTCTCCCGAACCCTTGCGAACCCCCAGTAGCCCACCCCTGCTCTAAGGCTCTTCCAGCCCTATAACTCTATTATTCTATGATATTTTTCCCAAACAGCAGGAGAAACAGGTCTGACTGATTCCACAGCTTTGCCATTGGTGATCAAAGTCTCCCTACGCACAGTCACTCATGCCCTCATCACCTCCCCTCGTCGCCTGGACTATTGAACCGCTCTCTACATGGGGCTCCCCTTGAGGAGCACCTGGAGGCTCCAACTGGCGCAGAGTGCGGCCGCGTGTGTGGTAATGTGAGCGACATGGCGTTCCCATGTAACACCTCTCCTGAGCGAGCTGCACTGGCTCCTGGTGGTCTTCCGGGTGCGCTTCAAGGTTTTGGTAACCACCTTTAGAGCGCTCCATGACTTAGGACCTGGTTATCTACGGGACCGCCTACTACCACCAATAGCCTCCCACCGGCCGGTACGCTCTCATAGAGAGGGACTCCTCCGGGTGCCGTCGGCCAAACAATGTTGACTGGTGGCCCCTAGGGGGAGAGCCTTCTCTGTGGGGGCACCTACTATCTGGAACGAGCTCCCCCTGGAGATATGGAGGATCCCAGATCTGCGCACCTTCCGCCACGCTCTTAAGACCTTTTTATTCCACCAGGCGGGCCTGGCCTAATCTTTTCCCTCTTTTTAATTATGCAAATTTTAATCGATTTTTTTTTTAAATGATTGGGGTTTTACTCTGTTTGGGCCAAATTGTTTAATTCGATTTTACTTTGTTTTTAAATTTTGTATCTATGTATTTTTACTGTTTGGCTGTTCACCGCCCTGTGTCCTTTGGGAGTAGGGCGGTATATAAATTAAATAAATAAATAAAAATAAATAAATAAATAAAAGTCAGGACCATCCTCCTCTGTAGCCCCCTTTCTTCTTTCTGAAGACCCTTCTTTCCGATTGTGCAGAAGGAAGTCAGAATGCTGGGAAATGTCTGTGTGTGTGTATTCTCCCTGGTTTTGTTCTGTGTAGGACTATTTAACCCACTGTTTCATAACTATCGTTCCTCCGGATAATTTGGACGGGAATGAGGACAATCCCTGCTTTCCAGCTGCCAAGACCAGATGTTTGTTCCCCACTGAGATTAAGGATCGAAGAGGAGCCTGTATGGTTAAATGGCATTTATAGTATGCTGGAACCACATTTAAAGAGCTGAGAAGGAAAAGGGGACGCTTTGGGGGCCCAGTCATCATGTGCAAATTGCCCGCAACCAGGGAAGGTTGTATGTCAATAAATACTTTCCCTGCTGACGTCGCTTTTATATAAAATGTGCAATGGCACGGGTGATTGTCGCCTTGTTTCACTTACTCCATCCCCACCCGCAATGGCTTTAAATTAAACGGACTGAAGTTGCTGGGAAAGCTGAGAGCCAATTAGGGAGAAGGAAAATTAAAGATGTTCCTGTTCCTGTTGTCAGAGAGGATGTTATAAGGGGAAACTGCTGTGTGTGAGGGGGAGGGAAGTACACATCTGGAAGTGTGAGTGTGAGTATGAGTGTAAGGAAGGAGAAAAACAACTAAAAGAAAAATGATTTTTAACCAGTGGTGGGATTCAAAACATTTTTACTACCGGTTATGTGGGTGTGGCATGGCTTGGTGGGAGTGGCAGGGGAAGGATACTGCAAAATCTCCATTCCCTCCCCACTCCAAGGGAAGGTTACTGCAAAATCCCCATTCCCTCCCCACTCCAGGGGAAGGTTACTGCAAAATCCCCATTCCCTCCCCACTCCAGGGGAAGGTTACTGCAAAATCTCCATTCCCTCCCCACTCCAGGGGAAGATTACTGCAAAATCCCCATTTCCTCCTGATCAGCTGGGACTCAGGAGGCAGAGAATAGATGGCAGCAGGGCCAATCAGAGGTGGTATTTATCGGTTCACTGAACTACTCAAAATTTCCGCTACCGGTTCTCCAGAACTGGTCAGAACCTGCTGAAACCCACCTCTGTTCTTAACTCTCAAAGGGAAGCACCTCCCCAGTTTGAAGATGGTATCGATTCCATTGCTGACTGAGTTATAATCGTCACACAACAATCTAATCTTCTAGTCCAGCTAAATCTGTGCCATGCAAACACAAGAACTGACTATCAGTTCTTAGCATATAGGTAGTCCTCAACATACTATAACATAGAACACAGAACATCAGAGTTGGAAGGGACCTTGGAGGTCTTCTAGTCCAGCCTTCTGCTCAAGTAGGAGACCCTGTATCATTTCAGACAAATGGCTGTCCAGTCTCTTCTTAAAAACCTCCAGTGATTAAGCACCCACAACTTCTAAAGACAAGGCATTCCACTGGTTAATTGTTCTCACTGTTGGGAAATTTCTCCTTAGTTCTAGGTTGGTTCTCTCCTTGATTTAGTTTCCATCCATTGCTTCTTGTCCTGCCTACAGGTGCTTTGGAGAATAGGTTGATCTCCTCTTCTTTTTGGAAGATCCTTAGATATTGGAACACTGCTATCATGTCACCCCTAGTCCTTCTTTCCATTAAACTAGACAGCAACTTATTTGTTATTTGTTTTAACCTCCAGTACCCTAATCATCTTTGTTGCTCTTCTCTGCACTCTTTGTAGAATCTCAACTCTCTAGGGTTTCAATTTATTGGTCATAAACCAAGGACAACCTGTATCAAATTTTGTTTGGCCTTTTCTATTTCATTTCTTCCAAACACTATTTAGTAGCATCTTGAAACTTCCTTAAGAGTTGATGATCTGCACATGAAGGTGCAGAGCCGAGGTAGCGCAGTGGTTAGAGTGCTGTACTGTAGCTACTTCAGCTGACTGCTAGTTCAGCAGATCAGCAGATCAAATCTCACCGGCTCAAGGTTGACTCAGCCTTCCATCCTTCCGAGGTGGGTAAAATGAGGACCCAGATTGTTGGGGGCAATATGCTATTTAGTATACTGTCGATTGTTGTAAGCCGCCCAGAGTCCTCGGAGAATGGGCGGCATAGAAATATGATTAATAAAAATAAATAAATAATAAAGCTCTTTAGCAAATCCTTGCTGAAACGTGAGGTTAGCATCGGATGTAAACACAGCTATCACCAGCTATCATATTTTTCGGAGTATAAGACGCATCTTTTTCCCCCCAAAAAGAGGATGCGTCTTATACTCCGAATGTAGCCCGACCCAGCCTCCCAAACGGAGGTTTCAGAGGGCTGAAAAAAGCATCAGAAATGAAGCTTCAGAAAAGAAGCCCCCAAACAGAGCTTTAGGAAAAAAAGCCTCCGAACAGAGCTTCAGAGGCTTTTTTTCTAAAGCTTTGTTTCAGAGGCTTTCAGAGGTAGAAAAGAAATTTTTTTTCTGAAATGGAGTTTCAGAAGTTTCAGAGGCAGGAAAAAAAAGCAAAAAAAAGCAAAGCACAGAGCTGACAACCAATGAACCTGTTGCTAAAATTCACCTCTGGGAACAGCTGATCGGAGGGTATTCCGGGAGGCTAATCCACCTGCCAATCAGCTTTTTTCTTATTTTCCTCCCCAAAAACTAAGGTGCGTCTTATACTCCGAAAAATACAGTATATCTTCAGTTTAATTGCCAAATAAAACCCAGCAATTCATGAACGACTGGGTAGAGAAGGCTTCTCCATTCCCCTGAGGGTATAAAGGTCCATGGCAGAGCCCCACTCCTGAACTGAGGTTTCCACCGATGACATTGTTCAGAGGCCCGGCTGAAATCCACAGTAGTTAATTGTTAAGAGCAAAACCAAGCCGGGCAGATTGTGTGTCTCCGGGAAAGGATATCGGTGTCTAATCTTGGTGAAAACGGAACGCAAGAGTACTCGGAGCCTTGTTGGGCTCAATGCCCTTATGTACAAGGCTGAATAGGAGAACAATGTTTACATCCCCCACTCCTGATGCCTTTTAGAGGCTGGAAGCTGTGCAGTCGCAAAGCATGAGTGGTTTTCAAAAGCCACCATTCCTGGCTCTCGGTTACCAAGGTCTTGACTGGCAGGTACTGTTGTTTGTAAATATACCTCAGTTACAGGCAAGCAAGGAAGGGGGGGCGGAAAATGGACTTCTTTCGGATGCCGAGTAGGGATTTCTCAAATTCCTGAAAAGCAGCTGTGTTTGTCTAGTCAAGCAAATACATAATATAACATAAAAGCTGCAGGTTGCCTTAAGCGTGAAGGCAGGAGGCCAAGTAAAGGGCTGTAACCATTCTGGAAGGGATAGATTTGTTGGAATAATAGAGGCAGGGACTTTATTTGGTTTTACTTATTGATTAAATTTGTATGCTGCCCAATTCCCCTTATAAGGTGATTTATAGGGCGGCTTACAGGTTATCATATTAAAGGGTCGTTTTCTTCTTTTCGTTCTTTAAAAAATACTGAAGCCAGAATCACCCTGAAGGCAAACTAGAGCTCTGCGTGGACATTGCCTGGCAACTAGACAACCTGCAGGTGAATAGGCTGGAAGGTCTCCGGAATCAAAGAAAGACCATCTGATCCAACTTTCTATTGCCCCAGTGAACAAGGAGATAACTCTTGGATTTCACTAGTAGATGATAGATAGATAGATAGATAGATAGATAGATAGATAGATAGATAGATAGATAGATAGATAGATAGATGATGAAGATGGTGATGGTGATGATGATGATGATGATGATGATGATGGTGATGATGATGATGATAATAATAATAATAATAATAATAATAATAATAATAATAATAATAATAATAATAGATGGATGATGATGATGATGATGATGATGATGATGATAATAGGAGTTAGACAGACAGACAGACAGACAGATAGATAGATAGATAGATAGATAGATAGATAGATAGATAGATAGATATAATTAGATAGATAGATGGATAGATGGATGGATGGATGGATGATGATGATGGTAATAATAGATAATAATAATAGATAATAATAATAATAATAGGATGGATGGATAGATAGATAGATAGATAGATAGATAGATAGATAGATAGACGGACAGAGATAGATGATAGACAAATAAACAAATAGAGATGGATAGATGATAGATGGCTAGCGATAGATAGAAAATAGATAGATAGATAGATAGATAGATAGATAGATAGATAGATAGATAGATAGATAGATAGATAGATAGATAGACGGATGGAGATGGAGATGGAGATGGAAATGGAGATGGAGATGGAGATGGAGATGGAGATAGACCAGAAACCTGGTTTGTGGAGCCTGCAGCCTCTGAAGGTGGTGAAATCCTGAACTGGGAGGGCCTGCTCAATCTTCTTGAAAGTAAAAAAAGGGGAAAAAAATACTTTCCCTATCCTGAATATGTTGGTCTGAGAATGTCTCCCTCTATGGAAAGGATTTGCAGTGTATTCCTGCATGGGATTCCAGAGTCGTAGTCCCAAAGTAGTGGGTGAGTCTAGGAGAAAAAACAAAATTTTGCTGACAGCTAGATTTAGAATGAATTCAAATGAAATTCAATTAACATGCACACTCCCCAGGCATCTATTTCATATTATTTTCTTTTGCAACATTACACATCAATTTGGTCGCAATGATGATTGAGTCTCATATCCAAACCCTTTAGAACAGAGTAGAATAATAACAGAGCTGGAAGGGACTTTGGAGGTCTTCTAGTCCAACCCCCTGCTCAGGCAGGAAACCTTGTACCATTTCAGACAAATGGTTGTCCAATCTCTTCTTAAAAACCTCCAATGATAGAGCGCCCACAAGTTCTGGAAGCAAGTGGTTCCACTGATTAATTGTTCTCACTGTCAGAAAACGTCTCCTTAGTTCCAGGTTGCTGATTATAAGTGATGCACCTTTTGCAAACTAGAAGTGGTACGCTTTGCTTCTAAGGACTGGATTTCATAATCAGAGATCCTAGCAACAAAGGTCTCCTTGGGGCGCTTCTTCTGAGATCTTTGTCAGGGTTCCAAGTAATACACCGATAGCAAACAAAACTCCAAGGCTGGTAGATTCCTCAAGGAATAGTTTTATTGGATATATCATATTGGCACAGTTCTGGTGAAAACCAACTCTGAAGGTTCCCATGGTTTTCACCTAATTAAAAGTAAAAGTTTTTCCCCTTCCCCAAACTATCAGTCACATGGTCCAATCAAGGTGCTGTCTGGTTGCCTGGTAACATCACTCCTCTCTATGACCAGGTGTGAGAATGACCTTGGTTCTCAGGAGAAAGTATTTTGTTTTGGCTACAAAATCCCATCTATCTCTATTACCCCTCACTAACCCTCAGTTCCAGTGTGGCAACACTGAAGCTCTAAAATGGCTTCGGCCATTTTGAAGAACAAGTCAAAGAAACAATGATAGCATGGTTGAAAAACTTTGGTCACACGATAGAGCTAGATAAATGGCAGCAACTATGGGACAGAAATTACAAATTAACATTGTCAACTGCATACAAGGAAAACTTATATAAGATGTTTTACAGATGGCACCTATCACCCAAAAGACTGGCAAAAATGTTTAAAGATAAATCAACTAAATGTTGGAAATGTCAATAGACACTGGGATCGTATTATCATATGTGGTGGGCATGTGTGGAAGCAAAAAGATATTGGGCAAAAATTCGTATGTGGCTGGAGAAGATGATGCAACAACATATTGATTTAAAACTGGAATTGTTCCTGTTGGGGATTTTACTGGGAATTTATAGTAAAGAAACTGTATATTTGATTATTCATGTAATAACTGCAGCTAGAATTGTATTTGCACAAAACTGGAAAAGCGAAGAGATCCCTATAGGTGAAAAAGTGATTAAGAAAATATTAGAATGTGCAGAAATGAACAGATTAACACTTGCAATTCAAGAAAAGGAAGAATCAGATTATTATAATATATGGGAGTTATTTTATCAAGGGTTAGAGAATAAATATGAAAGCAATGTATTGTAAAAATAGATAAGTAAAGAAAAGAAATGTTAGGTTTATGTTACTTTATCAGTATTTAGTATTAATATAAGAATGAATGTAAGAAATGAATATGGTGGTAAGTTTAATTGTTAAGACATAAAGAATTTTATACCCAGATGACACACTGTTTAATGAAAGATGGAATGTTTGTATTAAAAGAAAATATATATATATATATATTTTAAAAAATGGCTTCGGCCAAGTCAGCTTCAGAATTGAAAATCTTCTTCCAAAGAGGATTTTTCCAGGATGGGATGGAGAAAAATGACATTCAGAGCTGCTGCTATTGCCACTGACTTGTCTGGGTCTTAAGGGACAAAGGAGAACTTTCCTGTGCAGAGACGTAAAATTGGACGGAGGCCAGACTCTCCATCCATGACTTCTGACCTTCTTTGGAGCTGATCCTCTCTCTCTTTCCTTCTATTGCCAAAAACACATTAATCTATTTCAAAAAGTTCTCCACGCACACCAGCAGTATCGTGTCCACAGTTAACAGCTATCCAGCTGTAAGAGCTGAGATACACATGGAGAAAATATTTCCTTATTCACTGGAGAACAATAAATGCTATCCAGGAAATGGCATAATAAATGTAACAACATTACTGTGAGCACAGGGATGGGAGTAAACTATTTAAAGCATTAATCAAAAAGACTGGATTCCGTATACATTTTCCTAGGCAGCCAATGAAAAGGTAATCCTCCCACCCTATAAATTTTTAGATTCCCGAATATCTGTGTATGTGGAGTTAATCAAATGTGACACCCTCGTCTTCAAGAAAACTTGATGCATTTATCATGTTGAATTGCAATGTGGTTTCCTTTTTTTTTTTTTGGCACATTGTATGAAGTTGGTCACTGTGGGTATGTACACGATGGTTTATGGCCTCGGGTGATATGTGAGGATCAGGGAGATGACTTGCTAAAATCATGGGTAAAACACTACATGGCTTAGAGACGAGCGGGTTCTCCATGCACGTCAAGCTAATAAACAAACTCAAATAAACAAGTAATGTCATGTATTTCAAATCCTGGTCTCTGTAACAACCCATTAATTTACCACTGATAAATTTGGAAGGAATACCATTCGAAAAAGTTGAAAGGATGACGTACCTCGGTTTTAATTTACATGAAAGCTGGGACATGATTGGTGAAGTAAAGACAAGGATAGAGAAAGCTCGAACAGCATTCTTCAAAATGAAAAAGATCTTCTGCAGTCACCATAAGCCTAAGACTGAAAATCAGGCTTGTCAGATGTTACATCTTTTCTATCCTGCTCTACGGAGTAGAGAGTTGGTCTCTGAAAGAAAACCACTTGAAGAGATTAGAAGCATCTGAAATGTGGATTTACAGACGGCTGTTGTGTATAAACTGGGTTAACAAAATCACAAACGAGGAGGTGATAAGCTGCCTGGGAAAGCCAAGGGAAATCATCAAAGCCATTAAAAAGCGAAAGTTGGAATATTTTGGACATGTGATGCGACACCCAGGAAAATACGGCATCCTTCACTTAATCCTCCAGGGAAAGATTGAAGGCAAGCGAAGTCCAGGCAGAAGAAGAACATCATGGCTTCAAAACCTAAGGGACTGGTTTGGACAAAACTCGGCAGCACTTTTTCATACGGCTGTTGACAAAAATAGGATTGCCAACGTGATCGCCAGTGTCCAATGACGGACATGGCACAAGAAGAAGAAGTCTCTGTAAAGCCAAAAAGGCAGCCATTCTTGGTTTTAGACAACATAGTAAGTTTGCTATTTCCGTTCAATGTTGTATGGCATGGGGATAAGTTGATGGTATGGGACAGTAGTGAATTTCAAAAAAATTTACTACTGGTTCTGTGGGCGTGGCTTGGTGAGCCTGGCAGGGGAAGGATACTGCAAAATCTCCATTCCCACCCCACTCCTGGGGGAAGGATACTGCAAAATCCCCATTCCCTCCCCACTCGGGGGCCAGCCAGAGGTGGTATTTGCTGGTTCTCCAAACTGCTCAAAATTTCCGCTACTGGTTCTCCAGAACCTGTCAGAACCTGCTGGATTTCACCCCTGGTCCAATCTCTTCTTAAAAACCACCAGTGATGGAGCACCTAGGACAACTGGAAGCAACTCGTTTCACTGATTACACCAAAGGAACATAGATCATCACGAAAGTAGATACAATATGGAAGAATGGATAGCAACGGCCTTTGAAACAAATTTGGCTATCCTTCTAGAAATCAGAGATCTATTGCTAAAAGCAGAAGGAGGTTTTCTTCTTCTGAACAACTGTGATTTAAAAGGGGTAATACTGGAGCATCCCATCAGAAATAATAATAATAATTAAAAAAAGAAAAGAAGGCAAGAACAGGTATGAAACAGTCTCTATTTCTCCTTGTAAATCAGGACTCTCCAACCATGGCAACTTTAAGTCTTGTGGACTTCAACTCCCAGAATTCCTCAACCACTCTGCTGACTGAAGAATTCTGGGAGCTGAAGCCCACAAGTCTTAAAGTTGCCGAATTTGGAGAGAACCCTTTTGTAAACAAAAGTGTTATTCGGTTTTTCTTCTGGAGAGCAGATCATTGTGCCTAGCAAGTGTGAAAGCTCTCCTAGGACAGGAGTCGGCAACCTTAAATGCTCAAAGAGCCACAAAGGTCCTAAATGGAAGTCCTCATTCAATTGTGGAGCCAACCGGAAGTCCCCCGTCATAGTCTCCTCCTAGCACGACATCCTTTTTCCTCTGCTAACCGGAAGTCGGTTCCCCCACCACAGAGTCTCCTCCTAGCGTGGCATCCTTTTTCCTTTACCTGTCCTAACCAAAAGCTCTATCAATTGTGGAGCCAACCAGCAACAGGGAGCCGCAGCAGAGGGATGAAAGAGCCACATGTGGCTCCAGAGCTGCAGGTTGCCGACCCCTATCCTAGGAGATATACCTCAAATGTCAGCTAAAGAATACGAGTGATGGATGAAGAACATTAAGAGACTCTCAATGTCTTCTTGAGGTTTTGGGGACAATGCTCCCCCAATAGTGACATCTGAGATGTATCTTCAGAAGTTATGAGGGTGGACATAGGATTTGGACATAGGATAATCTCAATCATTTCATGCAAGTCTGCAGACCCCAGGAAGAAGCACCAGTCCTAATTTAGATGGATCAACAGTGTCCTTCAGTATTAAGCAGCTTCAACAGGCTGCATGATTTGTTATGCAATCTGGTTTAAGTTCTGCATGGTTATTTTCACTTTAGTACTAGAGAACACAGCCAAAAGAAACACATGCTTACAACTATAATCAGAATTAGCTTTAAAACACACACACACACACATACATGCACACACACGTACAGACCCCAACAGAAAATTGAACTGTAGTCAAAATGCAGACACCATGTGAATATTTGCCAACGGTATTAAACAAGAAAAGAGCAAAGTATGAAGTTTCTGGCAGGAGCCAAAAATGGACTGGCGTTTCGTTCTGGCAATACCTGAAAGATACCAATTTCTCACTTACGTTGTTGTTTGTTATTATTATTTATCCAAACAATACTGCGCCGTTGATTTGTGCCAGTCATCTGATGGTCTGGTTCTTCATTATACAAGGGAAGTTGCTCTCCAGAAATTCATCAGCCAAGCTTAACATTTACTAGGAACATGCTGGAAGAAAAGAAAGGGAGTGAGAGGGTGAGGAAAGATGTACTAATTGAATCCAGAACCTGAACTATTTGAAAAGAAAATGTCTTCGGGAGGTAATTGATTGTTATATGGTGCAACATCCACAAATATTAAAAGAGGAAAAAGAAAATATGAATAAACTTTACGTTGGTTAAGAAAACAGGTTATTCTTGAGATAGTACCCCCATGTGTATTTTATCTCAGCTTCACGTTTAAAAAAAAAAGGCAATGTAATCTTATGGAATATGCGGTCCTGTTTTCTCTCTCTGCATCCAATTTTTGTCATCACAATATAAAAAAAGATGTTGAGACTCTGGAAAGAGTCCAGAGAAGCGAGACAAAAATGATTAGGGGACTGGAGGCTAAAACCTATGAAGAACGGTTGCAGGAACTGGGTATGTCTAGTTTAATGAAGAGAAGGACTAGGGGAGACATGATAGCAGTCTTCCAATATCTCAGGGGCTGCCACAAAGAAGTGGGAGTCAAGCAATTCTCTAAAGCACCTGAGGCAATAGTGGGTTGCTACCAGTTTTACCCGGTAGCGGTGGCGGGAGTCTCCACCCACTCGTGCGCACAAGCGAACCGTTAGTGACTACTGACCTGAGGGCAGGACAAGAAGCAATGGGTGGAAACTGTTGTGATTCGCCGAGGCTTGACAACAAGAACGCTGACTAGGGATTGGCTAGGGGGAGTGGCTAAAAACAAGCGGGAGTTCTGACTGTTCTGATTGGGTAGTTAGCTGAGAAACTAACCAAGGAGAGAAGCAACCTAGAACTAAGGAGAAATTTCCTGACAGTTGGAACAATTAATCAGTGGAACGACTTGCCTCCAGAAGTTGTGAATGCTCCAACACTGGAAGTTTTTAAGAAGATGTTGGATAACCATTTACTTTACTTTTACTTTACTTTATTCAAATTTCTATACCGCCCTTCTCCTTTCGGACTCAGGGCGGTGAACAGCCAAGATAAAAACATCTATACAAAACATCACAGTTAAAAAATAAAGTTAAAATAATTTATAAATTTGGCCCATAATTTAAAACTTGTCAATTTAAAATCAATATTAAAAATTTAAAACTAACCCTAAAATCAAGACAGACCGGCTAACTGGAAAAAATAAGTTTTTAGGGCCCGACGAAAAATCCGAAGGTCGGAGATCACTCGTATCTCTGGGGGTAGATTGTTCCATAGGGTAGGTGCCACCACAGAGAAGGCTCTCCTCCTGGGGGTCGTCAGCCGGCATTGTCTGGCCGACGGCACCCTGAGGAGGCCCTCTCTGTGGGAGCGAACCGGCCGGTGGGAGGCTATTGGTGGCAGAAGGTGGTCCCGTAAGTACCCTGGCCCTAAGCCATGGAGCGCTTTAAAGGTGATCACCAACACCTTGAAGCGCACCCGGAAGTCCACCGGAAGCCAATGCAGCTCGCGCAGGAGAGGAGTCACATGGGAGCACCCCGTCGCTCCCATAATCCCCCGCGCAGCCGCATTCTGCACCAGTTGGAGCCTCCGGGTGTACCCCAAGGGGAGCCCCATGTAGAGAGCGTTACAATAGTCCAGACGAGAAGTGACGAGTGCTTGAGTGACCGTGCGTAGGGAGTCCCGGTCCAGAAAGGGGCGCAACTGGCGTATCAGGCGAACCTGACAAAAAGCCCCCCTGGCCACGGCTGTCATATGCCCTTCTAAAGACAGCCGCGCATCCAGGAGGACACCCAAGTTGCGGGCCCTCTCCGTGGGGGCCAATGATTCGCCCCCAATAACCAGCGATGGCGTCAGCTGGCTATACCGGGACGCCGGCAGCCACAGCCACTCGGTCTTGGAAGGGTTGAGTCGAAGCCTGTTTCTCCCCATCCAGACCTGCACGGCCTCCAGGCACTGGGACATCACTTCCAAGGCATCATTGGGATGGTCTGGGGTGGAAATGTACAGCTGAGTATCATCAGCGTACTGATGGAACTCCACCCCAAAACCACGGATGATCTCACCCAGCGGCTTCACATAAATGTTGAACAGGAGGGGCGAGAGGACCGACCCTTGCGGCACCCCACAAACAAGGCGCCTTGGGGTCGACCGCTGCCCCCCTGTCAACACGGATTGCGACCGGTCGGAGAGATAGGAGGAGAACCACCGCAAAACGGTGCCCCCCACTCCCAGTCCCTCCAGCCGGCGCAACATGATACCATGGTCGATGGTATCAAAAGCCGCTGAGAGGTCTAATAGGACCAGGATAGAGGAAGAACCCCTATCCCGGGCTCTCCAGAGATCATCCACCAACGCGACCAATGCCGTTTCCGTGCTGTACCCAGGTCTGAAGCCGGACTGGAGCGGATCCAGATAGACAGCTTCATCCAGGTACTGGGGAAGCTGTCGTGCCACCACACTCTCAACAACCTTCGCAATAAAGCGAAGGTTGGAGACTGGACGATAGTTAGCCAAAACAGCCGGGTCCAGGGATGGCTTCTTGAGGAGAGGCCTCACCACCGCCTCTTTCAAGGCGGCCGGCAGGACACCCTCGCTCAAAGAAGCGTTAATAATCCCCTGGAGCCAGCCTCGTGTAACCTCCCGGGAAGCCAGCACCAACCAGGAGGGACACGGGTCCAATAAACATGTGACTGGACAGCCATTTGTCTGAAGTGGTGTAGGATTTCCTGCCTAAGCAGGGGGTTGGACTAGAAGACCTCCAAGGTCCCTTCCAATTCTGTTATTCTAAGTTTCTAAGTCTCCTACCTGCCTGGAAAAATGAAAGTGCTACATGGAGAATCTCAATGATAGATATGATATCTCAATGAGAGGGTGACATGATAAAGCAGTGTTTTAATATTTAAGGGGGCTGCCACGAAGAAGAGGGGGACAATTTGTTCTCCAAAGCACCAGAAGGAAAGACAAGAAACAACGGATGAAAACTAATCAAGGAGAGAAGCAACCTAAAGCTTAAGGAGAACCTTCCTAACTGTGAAAACAATTTATTTATTTATTTAATTAATTAAATTTGTATACCGCCCTACTCCCGAAGGACTCAGGGCGGTGAACAGCCATAAAATAAAACATATAGATACAAAATTTAAAACAGAGATAAAACCGATTAAATAAATTTGGCTGAACCATTTTAAAACCCCAATAATTTAAAACCAAATTTAAAATTCCCATTTAAAAGAGGAAAATTTCGGTCAGGCCAGCTTGATGAAATAGAAATGTCTTAAGCGTGCAATGGAAGGTACACAGATCTGGGATCCTCTGTATCTCCGGGGGGAGCTCGTTCCAGATCGTAGGTGCCCACACAGAGAAGGCTCTCCCCCGGGGGGCCGCCAGTTGACATTGTTTGGCCGACGGCACCTGGAGGAGCCCCTCTCTATGGGAGCGTACTGGTCGATGGGAGGCTATTGGTGGTAGCAGGCAGTCCCGTAAATAACCAGGTCCTAAGCCATGGAGCGCTCCAAAGGTGATAACCAAAACCTTGAAGCGCACTCGGAAGACCACCGGGAGCCAGTGCAGCTCACGCAGGAGAGGCGTTACATGGGAGCTCCATGTCGCTCCCATCACCATCCGTGCGGCCGCACTCTGCGCCAGTTGGAGCCTCCGAGTGCTCCTCAAGGGGAGCCCCATGTAGAGAGCGTTACAATAGTCCAGACGGGAGGTGACGAGGGCATGAGTGACCGTGCGTACCGAGTCCCGATCCAGAAAGGGACGCAACTGGTGGATCAGGCAAACCTGATGAAAAATCCTCCCGGTCACGGCCATCAAGTGCTCTTCTAAAGACAGCCGTGAATCCAGGAGGACGCCCAAGTTGTGCGCCCTCTCTGTGGGGGCCAGCGATTCGCCCCCAATAGTCAGCGATGGCACCAGCTGACTATATCGGGACGTCGGAAACCACAGCCACTCGGTCAATAAACCAGTGGTATAGCTTGCCTTCAGAAGTTATGGGTGTTCCAACATTGGAGGTTTTTAAGAAGAGACTGGACAGCCATTTGTCTGAAATGGTATTGGATCTCCTGCTTGGGCAGGGAGTTGGACTAAAAGATCTCCAAGGTCCTTCCAACTCTGTTACTCTTTTATTCACCAGATTGCTCCAAAGCAGTTTGAAACTGTTCCACAATTGTTTTCATTGCTGCCAGCCTCAATATTCAGGGAACACACGGAGAGGACGAACTATCAGCTAGGTCCTCTTCAGTTACCAACAGGAGGAATATTATGGAAAATATCTCGTATTCTCTGCCCTACGCAACTAAGCTAATGCAGAAGACAACAAACATCTCCACCCCTATCCAATACAAAAAGGCAGAAAAATATAATAATAAATTGCCAGCCCCCCCACCCCCCACAATTCTATTTTGATCCATCCATGGGTGAGTTCATGTGC
The DNA here is from genome assembly GCF_059756535.1 of Pantherophis guttatus. NCBI lineage: Eukaryota > Metazoa > Chordata > Lepidosauria > Squamata > Colubridae > Pantherophis > Pantherophis guttatus. The sequence goes on along the minus strand of NC_142075.1, from coordinate 11,160,122 downwards.
AGCTGGCATAAAAGAACATTTTCCTGGCTGTTGAAACCGTTGTTTGTTTATGAATCTGTCATTCCGTTTCACTTAAATGCCCATTGAAAGCTTTGAAGATGGGATGACATAACCTTGTTCCTTAACATATGTGATTCTGTTCCTGGCTTCCCCAAACCAACAACTAGAATAATCGGGAAGGGACACTGAGGGGTGGGGGAACATTATTATTAAAGTGACAGAGGAGCAGTAGTGTGAAGAGGGATGGTTAGCATTTGCACCCCCAAATAAGAAATAAATAAATAAATAAATCACCCAATAGTTAAAGCAGCCAATCTTCCTCCATCCTTTCAGGGAGCCCTCAACTCAGTGATGAAATGTAAAATTTGTTACTACCGGTTCTGTGGGCATGGCTTGATGGGGAGGGGGGTAATGTGACTGGGTGGGCGTAGCCAACTTTTTTTTTTTTAAACTTTTAAAAACATTTTCTCTACCTCTTCGGCCGAAGTGGTTGTAGAAAAAATGCTTTTAAAAGTAAAAAATAAAAAGCCTCTGATGATCGCGCGGCTCAACTGAGCATGGGGAAGGGGGGCAGGGATTTCTTCTACCAGTTCTCCGAACCACCTATCACCATTGCTACCAGATCGGGCGATCCGGTCCGAACCGGGAGCATTTCACCGCTGGGGAGAGGGTGATCCTATGGCTCTTAGAACTAAGCTACGTTTAAAGAGAAATGAGCTTTCAAGAGGTAGAGAGAGCTGATAGTGACTTTACTGACAGAAGGGACAGGAATATTCCGAGAGGGCACCCAAACTACCTCCCAACCCGAGCCACACTTCCAATGCGCTTGCTCCTTCCTCTGTCATCGCCCCTTTATCAAATGCTAGACTGTAATTCCTCAAGGCACAGACCACTTAACAGCAAGTGTAATGTGATAGCTCAATGTCATTGCCCTTCCTGGATAAAGAGCATGATAAATAAAAGTGATGACATTTTCTGAAAACTCATGGAGCAAGCCACAATATTTGCTGGTACAGTTTGTCTATCTACGACCTGGAGAAGAATTTATTTTGGCACCAGCCAGGGGGAAGTTGGCACAGCTGGAATCCATGCAAATGATTAGATTCCTGACCCAGCATAATTTTGCTTCTGGTCTATAGGTTGGTATCGAGAGAGAGATAAAATTTAGAAAATAACATAGAGCAGCCACTGAGGAGGGAAGCAATGTGGTTTATTGCTCTTCCTTGTTCGTGCCAATTTTTACATGAATTGCTTTAATTGCAAAGCTTGGACATACTTTTTTTATATATCTATATAAAAGTTTTTTATTTTTATTTCTCATAAAAGAAACTAGAGTTGGACTAGATGACCTACAAGGTCTCTTCCAACTCCGTTAATCTGTACGTACAGTATCTGTACTTTCTTTCTAAGGTAGTGGCCCCCAACCGTTCGGGTACCAGCGACCGGTTCCGTGGAGAGAGGTTTTTCCATGGACCAGTGGGGATGTGGTTTTGTGTGATGCCTGCATCCCGTGGATGGGGCTTTGCTTGTTTGTGCAGCCTGGTTTCTGGCATGCTGTGGCCTGGTGCTGGTCCATGAACACAAGGTTGGGGGCCCCTGTTGTAAGGTGTTACCACAGCAACCTGGTCCTTACCCAGCACCTGTTTCAGTTTGGCCCAGGGACCCCTGATAAATTAAAACACTCTTTGATGTCTTCAGTTACAATAACAGCCTGGTGATAACAACAGATGACATCAGAGCCAGGAAAACATACTTAACTAATTTATTTTGCTTGACTTTATTCATTGTACAGGAAAGAGAGCAGAACTGATAGATCTTCCTGAGGCACTTTTTCTTTTTTTTTTTAAGGACAAGAACTTTTAATGGGGGAAAAAGAAAGAGCGGGATAAATTAAGAGCAGCAGGGTCTTTCGGGGACACTTTATTCAGGGGTGGGCTGCTGGGGGTTCACATGGGTTTGGGAGAACCTCTAGCTAAGATTCTGTGCAGTTCGGAGAACCCCCAAATCCCACTCCTGGCTGGCCCCCACCCCGCCCAGACCCACCCCTCCCAGGAGTCCCCAAGTAGCCCATTTTGGATGCAGTTAAGTGCAAGGAGTGTGTGGAGGTTCAGGGAGGGCAAAAAATGGGCTTACTGGAAGTTCTGGAAGGCCAGAGGGCCTCCAGAGCCTGGGGAGGCCGTTTTCACACTCCCGGAGGCTTGAGAAAAGCCTCCGGAGCCTGAGGAGGGCAAAAACGCCCCTCCCGGTCATAGTGCAGTAGGCCGACTAGGCCACGCCCACCCCACAACCAGTCAGAGAACCCCTTGCTATCATTTTTGAAGCCCACCCCTAACTTTATCCTTCATTAATAAGCAAATGACAAATATTTAAGGCGTGAAATCAAGATGGACGCCGCCACCAGGAGAAGATCAGAAGATCAGCCCAGAAGGAAGATGATTCTCAAGTGAGTCGGACAGCCTATGGCCCTTTGATCAATTAACTTACCAGAAACCACACTTGTCCCTTGATTGAGTTTGTGTCCCGTCCCCCGTCGTCCCCCCCGTCTTTGTTTCTGTTTGTGTTGTTTTGTGGACTCAGCTCCGATTGTGGCTTCAGATGATTCATCCCTACGTGCAGACTTGGGGAGAAGAAATGTTGGCGTATGCCCTAGGCAGATGTAAAGCAATAAAGTCACATTGTTTATGCCACAATGCATCCATCCATGTCCTGTTCATTTAATTGTGGCTTATAGGGTGGTTAGATATAGGTGTAATTTCTGGGAAGCCGTCTGAAAAGAGGGGGAGGCGTAACATCGTCCTGGCAGGGGGCTGAGCCACAAGCAGGAATGCGTCTGAAACAGTGGCCTAGAGGTGGGTAGATTTTGCTCAGGGTTTAGAGAAGATGCTGCTCCTTTAATCGTGCATCGTCATTGGCTCAGTTCATTCAGTTCATGGTCAGACATGGCTTGTTAAGGAAATACAAAGACACACATCATTGTTCCATGCATTTCCATACTGTTTCCTTCTACAGCAGTGATGGCGAACCTTTTCGGCACCGAGTGCCCAAACCGGAATGTGTGTGTGTGTGTGCGTGCGCACATGCGTGTACATGCACGCACTGGAGCACCAGAAACCCGAAGAACAGCTGTTCTTCACGCGTGCCAGAGTACCAGAAACCCAAAGATGAGCTGGCTGGGGCGCATGCGCGCGCTGGCCAGTTGGTTTTCGGGTTTCTGGCATGCACATCAGGGGTGAATTCTACTTACCTTTACTACCGGTTCGCAAGGGGATCACGCACGCGCCCCGCCCACCACCGGTTTTACTACTGGTTCTTGCGAACCAGTCCGAACCAGGGGCAACCCACCACTGGTGCACATGCATGCCAGCCAGCTGTACTTTGTGTGTGCCGGAGTGCCGGAAACTCGAAGACCAGATGGCCGGTGCATGCCCGACATTCCAGGATGCACGAAGACCAGCTGGTGATGCCGCGCACACCCACAGAGAGGGTTCTGCATGCCACCTCTGGCACGCATGCTCTAGGTTCACCAGCACGGTTCTAGAGCAACCATCTTCTGCTTTATTGCTGTATGTGGGGTCCTTGGTGCTCTCTGAGCTTGGTTGTTTTCCTACAGATGTTTCATTACCCAACTAGGTCACTTCATCAGTGCACAGGGAGTCCTCAATTTACAACCACAATTGAGCCCAAGATTTCTGTTGCTAAGTGAGACATTCGTTAAGTGAGTTTTGCCCCCATTTTACAACATTTCCTGCCACCGTTGTTAAGTTAGTAACACGGTTGTTAAGTGAATCTGGCTTCCCCATTGAGTTTGCTTGTCTGAAGGTCACAAAAAGGGGACCGCATGATCCTGGGACGCTGCAACCGTCATAAATATGAATCAGTTGCCAAGTGACTCAATTTTGATCACGTGACCATGGGAATGCCGCAACGGTCATAAGTCACTTTTTCAGTGCCATTGTAACAGTCACTAAAATGAACTGTTGCAAGTACCTGTATTGATGATGTATGCTTGGTTAGGTCATAATACATCTAATAGAAAAACCACCAAGCTCAGCGAGCACTAAGGGCCCTACTACTGGTTGTAGTTCAACCCTGAGCTAGAAGCAGTCTTGTCTATTGTTACTACTATTGTGTCAGAGGTGGGTTTCAACAGGTTATGACCAGTTCTGGAGAACCGGTAGCGGAAATTTTGAGTAGTTCAGAGAACTGGTAGTAAAAATTCTGACTGGCCCCGCCCCCATCTATTCTCTGCCTCCCAAGTCCCAGCTGATTGGAAGGGAATTGGGATTTTGCGGTATCCTTCCCCTGGAGTGGGGTGGGAATGGAGATTTTACAGTATCCTTCCCCTGTCACACCCAACAAGCCACGCCCAACAAGCCACACCCACAGAACCGGTAGTAAAAAATTTTGAAACCCACCACTGTACTGTGTCATAGGAAAAAGCACTTGTCTATCAAGGATGCTAAATTCTCAGAGATTTAACATTTCATGCAAGCGGGACATTCTTCACCTGGATTTGGTATGTTAAGGAGAAAAACATCCAGTCACTGGGATGTTTTTAGGTCAAGTTTTTAAGAACTTTGAACTGTTATTGTTAAACAGAGTTGGAAGGGACCTGGGAGATCATCTAGTCCAACCCCCTGCTCACGCAGGAGACCTGTACTAGGGATTCGAACCGCCGAACTGCGGACCTTTCTGATCGGCAAGCTCAGTGTCTTAGCTGCTGAGCCACCTAGTCAGGCTAGTAATAAGTCTCTCTGATAGAACCTTAAATGGTCCCTCAAAATGCTCCTATCATTTCTGCCATGACTAACTTAGGCTTGCTTTTTCTGTTGACTATCTATACAGGGGTCAGCAACCTGCAGCTCTGGAGCCGCATGTGGCTCTTTCACCCCTCTGCTGCGGCTCCTTGTCGCTCCAAAGATTACAACTGCCAATGTTTGATACCTGCCGGCACACGATTTATTGAGCTTTTCGACCCCCGGTGGGCCAACCATAGATAAATCCAAGAAAAGAAAAGTTTCAGAAGAAAACAGAACGTTTAATTCAACTTGGTAGAGCCTTGGTAGTACAGTGGTCTAAAGCACCCTGTTATTAACACAGCTGCCTGCAATTACTGCAGGTTCGAATCTCACCAGGCTCAAGGTTGACTCAGCCTTCCATCCTTTCTAAGGTAGGTAAATTGAGGACCCAGTTTGTGGGGGCAATAAGCTGACTTTGTATAAATATACAAAAGTATGAAGGCTATTGCTTAACGCATTGTAACGCCCTGAGTCTCCGGAGAAGGGCGGCATATAAATCAAATTAAAAAAAAAAAAACCTACATATACTAGTTCTGTGGCTGCTCAGGAAACAATCAGGCACAGGAAGGGTTTTGTGGCTCCCGGTGTTTTCTTTTCTGTGGGAAATGGGTCCAAATGGCTCTTTGAGTGTTTAAGGTTGCCGACCCCTGATCTATACCATCATCACCCACTCTTGATTCCCAGGGGTTATTTTTATGTATTGTTTCCATCCAGCACATTTGTTTAGATGTTTCGTTTTGGGCAAAAATGTTTCCTTTCCATCCCACCCTTTCTGGCTCCTTTTTTTCTTGCTGTCAGAAAAAAAAAAAAAAAAAGATTTGGAGTGCCATTTTTTTCCATTGGCAAGATGTTAAGCCCCATGTCAGAGGACAATGATTCTGTTCTCCATATGGAAGTGAACGTCCTCTGCCAAGAGAAGAACGGATCAAAGCAAAACATATAACATGGTTCACACTTCAGACATCAGATTTTGTCCTAGTGTTGCCAAGAAGTGAATACCAGACATGGGTTAAAAACAACGAGGCTGATAGTATAATATCACTTGGTGCTTGTAAGGAAGCTTCTGTTCTCTTAGCCATGTTCCCAATAGGAAATTGCCTTGGTGGCGCAGCGGACTAAAGTTCTGTTAAGTAGCACTTAGCTGCCAGCTGCCTGCAATTACTGCAAGTTCAAATCTCACCAGGCTCAAGGTTGACTCAGCCTTCCATCCTTTCGAGGTAGGTAAAATGAGGACCTGGTTTGTGGGGGCAATAAGCTGACTTTGTATATATAAAAAAAACACCGCTTAGGGGGCCCCCGAAAGCCCTACTAAGCAGGTATATACAAAAGTGTGAAGGCTATTGCTTAACGCATTGTAAGCCACCCTGAGTCTCCGGAAAAGGGCAGCATATAAATCAAACCAATAAATAGGTTATTAATAAGCGATCAAATCATACTAGGAAACGAACAGAACAATATAAATCGTAAAAATGCAAGCAACATGGTTATAGTCATAGCGGGAGGAGATAGGTAATCATAAGATACAACACTTAGTGATAGTCATAGGTTACTAATAAGCAATCAAATAATAATCATATAACAAACAAACAAATAAATAAAGCAAAACATCTTCAAAGAAAAACCAGAAAGTCCAGTTGCCTCTTGAAAAAAAAGCATCTTTTTGGGAGAGTTACTGCTACATTTTGGTACAGAAGATGGGATGGAGAGGGTCTTTTTTTTACAACTCCAGAAGTAAAGTCCTCATGAGATCCTCAGCCACTTTTCTCCCTACTTCTTACATCAATGTGATTCTGTTTCTTTTTCCCCTGAAGTCAATACTAAACTAATTTATTGGAATTTGAGTTCAGGCCATGGATTGACCTGCCTTTAAGGGACAGCATCAGTCTATTGGATGGTTCATATAGTGTAGTTAGGAGCCCCCCACCCATCCCGCTCTGTGTGAGGGGCCCAGGGCAATGTCTAAGTGAAGGCAAGGGGCTTCATCCTGTTCTACCCCAGCTCCGGATTCCAGAGGATATTGACACACACCAACGGTCCTTATCAAATTTATTAAGTAGCAAGAATAAACCAAAGTCCGGCAAAGGTTGGCAACCAGCCCAGAAAACAAGATACGGTAAGACTTTTCCAAAAATGCTTTGATGATAATTACAAGTTGTTTCCAGCAAGAAACTTACTAACCGTGTGTGACTTAAATAGGCTAAGGGAGTGGCCAATTATCCTCAAGCCTTACTCTCGAGGAGACCTCCTCCTCCTGAGTAGCCACTCCTGCCTTTTGGCAGCCCTGCGTGCTCGAGCATTGAGGAGAGGCTCCTCCACTTCGCTCTCTCCACTTGAAGGAGCCTCTGGAGGTTCTGAAGGCCCTGGCTGAGTCTCTGCCTCTGGCATCACATCCCCTTCAGTCTCCTCGCTGTCCGACATGAGCGCCGGCTGCGCAGGCTGCTGGCGCGACACCACACCAGCCTCCTCGTTGGGATCAGCCATGATCCGTGCAGGCCACTGGCGGGCCACAACACATCCCAGCTGAACCTTTTTCTATTAATCCTTTCCTAAATGAGCTGTTTTCACATCTTCTGTAGTGACACAGAACTTAATCCACCCCACAACCCCAACACAGAGGTTTCCCCGCCCCCCAAAAAAACATGGGGAAAGACTTTAATCCTCTTAAGTTGACAAAGCTTTTTCTTTTAACCTCACACCTCTCTCACTTCCTATGACCCAAGACTCCCTTTTCCCTCTTTCTCTCTCTTTTTTTTCCCCTTCTCTTCACATCTAACCACGGGAGGTTAAAAAATGGTCCAAGCAGAAAAGCTGCCAAAGATGAACTTGTACATCTTTTTTTTTTTAAAAAAAAAAAACAAGTTTTATTGGTCCCCCCTCCCCACACACACACACACACACACACACACATTTACCCACAACTTTTTTGAACAGAGCATTGGCCATATCTTATCATATACAATTAACAATTAAGGAGCCTTGGTGGCGCAGCAGACTAAAGTGCTGTTAAGTAGCACTTAGCTGCCAGCTGCCTGCAATTACTGCGAGTTCAAATCTCAACAGGCTCAAGGTTGACTCAGCCTTCCATCCTTCTGAGGTAGGTAAAATGAGGACCCGGATTGTGGGGGCGATAAACTGACTTTGTATAAAAAAAGAACACCGCTTAGGGGGGCCTGAAAGCCCTACTAAGCAGGTATATACAAAAGTATGAAGGCTATTGCTTAACATATTGTAAGCCGCCCTGAGTGTCCAGAGAAGGGCGGCATATAAATCGAACAAACAAACAAACAAACAAACAAACAAACAAATAAATAAATAAATAAATAAATAAATTTATTTCAAATACATTTTACTCAAATACAGTTTTTGCCAAAATCTCCCCCCCCTTTTTTTATCATGTCTCAATATTTCTGTGCTTTCTTACATAAACAACATCTTCATTTGCCCTTAAATTCTAATTATTGCTATTTATTCATATTTGTTCTCTTTTATTCTTTAAACAATTCATTCCTTATCTTAATATCTTTATATTTGTTCGGGATTGCCTTTCTTCCATTTCATCTTTTTTATTGTACAGCAATCTTTCTCCTCAAACCTACCACCTCTCTCTTTTCTTTCCTTCTTACTTTCTCTTCCCCTCCTCTTCTTCTCTTCTTCTCTTCCCTACTTCCCCTTCCTTTCTCCTTCTCCTCCTCTCTTCCTCCCTCTCTTACCTTCACTCCTACTCTAATTTCCCTTCCTCCCTCCCTTCTCTTCCTTCCCTCTCTCTCCTTCCTTCTCTCTTCCATCTCTCTTTTCCTTCCTTCATCCCTCTCTGTTGCTGTAGATGAACCGTACATCTGAAGGGTGGAACTCAAATACACTGGCTGTGCTCATACCATATACTCAGCCATTCATTAGAACATAGGAAATAGAACATAGAATAATAGGGTTGGATGGGACCTTGGAGGTCTTCTAGTCCAACCCCTTGCTTGAGTAGGACATCCTATACCCATGGTGGCAACCCTATGGCATGCGTGCTAGAGGTGGCACGCAGCTTCCTCTCTGTGAGCACGCGAGCTGTTGCCCCAGTTCACCTCTGCCACGCATGTACACGTGCCTCCAGCAGCCAGCTGGTCCTCGGGTCTCTGTCGCACATGCGCAGGGGAGGGGGATGCATGTGGGGGCATGCGTGCATGCGCAGGGGTGGGGCACATATGCGGGAGCTGCACACACATTGCATTTTGGGGGTTTGGGTGCGCTTTGGCCACCCGGTCTGGAAAAGGTTAGCCATCTCTGTCCTATACCATTCTGGATAGATGGCTGTCTAGTTTTTTGCTTGAAAAACTCCAGTGATGGAGCAACCAAAATTTCTGGAGGCAAGCCATTCCACGGATCAAGTGAAATTGGATTGATGTCTGTTAAAATGAATTGTACCGTATAGAGTATCATGCGTGTTTCACGAGAAGCATCGCCTTCTGACATATTATCTACTTTTGATGTTAACGTTTTAATTTTAATGCTTAATGTTTTGATATTTCTAATTGTCTACATCGTTCATACTGTCGTACGGTGTCATATCATTTATGATATTGTAAGCCACCCGGAGTCACTTGATAGTGAGATGGGCGGCATATAAATTCCTAATCAATAAAATAAATCAATAAAAAAACCCTCAGGTTGGCATATTTCTGACATGAATGGGGTTGAGGAATCCCATATTTTTCGGAGTATAAGACGCACCTTAGTTTTTGAGGAGGAAAATAAGAAAAAAGCTGATTGGCGGGTGGATCGGCTGCCCAGAATACCACCAATCACCTGTTCCTAGAGGTGAATTTTAGCAACAGGTTCCTTGGTTGTGAGCTCTGTGCCTTGCTTTTTTTTCAGCCTCTGAAATAGAGGCTTTTTTTCTGAAGCTTCTTTCAGAGGCTTTTTTTCTGAAGCTCTGTTTGGAGGCTTTTTTTAGCCTCTGAAAACTCCATTTGAGAGGCTGGGCGGGGCTACATTTAAGAGTATAAGACGCACCCAGATTTTCACCCTATTTTGGGGGGGGGAGGGAAGGTGCGTCTTATACTCTGAAAAATATGGTAACTTATCAACATCACCTGTGATCATTTAGCAGCAGTTTAGGTCAGTAGACACAGATGTTCGGGACAAGCCATGTCGTCATCCTATGCACCATGAAATCACATAAACAATACAGATTGTATCGAGAACATGGCGTGCATCGCTTGGAGGACAATATCACTTGTCTTCCTTTGGTTGACCCTGCAAAGGACTAAATTAGCAGAAACCAAACTGTCCTACCTTTCCTGTAATGTCCCGTTCCAGGTTGTAGGATGTGCAGATGTCACACATTTGAGTATTCCTACTCTACTACTAAAAACAAAGCTTAGTAGTATGACTAAATCTACTAAATACAAAGCCTAGCCCATGGAAAATGATCTTGCAAAAATAATAATAATAATTGACACATAATCTGACTGTGCATAATATACTAAGCTAAAGTGCAGCTTTAAAGTGAGCCAGTTTAAAGTGTAAGGGTGAAAGCATCAAGCTAGAAAGCAGGAGACTGAGTTCTAGTTCTGCCTTGGGCACAAAGGCAGGTGGTCTTGGCCAGCCATTCTCTCTCTCTCTCAGCCCTAGGAAGGAAGTGATGTCAAACCCCTCCTGAAAAACCAAGGCAAAACTGCAGAGAGGCAATTGCCAGGAGTCAACAATGAAGGAGGAAGGAAGGAAGGAAGGAAGGAAGGAAGGAAGGAAGGAAGGAAGGAAGGAAGGAAGGAAGGAAGGAAAAGGAAAGGAAAGGAAAGGGAAGGGAAGGGAAGGGAAGGGAAGGGAAGGGAAGGAAGAAGGAAGGAAGGAAATAGGAGGAGGAGAGGGAGAAGGAGAGGGAGGGAAGGTGGGAGGAAGGAAAAGAAAGAAAGAAAGAAAGAAGGAAGGAAGGAAGGAAGAAAGGAAGGGGAAGGGGAAGGGAAGGAAGAAGGAAGGAGGGAAATAGGAGGAGGAGAGGGAGGAGGAGAGGGAGAAGGAGAGGGAGGGAGGGAGGGAGGAAAAGAAAGAAAAAGAAAGAAAGAAAGAAAGAAAGAAAGAAAAAGGAAGGAAGGAAATAGGAGGAGGAGAGGCAGAAGGAGAGGGAGGGAAGGAGGGAGGGAGGAAAAGAAAGAAAGAAAAAGAAGGAAGGAAAGAAAAAGAAGGAAGGAAGGAAGGAAGGAAGGAAGGAAGGAAGGAAGGAAGGAGTGCAGCTACCTAGCTGTTAGCTCAGTGCAGAGTATGAACTTTGGCAGTTGGATTAATTCAATAAATTATCGTTCGATTAATTGTGTGTTAGGGCGTCTATAAGTTTAGAAAACAAGCCATTCCATAATATAGTCGGTTTAGTTTTGGCTTCCTATATTTATTTGGTAAAGCTCATTTTTTTTACTGTTCAACAGCATGACATAAAGTGAGATGTGTGAGAATCCAGTTTTAAAGTGACTTCGACACCAGCCACTTCTGCTAGGGTAGACGGAGCCTTCTGTAACACCAATGAACCCCATCCCATCATTTCCCAAAATCCATCTCTCATACACACAGAGAAACACGCACACACGTACAAATAACATATGTTAAATAAAACGGACACTGGGAATTAAACGCGGCCATTTTTCCAGCTGCTTTCTGGAATAGCACCGATCCTCTAAAGCTGTATCATATGGTTTTCCCGAACACACAGATTAGCTCTAATTCTCCACAGTCTTACAGACTAACACATGCAGCAAGAACAGATGTTTAGCAGTAAACCGCTGGCAAAAAAAACAGCGCTTGTGCCTATTTGTTTGGCAAGAGGAAAACCTCCTGCTTAAACGCGCAAGCAAAAAATATTTCAACCGGTTCCTTCGCAAACAGAACCACGTTTCATTTGATGTCTGCTGTTCAACTGAAACCAGCAGTCGAGTTGGGCTGATTTGTATCACCTGATGGTTCCCTTTCCCATAGGGAATCCCTTTTGTTGTTGTTGTTGTTTTGGGGTTGTTGGGGTTTTTTTTGGGGGGGGGGTCTCTGCTGGAGCCAGTGGAGCATTTGAGACTACAAAAGTAACTCATTTGTTGAGGTGTATCAGCCAAAGCAATTCTTGGCGTCGATATCATAAATTAATTCATTCACGCTGGCGTGAATACCTGTGGTTTTTTGCATACTCAGACTTTGGGGAAGTTTTTTTAAAAAAAAAAAAAAAAAACAGTCTCAGTTTCATTGGTGTAAGCCCAGAATTGCAAATCATTCTACCAACCTTTATGTAAGGTATGTTCACATTTAAACATCGTTTTCTGTTTAATTGAACGTGATTCCTTTACTAACCAACCCAGGAACCGAAGTATAAACAGGTACTGCCCTGTTGTGACAAAGGCTTACTGAGTGATTACACGACACAATTAGTCCCAAATAAACCTATTTTATTAACAACTGAGAATTATGTTCATTCCCAGCTGAGTCCCAATTAGTTGTGAAACAAGTCCTTTGGAAGAAGTCCTTCGGGATAATCACCAACCTTTATCTTCTTTGACACTCTGCCAAAGGCCTTATTTGGCAATGCCGCGTGACATCAAGAGATGCCAACTGGAATCAGAGTTAGCATCATTGCTTTCCTGCAAAAAGGCCCAAGTGCCTCTGTTTCTCTTTTAAGCTTTATGGGAGGGGCCAATCATCGCCTGGCTTTACTCCCGAGTCATCCCTTTTGCTTTAGCTCTCTTGCCTTCTGGCAGCTCTGCGCATGCCTGCACTAGGAACAGGCTCCTCCTGTTCCTCTGCCTCTCTGCTGTCCAACTCTGGGGGCTCCGGAGTCTGCGCAATACTCCCCGATGGCCCTGGCCCCATCTCTGCCTCCGATGCAGAGCCCTCATCCGGGCCTTCCCCAGACTCCAGGACTGCCCCATGTTCTTCCCCAGCCTCCTCACTGTCTGACTCCACTGCCAGCTCCGCAGGCTGCTGGCGGACCACAACATGCCACAGAGAAAATAGGTAAGGTACGATGCCCTGCCTACAGAATAGAATATAGAAATAATAGGGTTGGAAGGACCTTGGAGGTCTTCTAATCCAACTCCATGCTCAAGCAGAAGGTCCTATACCTGTGATGGCGAACCTATGGCACGCGGAGCCAAAGTGGCATGTGGAACCAGGTCGCCTGGCACACGCAGCATCACCTGTTCCTCTTCTGGGTTTCTGCCACGCATGCGCACATGAGGATCAGCTGGCCTTTATGCGTGCGGCAGTGCCACAAACCGGAAGAGCTGTTCTTCTATTTTCCAGAGAGATGGAAAGAGAAGGGAAGGGAAGGGAAGGGAAGGGAAGGGAAGGGAAGGGAAGGGAAGGGAAGGGAAGAGAAGAGAAGAGAAGAGAAGAGAAGAGAAGAGAAGAGAAGAGAAGAGAAGAGAAGAGAAGAGAAGAGAAGAGAAGAGAAGAGAAGAGAAGAGAAGAGAAGAGAAGAGAAGAGAAGATACTCTGAATCATTTATGGACAGGTAAGATATAAATTAGCATTTTTTTTTCCTACAGAAGAACATCAGATTACAAAACATTGTAGATTTACAGATTACAACATCAGATTACAAAATTCACTTCAAGTTCCGGACAATTGCGAAGTCCTCCATAATTTCCAATTGGGACAAATTACCGGAGATGTAAGAGATTTGAGATATTGGAAAAACATATTTGAGCTTTCCACATTTTACCAAAAAAAAAATCTCAGCCAATTTTCAAAATAATCTGAAGGAAGCTCACCCTGCTCTGCTATTCTCAAGGCTGGTCAGGGTGTGCTCCGCTCTACTCCAAAGATGTTTCTGGAGCCTCTGCTATGACTTCATCCCAACCCTTTGACAAAACCCAGCTTATGTTTCCTCAACTTTGCTTTCCCAGATAGGTTGGTGTTTTTTGTTTTTTTTTAAGAATTAGCATGCAAATTGAGTGTTGCAGGCTAGATTTTGCATAACGTTCGTTATTGGAAACAGCTCTTCATGTCAGCCACAGTCTTGCAGGATTTTTCTCAGCCAGATGTGGAAGACGTCTCCTTGGTATGTGAAAAACCCAAGGCCATCGTGGAATAAGCTTTTTGCTACACTGAGAAAAAACCCTGGGGCAGCAATATGGAAGGAACCACTGAGCCAGTCATTCCATGGGGCAGAGAGCCAGCTTTCTCTGCCCAGGTCCTGAAGAGATCTGACGCCAATGCTTCACTGGTAAACACCGTTTCTAAGTGTCAATTTACACTCTTCAGCAGATGTTTCTGTTTTGGGGAGTAACGGGAATTTTACCCTAGGTAATTTACATTCCAATCATGACCCTCTTTACACCTCTCCCGCCAGGGTGTGTCATCAATCACATTTGCCAATGGAGCAATTTCATGGGTTGTAGAGATCACTCCCCTCCGGCGGCTATGAGTAACCCTGGGACACAGCCTTGAGAGAGATAAATCTGGAATGTGTATCTGTCTTTGGCTGCCATGCCGTTTCGCCGGTTTCCCATCCCCACCGGGCCTATGGCAAATCAAGAGCAGGCCAGGGATGCTTTGCGAGTTGACACTCAGCTTAACAAATATCTCACTTAACAACAGAAATTGTGGGCTCTATTGGGGTCATAAGTCCAGGACTACCTTTATAGTGATCAGATTATTTGTCAAGAATAGATTTTATAAGATGTCTATAGAGGTTCTCAGTCATCCAGGTCATGGTTGTCCTTCAAAGAAAAACAAGAAAGTCCAGTTGCCTCCTGAAAAAGCACCTTTGGGACAGATTTTACAAGGGTTTGAGTTTCATGAGTTTGTTTTTGAACTGAATTTGAAAGCATTAATTTGGGAGAAGCTGTGGTGGGTAATGGAATCAGTGGGCTTTGTTTCCCTGTTAATGACTCCTGGTCAAGATGGCTACACACATACCATAATATACTTTGATCACATCATGTGAATCTGGGTGCTGTAGCTAGAGACCCCTAGTTCATGGCTGAGCCATTCACGGAGTGAACCCAGTTACTGTAAAATCTGGGTCAATGGAGGTTCCTGATGAGGGCAAAGAAACTCCCTCCATAAATGTATGGTGGTTTCTGCTACATTAAGGATCTAGGACAGGGGTTGGCAACCTTAAACACTCAAAGAGCCACAAAGGTCTTAACCGGAAGGCCCCCCCATTGAATTCTGGAGCCAACCGGAACTCTGGTTCCCCCCCCCCCCGTAGAGTCTCCTCCTAGCGTGGCATCCTTTTTCCTCTGCCGACCGGAAGTCCGGTTCCCCCACCATAGAATCTCCTCCTAGAGTGGCATCTTTTTTCCTCTACCTGTCCTAACCGAAAGTCCTATCAATTGTGGAGCTGACCAGCAGAGAGATAAAAGAGCCACATGTGGCTCCAGAGCCGTGGGTTGCTGATCCCTGATCTAGGAAGTGGGGCAGAAAACACATGAACACGCAGCAATTTATCAGTAGGGTGTATACTCTTACAAAACCACCATTTAACATTAAACAGAAATCTTGAAGGACGGGTGTCAGCTAAAGTCTGGAGCAGAAATTGATAAAAACTTCCATTACCTTTTCTTGCCCTTTTATTGGTGATCTGGGGGAAAAAAAATAGCTTTACAAATAGCTTTACTCCCTTTAGTTACATAAGTGATCTTGTGCTAGGCATCCTTGAAAAATCTTCAAAAACTCTCAAACAAAGCTAGAGGATCCAAAATACAGAAGAAGAAGGGAGGGGGGAAGGTGAAAACTAAGATGGTTGCATTCTCCAAGTGAAGTCATGTGTGAGAAGATCTGGGGGGGAGTAATTATTTCAAGAATTGTGTGCCCCCCCGCCCCGTTAGCCTTGTGTCGCCAGGATTCAGTTTGTCAGGTTAACATCAGGAGTAGCGGTTGTGAAGACAGATGCTTCTGTCCTTCAGGTATGTAAAGCTTTGCCGCCTAGATCAGGTTTCGTATGTTTCAAATTCACTTTTGCTTTTCTTAAAAAGAAAATCTAACAACTAGAAATAAAATCTCAGCTGTGTGTCTTGGACCTTGAGTTAGTCATTCTTTGCTACTCAGATGATTGCTCGAGGTGGCTACCTTGCGTTAATGTCTACTCCATGCTATTCAGAAGAAGACTTGATTCAAGAATTGCCATTTCCAATAGCTTACACAAAGAGAAAACACATGTCCACCTCACACACAAGTGACAACTGAGCTCGTAGGAAATCTTACAAGTTAGAAAAGGTTATATAACTGCGCAGCAAATAATGCCAAAATTCCACTGCTTGCACTTAAGTTATGGCTCAGTAACTTGCACAGATGGTTAATAAGGCAGGTATCTGTCAATCAAAACTTGCTGATCTAAAAGAAAGTGGTCATTACTAGGATACAAAAATCCAATTCCATAAATACCAGCAAAGACTTTTCTGTATTTCTTTATCTCCATCCACCAATCTATTGGTTGCCCAGATGCTGATAGACAAAGATACGATCTCCTTCTTTGAAAGTATGTTCTATTTAATTCAGTAGATTATTTATTGTGTGATCATTTATACCCTGGTTAAGTCAATGGACTTCAGGAAACGTACATTAAAAATTGTGAAAATCTTCCTTTTTTAGGAAACATATCAATTTGGATTATATGTTTTTCTGAATTGCTCTTTTGTACATTCACATAAAGCTACCGTATATTGCTGCTTTAAGTTTGCCAGACATTTTCATTCACTCTGTCATTGTCATTGTAGATTTCAATTTTACTCTCTGCAAGATCCCTAGGAATCTTTCTCAGTTTTGAAAAATCTGCTGGTTCCAAATAAAATAATGATGAAGACAATGCATGAGAACTACCCCTCCACGGATCTTAAACAGATTGGATTCTGAACTGCTTTTAAACTGCTTTATTTTTTATTTTTTGATATAAATATTAGATAAAAGAGGCAAATTTTTTTGTTTAATGACAGAATTATAAAGAACAGATATCAGCAATGAAAACAGAATGAGTACCATAATCTTATGGTATTCTGGCATGTAATGAAAAAAATCTTGGAGATTATGAGAATAAGATGTTTTAACAGTTAGATGTGAGTGCTCCTTTTCTCACATAGCTACAAGGCTGACTTTTTTTTTTATTTGATTTATATGCCGCCCTTCTCCGGAGACTCAGGGCGGCTTACAATGCGTTAAGCAATAGCCTTCATACTTTTGTATATTTATACAAGGTCAGCTTATTGCCCCCACAAACTGGGTCCTCAATTTACCCACCTTAGAAAGGATGGAAGGCTGAGTCAACCTTGAGTCTGGGGAGATTCGAACTTGCAGTAATTGCAGGCAGCTGAATGTTAATATCAGGCTATTAGTGTGCTGCGCCATCAGGCTCTTATTATATTATAAATATAAATAGAGGCTTTGGGAGCCTCTATTTATATTTTAGATTAATTGGCCAAATTAATGTCTATGTGATTGGGATAGTCCGTCTATGACAAACTATAGTTGAAATCAGCAGTGAAATCCACTTACCTTTGCTATCACTTTGGGAATGGGAGTGCGTGGGAGCACAAAACCTTCTGCACATGCGCAGATGGTAAAAAAAACGAGATATAATGATGTCCCAGTGGGTGGGGGGAGCCTCCCGCTGCTGGTGCTACCAGTTTGGTGAGCCGGATAGAACCGGGGGGGGATTTCACCACTGGCTGAAATTATTATATGGTTCCTACCAGAGGTCAGCAACCTTAAAGAGCTTCAAAAGTCCTAACTGGAAGCCCCCATTCAAGTCTGGAGTTGACGGGAAGTCCGGTTCCCCCATCATAGTCTCCTCCTAGCGCAGCATCCTTTTTCCTCTGTTGACTGGAAGTCCGGTTCCCCCACCATAGAGTCTCCTCCTAGAGTGGCATCTTTTTTCCTCTCCCTGTCCTAACCAAAAGCCCTATCAATTGTGGAGCCAACCAGCAACAGGGAGCCGCAACAGAGGGATGAAAGAGCCACATGCGGCTCCAGAGCCACGGGTTGCTGACCTCTGTCCTATACCATCCTGGACAAATGTCTGTCTGCTTTCTTCTTGAAAACCTCCAGTGATGGAACAGTCATACCTTTTGAAGGCAAACCGTTCCACTAATGAATTGTTCTCACTGTCGGGAAATTTCTCCTTACTTCAATCTCTCTTTTGCATATAATTCTCTCCTAATTTTAGATTTCCTGACTTTGGTAACCTCTTACTTGATGAAAACTTGGGGGAAAGTCAAAGGCGTCTAGAATTTTCTTTGACATTTGGACTAATTAATAAAGCCAACAATTCAATTTGCATTTAATTTGCAAAGTCCCTCTCTACCCACGTTCTGCTAGCATGGAAATTAGAAACTAAGCAGCGTACATTCTCCTTAAGTATATCCTGCCGTATGAAAAGATGCCAGCTCTCTGTTTGTGCTTAGGATGTTGTAATGGAAAGGAAATATGGACATGATCAACTCACATGTGGTTTGTTGTAGACCAACTCGTCCCAGCCTGATGTTGTAGACCAGCTCGTCCCAAGCCTGGCACATTCTCAGGATGTTGAGATTTACAACTCAAGAGAATTCCAAGTTACATGGCTTTTATCAAGGCCTTAACTGGCTGGGAATGCTGGAAGTTGCAGTCCCAACACATCTGTAGGATGCCAGTTTGAGGAAGACTGTGGTAAACAGATAAAATAAAACCAGGCTTACTGTTTGGAATGGATTTAAGCCTCCATCAAACAAAAACCAGAACCCTACCCAGAAAAGAGCTTCAAAGGAGAGCTGGTTTGGGAAAAGTTGGTCAGTCCCTTTGAGGAAGAACGACGAAGACCAAATCCATAGCACAGATGGCCAAGAAGGTCCATCATCCACATTTTGCTCCCCAAAACATCTCTCAGGAACAAAAGAAAATCTCTCCATTGGCTCCTCGGTAACTCTTGTATCTGCCATACGTTACATATTTTTTGCAAGACAAAAACCACAATCCCTCTTCATTAGCGTTAGGCAAAAAAAAAAGAAAAGAAAAGAAAATTCTTTTCTTAAATTATGACTGCTGAAATAAATTAGCTCTCAAAACAGCAGTCCATATAGCATTTTGTATACTTTGTCCAGAGACAAACACAGCTGGCTTTTCGGGGAAAGCTGCCACTTGCTTTCAACTTTCAAAATCGATGTTTTAGAGAATTTGTATTAATACTGTGCTGAAATAAATCCTCCGGTGTCTGGCAAAGTTTCTTCCACGGCAAAAGATGCTTCTGTTTTTCTCTCGGATTCGCCAGATGCTTTCAAGTCTCTATTGGTAATACCGTAATTCCGAGCTTCATTTTTGCAAGATAACGGGCGATGCGATTACCCTCGGACTTCTTATTTGTGTGTGTGTGGGGGGGGAAACAATCATGGGGAAATCCCCTTGCAGTGCCTGCCTTTGAGACTTTATTGGAAGCACAGGAAAGTAGGGAGATTGTATATGAGGGGGTGTCATATCAAGGGCCAGGGACTGGATCTGGCCCACGGGGTGCTTAGATCTGGCCTGCGGGGCCGCCCTGGAAACAGCGAAGGATTGGCCTGTGGTGCTTCTTTCAGCAAAAACAGAGCTTGGGTGGGCCACGTACGCCCCCTCCCCAGGCTCCATTTTCGCTGGCAGAGGATTGCAGGAGGCCATCACAGCTAGAAATAGAGCTCGTGAGGGCTGCACGTGCCCCCCCCCAGCTCTGTTTTCGCTGGCAGAGAGTTGCAGGAGGCTGTTGCAGCCGAAAACAAGAGCTCGGGAACACGTTTTCACTGGCAGAGTGCTCAGGCCACCACAGGAGCCCCAGACATGAGTGATGTTGAGCTGGCCATGCCCCCCCCCGGCCACACCCTCCCCAAGGTCAAACACAACCCTGATGTGGCTCTCAATGAAATCGAGTTTGACAGCCCTGCTGTAGATCAGGGGTGGGGAATGATGGCCCATTTATGACCCATGGATTTCAACAATTGCTGGATCAGGAATTCTGGGAGTTGAAGTCCACAAATTATAAAAGGGCCATTGTTCCCCACCCCTGCTGTAGATAGAAGGAAAGAAGATTGTGCAATGAAAAGCACTGACAGAAACCTCCTTTTTATCATCCTATAATTAAAAGAAAGGTCAAAATTGCATGCTATTGACGTGATAATTTCACCAAAGTGTCTTCAGGGACATTTGCAGGCTAATAATTTCACAAGAACAGACTGTTAGATTGCTTGTAAAACCAACATTGTTTTAATTGATTGTTTCTTTTATGGTTTTGTTTCAGGACAGATTGTTTTTCCTGTAGATTGCCTTACTTAACTCATGCAATTCTTTATTTTAATAAGTAATGTTCCATTGCATTGGTTGGATACTACTTGGAGTCCTTCAGAAGTAAGAGCAGGGGTGGGCTGCTGGGGGTTCGCAAGGGTTCGGGAGAACCTCTAGCTAAGATTCTGTGCAGTTTGGAGAACCCCCAAATCCCACTGCTGGCTGGCAGTTAGTTTGGAACAGTGGTGGGTTGCTACCGGTTCTCCCCGGTTCTTGCGAACCGGTAGTGGAAATTTTGAGTAGTTTGGAGAACTGGTAAATACCACCTCTGCCTGGCCCCGCCCCCAATCTATTCGCTGCCTCCTGAGTCCCAGCTGATCAGCTAGAAGGAAAAAATCAGGGCTCACTTGACAAAGAAAAGAGAAAAAAAACAAGACACCGCCGCTTTAAATTGAGAAGCCAAGAAGCCTCCCAACTGATCGGCTAGAACCGATCCGCTCCTTGTAAACTGCTCGGTGGTGGTAGATTGGCAATTGAGGCCAAGCTGCCTAAAAGCGGATTCCGATGCTCTCGGTGGTGGCAGAGCGGCAAAAAACTGTTTAAACTCTTGCTGCGGTGCTTCAAAGGTCCGCCCTACAGCTGATCAGTGGTAAAAGGCAATGTGGTGGTAGACCAGTGCGCTCCAAAAACAAATGGGTAGACCGGAATGCTCCAAAAACAAATAGGTAGACCACTATGGCTCTGCAAGCAGTTAAAAGCCTGGTAGACCAGTACCTCTGCTAAATCCTAAATAATTGTTTGTCACATGACCATCAAACCATGCCCACAAAATAAGCCATGCTTATTTTACTAGAACTGGTAGTAAAAAATTTTAGAACCCACTCCTGGTTTGGAGTAGTAGTAAAGGCACAAGGCTAGAAACCAGGAGATCATGAGTTTTAATGCCACTTTTCAGTCAGGAAGTGACTTTGAGCCAGTCTCAACCCTAAGGAGAAGCAATAGCAAACCACTTCTGAAAATGTTGCTAAGAAAAATACAGGGACTTGCATTTCACGAAGGGAAACTTCATAAACTTTCTGGCTGTTTGGCTCAAGTATCTATTTGCTATTATTGTTAGGAATTTTTTTTTTATATTATTTGTAGGAGTGAACCAGTGTCTATTTTCCTGTAACTCTTAAGTCTCAAATTCTTGGATGCTACTTAAAAGGATCTTGGCTTTCTTTTGTATGACATTCTGTGATATACTTGATGTTTATGAACATATCCCCTCAGCTTTTATTTCTCAAAGCTAAATATTCTCAATATTTCTCTGTAAATATTTCCCAGAATTTCCCTCTTCGTAGGATTTTTTTTCTCCTAGTTCCCTGATCATTCTTCTTGTTCTCCTCTATATCTCTCTTTTTTTAAAAAATTTGATTTATATGCCGCCCTTCTCCGGAGACTCAGGGTGGCTTACAATGCGTTAAGTAATAGCAGTCATACTTTTGTATATTTATACAAAGTCAGCTTACTGCCCCCACAAACTGGGTCCTCAATTTACCTACCTTAGAAAGGATGGAAGGCTGAGTCAACCTTGAGCCTGGGGAGATTCGAACTAGCAGTAATTGCAGGCAGCTGAATGATAATAACAGGCTATTAGCCTGCTGTGCCACCAGGCTCTTTCATATTGTCTTGAAACTTTCTTGAAACGCGGTGTCCAGAACTGAACTAAACAAAGGTACCTGTGGGTGTGTGGGTGTAACAATGCAGAATAAAAGAATAAAATAGAACAATTTGGAAATATTTTGCTGATGTTGCTTAAAATCACATTTGATGGAGAGCTGTTTTCTCAGCTAGCTTTTGTATTTATTGTTTGGCTTAATAAGTCCTCCTCTTTTCACATAACAAAAGCATCACCATTCATCCGGCCAGCAGAGTAAAAAGGATGTTGTGCTAGGAGGAGACTCTATGGTGGGGGAACTGGATTTCCGGTTGGCTCCAGAATTGAATGGGGGGCTTCCGGTTAGGACCTTTGTGGCTCTTTGAGTGTTTAAGGTTGCCGACCCCTGTCATAGAGTAACAGTTAATATTACTGTAAACGACTGTACATGGCAAGTCCGCATTTTTTCCCTCCATCTCAGATATTCTCTCCAAGCTGAAAGTTGGGTTCTGCATCAGTTAAACTCTGAGGGGCCTAGTTGTCGAACGCTTAAGAATTGTTGCTTCTCTTTATCCTCCCTGGACAACGCACAGTCTATCACAAGATTGAAATCCTGCAGGCCAGCATGGAAAACAGTTGTTCACTTATCATCTACCTAGTTCAGTAGCAGTATTCAGCTGGTTCTATCTGATTTGGGCAAACTGGTAGCGGTGGCTGCGGAAGGCTCTGCCCACCGGCTCAGACATCATCACGTCCCATTTTTGACACTCTGTACATGCGCGGAAGGCCCTGCTCATGCGCTCACATTTGCAAAACGGTAGCGAAGGTGACCAACTTTAACTCCGAGAATGCCTGGAGAGAGGAATGGTCCAAGGTTACCTGGCCATTAGTGATCCTTCTAACAAACCACCTGGTTTTTTTAACCTGGCTCACTCTCTCAAATCGAACAGAATTCGGTGTGATATTGGAAGTAGTGTCTCTGCCCTGTATCAGGGGATGGAAAGATTCTCCTTGTTGCGACTGTGGCGTTGATATGCAAACTAGTAAACATATTGTGCAAAATTGCCCAGGACATGCGTTCTCTAGTTTCCTAGAAGATCTGAATGAAGCAATGCCAGAGAGAATTGCCTGGACAGCTATGAGGCCACTGCCAGTCCCCTGTAGAAGTTTTGTATATAATTATGTGGATTGTGCATATATCTTTATTTCTCTTTTTGTCATGTTTTCATTCTATGCTAAGTAATAAATAATAATAATATTTATGCTTCTATCTTCAGAAAGAATTCAGGAATGGTTAAAATGACACTGACCAACACCTAGATCTCTACTCCCTCATTGCTACACAAGCCTATATTCCATCAAATTTAATTTTGTTCAGCATACAGCCAGTTTAGAGCTCACTTTGTCAGATGCAAAATGTTCCAACACAGCTGGCTCTCTGGAATTTGTCAGTCTAAATGAAATCAAGGCACTCAAGAAGATGCAGAATGAGTTCCTTTTGCACAGATGCATTTGTTTAAACAAAGGCTTATAAACAAAAAAACTTGGAAGAGACGTCTACAAACAGGCAGTCCAACTGGGCAAAACTTTTATCAGCAGTGACCCATCAGGGACTAAGATTTTTCTGACTTTCAAAGGTTACAAAAATGTGTAAATGTACATTCATGTACATTCAGTATTGAAACACCTACTAGGCTCTTCAGGTATGTCCAGCATGCCGTATAACTCTTGAAATTAAAAACAATTAAAAACAAAACAGGATAAAATACTTTCCAATATACGAAGATGATTGATCCTAAATCGGTCTACTGTCTCATCAACTCTAGTCACCTCTAACTGGTGGTAGCTTCTCTAAAATTTCCATCAAAAGCCTTTCTTAGCTTTACTTGACCCTTTGCTTAAACCATTTGTCTGGAATAGCAATAGCATTTAGACTTATATACCGCTTCACAGTGCTTTACAGCTCTCTCTAAACGGTTTACAGAGTCAGCCTCTTGCCCCCAACAATCTGGGTCCTCATTTTACCCACCTTGGAAGGATGGAAGGCTGAGTCAACCATGAGCCTGGTGAGAATCGAACTGCCAAATTGCAGGCAGCTGGTGATCAGCAGAAGTAGTCTGCAGTACTGCATTCTAACCATTGCGCCATCATGGCTCTTAAATGCTATTGTTATTGCTACTCAAGCTATGCTTTCTGACCAACACAAAGGACCAAGTGATATTATAAAAATCTTGCCAGTACTATTCAAATGCAAGGACTTGAGCTGCTAGAAGACTGAGAATTGACTAACTTAGTAGCTAATGAGAGGTGTATCCAAGATCACAGTTTAGAAATAAATAATACCAGATGCTCCCAACCTGAGCAATCTTGACATATGCAGAGTTCAGTGGTGGGATTCAAAAATTTTTACTACTGGTTTTGTGGGCATGGCTTGGTGGGCATGGCTTGGTGGATGTGGCAGGGGAAGGATACTGTAAAATCTCCATTCCCTCCCCACTCCAGGGGAAGGTTACTGCAAAATCCCCATTTCCTCCCGATCAGCTGGGACTCGGGAGGCAGAGAATAGATGGGGGTGGGGCCAGTCAGAATTTTTACTACCGGTTCTCTGAACTACTCAAAATTTCCGCTACCAGTTCTCCAGAACTGGTCAGAACCTGCTGAATACCACCTCTGGCAGAGTTCAGTTTTTTGAGTTCTCATGAGCAGCTATGCTGAGTGTAGAAGTTGAGGTCCACACTTCTGGTTGGGTGCACACATGTTAGAGGCAGCTTTTGAAACAGAATAGAGTGTTGATGTATTTCTACTATGGCTTGGCATTTTCCTCATCTGATCATTGTTATCCTTGGAAAAATCTCTATCCTGGTTGGTTTTGTAGAGGGAACTTATTTTCCCATTGCTGACGTTTTGAAGCAGCGAAGTGAGGACGGACGAAGTTGAAGTTTATCTTATCACAAAGCAGTTGTTCATTCGTCCAGCTGCTGTCCTGGAACAGCCTTGGTCCTGGTTCTTAAGGTTTGGGGGAAAATCCAGGAGATGTTGCAATGCCATTGTGAAATGCACAAGATACTTGCATCATTCTGGAAGCAAATTGCACTTTTAGGAGTGTTTGCTTTAAAATGGGGATCTGCCATAAAATATTGCTCTAGCCTTCAAAGATAGCTTTAAGCTTGCTGTAGGCTTTGTATTTCAAGAAATAAAATCTTATTTGGTATTATTATTTTTTTGAACCTCAATTTAATAGTCCATTTGAGGGGAAAAGGATGATGGGTTAAGTGAAAGATCATCCAAACTGATTTTGCATCATTGATGCTCACTATATAAATGACATCCATTGTCCAGTCTTCTTTGGAAACAATGAGAGTGAAGTCTGAAGGACACTGTCCATTGCACTTGAAGTCTACTGTATGGAGATCCAGAGAAGCAAAATTTTAATGTCACTATTTCCTCCTACTATGTTTTAGCTTTGTGAGAACAAACATATCATCCTTCCTTGGACAAGTATATCATGTGAGAAGGGTTGGTCAAGGTGGAGAAGGAGGAGAAGGAGGAGAAGGAGGAGGAGAAGGAGGAGGAGGAGAAGAAGAAGAAGGAGGAGGAGGAGGAGGAGGAGAAGGAGAAGGAGAAGGAGAAGGAGAAGGAGAAGGAGAAGGAGAAGGAGAAGGAGAATCATCTATGATTGGATCACCTACATTTTTACTATCCCCACCCCATTTGGCCAAGAGCAGCTGAAACTAGTGCAATTCAGACAAAGATGCTGGGATGAGCAGAGGGTTGAAATTCCTTTTCAAAACCCTCCCTAATGCAGGACCCCCTCCATTCCCAACCTAGAAAAGACCCTCATAAGTGGAAGCCAGTGAAGGGACATAAGGGGGAGAAGAGTCATCATCACAGGAGGATTTAAAAATGTTGGCACCAATGCTTGGGTTAGACAATGAAAAAGAGAGATCTGTTTGAAATGGAAGAGGGCCAGAGCAAGGACCAGACACGGAAAGGTTCCCAGATCAGTTTTTAAGCTGTGCTTTTGGCGTTATCTCGGATGCAGCTGCAACTGGGGGCTAGCTCCACTTTCTAGTGCAAAAATAAATAAATAAATGATGACCTCCTTTTACTGGTCCACAATAGAAAGCGTCCTCACTTATTGCATCACGGTATGGCATGCCGGTCTGACAGCCGCGGATAGAAAAATATTACGGAGGGTGGTGAGCACAGCACAACACATCATTGGCTGTCCCAATACCACTAGATGAGATCGCTAGGGCTCACTGCCTTAGAAGAGTGAGGAAAATCCTCATGGACGACTCTCACCCTGGTCAGCACTTCTTTACCCTCCTACCATCGGGCAGGAGATATAGAAGCATAGGCAGCCGCACAAACAGGCTGAAGAACAGTTTTTATCCGTGGGCTGTCAGACTCCTGAATGAGAAATAACACCGTAACTACGTAGTACGATGGACTTGCAGGGCCGGTGCAACGTGTAACATGTTCACACTGGTGCAATAGGACTGGGTGTTTTGTCAATATGATTTATTGGGTTAGGGATTTTCTGTCTTCACTGTGAGTTGTATTGTGTTGCGGGTGTGTGTGTGTGCACTGAGGGAACTCCACCAATCTCATCGTACATATGTTGTGCCCTGACAATAAAGATTTGGATTTGGAAAAAAGAAATTGGTGAGTTTCAGTGAGTTAAGTTGAAGTAAACTCTCCCCCCGCGATACAGTCCTGGTTGGACCATAACACTTTCGTTTCCCTCGCAACCCTACACTTTTTCTCCCTTATGTTGATTTCCTGTTGCAAATCCTGATGCCTGAAAATATCTCCATGGTTTTCTACTGTACAAGGGGAAACTCCAATTTCATACTCATGCTTCCTGTCTCAGAATTTCAAATTGATATCAAAGTGGTGCAATACCCTTCCTTTCCCAGGACACAAAACTTCCACAGAACTCATCATTCCCGTTCCCTAACAAAAGAGCAGGAGATAGCAAAGCCCCGGCTGAATCACTGAATGGTTTCCAGGAAGTAGATGACGTCACTTCTTTCCTCAGTCTTTGGGGTTTGCCCTCTGTCTATTTTTCTGTTTGCTTTGGACCAAGTTATTTTCTACAGCGATGAAGACAATGGGAAATTACTTTTGGGAGAAGAACGTGGATGCGGTTTTACCTTGCCGTACAGATGTGCACTTATTCATACTGTTCCCTTGCTGTACTTCCTGGTTTTGCTTTGGGGAAGTTCCACAGAAGTTGCTTTCACAACTGCTTGCTGGAGAACGAATACATTTCTATTATTATCATCACAATGTAAATATCAAGTCCCAGATGATGAGCAACACCCAATAAGCTCTTTCTTCCAGTTTTGCCAGGAGACCTTCTCACAGTCCAAGAAGAAATGGTCACAATCGACACACGACTGTTGTGGCATCCCCCACACCCATGGTCATGTGATCAAAATTCAGGTGCTTGTTTGTATCTCTTTTCTAACCAATGGTAAAATTGATTCCATATCTTAAAGTATTCTGAATCTTCTCTTTCTTTGATCATCAAAGTCAATCTATTCATTTCTGCACAGTCAACATTTTTTTTAATTACTTCTCCTTCCAAAGATATTTTCTCTGCTTTCCAATGTTGTGCATAAACAATCCTTGCAGTTGTTATTACATGTATAATCAAGTAGACATTTTCTTTACTAATTTTTTTTCTGGGAGGATACCCAATAGGAACAGGTCTGGTTTTAAATCAATACGTTGTTGTATCATTTCTTCCAGCCATCTCTTAATTTTATTCCAATAATTTTTAGCTTCTGGACATGTCCACCACATATGATAATATGAACCTGGTAACTGGTAACATTTCCAACATTTAGCTGATTTATCTTTAAACATTTTTGCCAGTTTCTCAGGGGACATATGCCATCTGTAAAACATTTTATATTGATTTTCCTTATATGCAGTGGACATTGTTAATTTATAATTCCTTTCCCATAACTGGGAAATTTAGTTTATGTATAAAAATGCTACAATTGGAATATTCTGTTAGTGATGAATTGTTGTAATGGACTTGGAGAGAATGAAGATAGAAGAAACAACAAAAAGAAGAACTATTGGAGACAACACCGAGATGTCACATGGAAGGAATGACTGATCTATTAAATATTTGTTTGTTTAAAAACATAAAAAAACTTTTTTTAAAAAAAAAAATTCAGATGCTTGGTAACTGGTTCATATTTATGACGGTTGCGGCATCTCCAGGCTCATGTGACCTCCTTTTGCAATCTTCCGACAAGCGAAGTCAAATGGGGAAGTTCAGATTCACTTAACAACTATGTTGCTAACTTAACAACTGCAGTGATTCAATTAACAACAGTGATGGAATTCAAAATTTTGTACTATCGGTTTGGTGAGCGGCGCACTTCGCGCTGAAAATGGAGCATTTAGAAGCTCAGCTGCTTACTTTCCACATCAGCAATGGTAAGTAGAACAGCGGAGGGGGGGAATCAGCTGTGCCACGCGATTGAGTTGAGCTAGAAAGCAGGAAATAAAGGACAGGATAGGGCGGGTGGGCGGGGCCAGCTGATTGTCGGAGTTACTGGTTCGCCTGAATCAATCCGAACCGGCTGAATACCACCTCTGCTTAAGAAGTGTGGGAAGAAAAGTTGTAAGGTGGAGAAAGCTCGCTTAACAACTGTAGAATCTATAGAAAAGCAGAGTTCAAAGGGACCTTGGAGGTTTTCTAGTCTAACCCCCTGCTTAGGCAGGAACCCCTACGCTGCTTCAGACAAATGGTTGTCCAATCTCCTTCTTAAAAACTTCCAGCATTGGAGCATTTACAACTGTCTCACTTAGCAACATAATTTTATGGCTCAATTGTAGTCATAAGTCCAGGACTACCTGTATTTATTTAAGAAAAATGTTGGAAAAACTAGCTGTGGGCTAGTGAGAAGTTTAGAGAGACGCATGGGCGAATCCAAATTGCTTCAAAAGTTGAAGAATTAACACACTAAACCATAATGCACTTTATTTGGGTTTGGCATGATATACAATTCATTTGACAACTGTGAGAAAGTTTGTAAAACGTGGCAAAAGTCACAACAACTGTCTCGGTTAGCAACAGAAATTTTGGGCCTCCATTGTGGTCATAAGTTAAGGACCACCTGTATTTCGGTGGAGGCAGGGGAGGAGGGGAAAAATTAAGCTGGTTAGACATTTTAGCAAAATGGTTTGCTTGCATATAAGCTTGCCAAGATTGTTATGCTATGGTAAATCCAACCTGTTGGGAGTTTCTAAAATGCATCTTTTCCCGTCTTTTGATACGACACCCAGAAATCCCGGATCCTCCTCACTGTCTTTTGTTGCGGCGGTCGCAAGCCCTCCCAAAGACACAGCATCGCATCATCCGGGAAGACAGTAAAAAACCCAGATGCCATTTAGGCCAATCACAAACCCTTCTTTATCGTTCTTCCCCCCGCAAAGGTTGCCCCCTGCAATTTTGCAGACTAAACAGAAAGGATGCGTAATACCCAAAATTAAAAGGGCAAAGAGAACAGGAGAGGCATTGAGACCGGAACATTGCTTAAAATGAGCAGGCTGAAGGGGTGGGCAGGGGAGGGGAGGGGAGGAGGACAAATTAAGTCTATCAAACAAAAGAGATGGACGGCTGAGTGTAAGAAAGCACTCTGTATTCGAGAGCCGTCTATGTATGGGATGTCATAATTGGGCACGAGTTAGTCATGTCTCAATGAGAGCTCTCAACTTACGGATCACTGTCTAGGGGTACCGAAACTCATTGTCAGGAAGGACCCACAGCGACCAGGGGCTCTTCTTTACAAAAGGCAGTCCTGTCTTGCCCACGTCTAGCTTAAAATATCAAGAACAGGGTTGCCTATCAACAGTGAACATCTGGGCCGCCAATAAAGCTGTAATGTCAAATGGTCACGGGCCTTCCTTACTTCTGTAAGATTCATCCCGGTTCTCCTCATTTTTACAGACTTGGATTCGTGCATTTCCGTGAAGTCAGTTTCACTTCTTTGAATGGTAGTTTAGCACATTGTGTGAGTTCAAGTTCAGTGGTTAGATCCTATGCAGCCAGTGGCTGAAAATCTTGAGTCTTTTTTCCGCCCTTTTTGCTTTCCTTTTTTCCCCTCTCCTTTTCTTTCATCTGTCTTTCTCTCCCCTTTTCACTTTTCTTTTCCTTCCTTCCTTTTTTTTCTTTTTTCTTTTTTCTTCTTTCCTTCCTTTCCTTTCCTTTTTCTTTCTTTCTCTTTCCTTTTCCTTTCATGTCTTTCTCTCCCTTTTTCACTTCCTTTTCCTTCCTTAATTTGGTCTTATTTCTTTTTCTTCCCTCCCCTCCCCTCCTTTTCTCTCTCTCTCTTTCCTTTCTTTTTTCTTTCTCTCTCTCTCTCTTTCTTTTCTTTCTTTCTCAAAAGAGGAATAGCCACCTCTCCATCCATAGGCATGAAGCTGCTTCACACAATTAATGCAACTTTCATCAGCTTGAGGACCATGCCAGGATCAGTCTGGCATGTCATTCTCCAAAAAGCCATTTGAAGAGAACATGCTCAGGAGCCAAATAAGTGCCTTGAGTATCTTCAAGCCTTGTTTGCTTCTTCATAGTTAAAGGTTCCCCTCACACATATGTGCTAGTCGTTCCTGACTCTAGGGGACGGTGCTCATCTCTGTTTCAAAGCCGAAGAGCCAGCGCTGTCCGAAGACATCCACGCGGTCATGTGGCTAGCATGATTCAACGCCAAAGGCTCACGGAATGCTGTTACCTTCCCACCAAAGGTGGTCCCTATTTTTCTACTTGCATTTTTTACGTGCTTTTGGAAAGCTAGGTTGGCAGAAGTTGGGACAAGTAATGGGAGCTCACTCCATTACGCGGCACTAAGGATTCGAACTGCTGAACTGCCGACCTTTTGAGTGACAAACTCAGCGTCTTAGCCACTGAGCCATCGTGTCCCTTGCTCCTTCATACCTCCTACTAAAACAATAAAATAAAATAAAAACATTCCTTTTCTGCCTCACCCTGCTTCAGGGTGTAAACGAGATCCCCAAGCTCCCCACTGAGGTATGGTTCTGCTTGCAGCAGCCATCTTATGGGTGTTCCCAGTCCATGCAAAGGACCCTGGGAGATGGTCATTACTCATTACCGCAAAGTATGGGTCATCGCCTTTAATTAAAAAGCTGACTGGTTATTTATTTCCTTCCAGAAACTTATCATCTGGTGCTAACCACCCAGCCCAGAAAAAGGGGAGGAATGCTCAGAATGAGGAAACTGGCTTTAGAGGAAATAAGGCAGGAGAATTAAATTACATGGACCGCTTCTAATGCATTACACTCATTCCCAGTCGGTGAAGAAGGACAACATACCCACAGTGCCTCATCCCGCAAAGATTGGGAAAATGGCATGAGGAAAACCTCAGCCATTTATCTGTTCAGCACGGCAGGAGTCCCTGTGGATTTCTGGAGTTGCCTCATCGGGAGCTCCGTCAAGCCTTGCAAAACGGTGGTTGGGAGAGATTGAGCCAATTGCAAAAGAAATCAAACTAATCCAAATCCATTTCATGTACGTAATGTTTTGTACGTATCTGAGACCTGCAAGAATGAAAGTACGGAAGTGGGTTCAAATGTGGGAATTTCAAATAGTCACAATTCTAACATGCTGACATGGAGCTTCTGTAAAATGCACACAAAAATACTATGATGTAATGTGATGTGATGTGATGATGTGATGTGATGTGATGTGATGTGATGTGATGGGCTGGGCTGGGCTGGGCTGGGCTGGGCTGGGCTAGGATAGAATAGAATAGAATAGAATAGAATAGAATAGAATAGAATAGAATAGAATAGAATAGAATAGAATAGAATAGAATAGAATAGAATAGAATAGAATAGAATAGAATAGAATAGAAGAGTTGGAAGGGACCTTGGGGGTCTTCTAGTCCAACCCCCTGCTCAGGTAGGAAACCCTGTACCATTTCAGACAAATGGTTAGCCAATCTCTTCTTAAATACTTCCAGTGTTGGAGCATTCACAATTTCTGGAGGCAAGTTGTTCCACTGGTTACTTGTTTTGTCAGGAAATTTCTTCTTAGTTCTAGGTTGCTTCTCCCCTTGATTACTTTCCATCCATTGCTTCTTGTCCCTCATACCACTTTGCGCGTCATAACATTATG